>NW_024884142.1:20437018-20622974 GCF_019232065.1 Centrocercus urophasianus
TAACTTCAAACAAAGAGAGAAAGATCTCCATCCTGTACAGACTGAGTGAAATTTAGACTTGCTTGCTGTATTATTCCACTGCTAGGCAAAGCATGAAAATGACTCTTAGTAATGCTTAGAATAGCTAGCATTTTTGTCTTTTCCTCACACTTGGTACATTATGCTCATGTCTCACTAGTACTCGGTACTTTCATTTCTGAATACAATGTGAAACTAATTCTCAAAGAGACTATTTTTCTGTGAGATTATTAAAATATAAGGCTAGATAGATTATTTAATGCAAATTACCTTATTGACCAACAATTCTGATTCTATTAATACATTTGTTAAAATTTTACCAAATTGTAAGTATATATATATAAAATGAAGGTACGACTTGCTACTTGGGTCAAAAATTATCTCCTTCTGTTTTTCTTAGTAGGTCTGAAACAAAGCACATTAAAACAATGAACTGAAGTCAGATTTTTTTCCTTGATATCATAGTCATATTTAGATCAGCCATTTGCAATTTGTTTATTGAGGCCAAACGACAAATGACGAGGCCTACATCCTCATGAGTTCTATTTAATGAATTCTTTCGTCTATTAAATTGTCCTTCTGATATATTCAGATGCATATTGTTCCAGTATGGAAAACAAAACAAAACAAAACAAAACACACAGAACAACCAAACCAAACAAAGAAATGACACCAGGATGTGAACAAGTTCTATTTGTCAAACTCCTATTATTGAATTGTTTTTCTGGACAGCGAAAACTGTTCTTCTCTTGTACTTTGAAGGGAAGGTTGGAGGAATTGTTCCAAAATGAAGTGTTATGAGTCTATTACAAAATCAGCAGATACAGCAACATTGCTAGATACACTATTCTAATGCAAATGTTTTATTTATTTCACATTAACTGAAGTGATTTCTCATTGCTGTGCTTTGTACTTTTAAATCACCAGGTGATTGTTGTAACTGCCTGGGAAAGCAAATCATTGAACTCATTTTTTTTCATTACATCTAGATCTATTTTTATTGTGTGAAAGAAAAATAATTTATTTCTCATCCATGTAGTGGTCAGTAAATTCCCATAAGCATCAGAAGAATTTGTTATCTGAATTTATAAAGGTATATTAGTATTGAAAATGTAGCTTTAATCCAAATAAATGCTCATGTTTTTGAAAGTAACCCTTGAATTTGTGTATATAACTTTATAGATCCTATAGTAGTGATATACATACATATATATACAATATACATATAGTAGTGATTGGCTAAGATCAAATACATTCTCACTGAAAACTAAATCTGGGCATTTATCCAGGAGGCTTACTGATTCCTACTTTTACTCCCACAGAGAGAACCATTTGTCAGCAGTTCAGTCTGACTGCAGAGTCCTTCCACTTCCTTCTAGTTTTGAACTCTGGAATTGACATAGCATAGTTATCAGTAGTCAAGCTGATATATAGAAGAAGAAAAAATAAGATGACTAGAGTTGTTAATATGGTGTTTATATTCAGACAAGAATATATGACAAGACAGAAGACAAAGATTTTGAAGGAGAATTACAACAATATAATAATAATGTATAAATATAATATAATAAATATAATATAATAAATATAATATAATAAATATAATATAATAAAAATAATAATAAAGAGTGGTCAAGAAAATATGATTATTTCAAGATGGAGCATTACAGCTGTATAAAATCAATCATCAGATTCATAGAAATGATAGGACACTAGATCTAGTGGTCCAGGTTGTCTTTCATAGGGTTTACTAGTAGATTCACTTGCTGTCAAATTTTATGTTCTGAAGTTGTGCTACATCAAGTCAATAGAAGAGGAAATGGAGCATAACCTCCTTGCCCTTTAGACCTAAAAAGAATTATCCCATGTACAGTATTCCTTCTGGTGACAAATAGGAGTAAGTTGTTCCTTAAATGTGTAAAGTGTGTAGTTGCTATTTGCTATCTGTCCAGCAATTTTCACAATAGAAAAAAATATCAAACTCCTTCAAAAGCTCAGAGAATGTAACATGAATAATGGCTTTTTTTGAAATGTTTATTTGCAAAGGATCATATATTCTAAAGGTCACATGAAAGAGGAAAAAGATACATTAATAGACCAGACCATCAAAACTCAACACTTATCATGGCAGTTTGTTTTCTGCAGCTTTTGGCCATCTTAACATAAACCAGAAATTCACATACTGGACCAAGTTCAGCAGAGGCCACAAAAACAACTGAGAGCTAGAGTACTTGCACTGTAAGGAGACACTGTGCAAGCACACAGCCTGGGAAACACATGGATCAGGTAAAATCTTCTGAATTCAATTCAGTTTAAATCTTTTCTTAGGAACTATGACAAGTATTCTTCGCAACCTAGATACAATTAATATATCAATCCATTATTTACCCCAATAAAATATTTTAAAGCAACACCAGTCTGCCTTCCTTTAATTGGCCTCTCAGCAACGTCATTTCAGTTATAAAAAGAGAAATTTACTAGAGATTTTATATTTTATTAGATTTTATATTTCACTTCTGATTTCTGACGTACGTACATTTTAAGGGAAACTTAAGAATTTGACTAAGATATTTTCTCATGTTGATATTGGACCAGTGCCCAGCACAATTTATGACTGGCAATTCTGAGTGCTACTGTAACAATAGTAGACTTTTCTTCTGCAAAATAACTGTTACGAGAGACTCTGTACATTATAAAATATTTCATTATCTGAATTATGTTTAATTAAATCCTTAACTACATCTTGGATTTGACGACATTTTTAAGCATAACTCTGTGTTAAACTGTCCTCCCAAATAATAATTTTCTTATTTCTTTTGGAACACTGCTTTTATTACAGAGATGTTAGGATTGAAGTGAACAGTAGATGGGATGTCTGTTCCATTTCAGTTTGGTATGGTGTGAACAGGACTTGACCTGTCTACTAAACTATCTGCAAAGCATTTTTTATTTCAAATCCATTCCTACATTTTCTCCAAGAATCAAATATCTGCCAGTAAAAAACCTACCCTTCCTACATTCACTCTCGCTTGGTAAAATGATAACATTTTTGTACTATCCTGTACTTTTTTTGTACTTCTTTTGAAAATATAAATGTCAAAATGCCTGTCTAGACACTATACTGAAGAATGTACAGATATTCTGACTCTAACAGTTAGGGAATGAACATTTCTCTTGTCTTCATGGGCTCATTCGTCATTTTCAAAAAGTTCAAATTATTTTTTGAGATTTTGTTTTGGTTTGATTTTTTGGGGTTATTTTTTTTGTTGTTGTTACTGTTTATTTTTTGCCTTTCTCAGAGATTTGTGTTTCATCATATGTCAAGCAGTTCAAGGGGATGAGTAGGATACTATTAAAACAGGAAAAGATTATCTGATATAGCTTAGCAATTGCCTCAAAGCAAATTTACAGTGTATTTCACACCAGATACAGTCAACTTTGGTTGCACCAGTAGAAGTTTTTATTAAATTCCTACCAGAATAATTACTGAATATTACAGCCACTGGGAAAGGAATGTAGAATTTTCTTTCTTTCAAGCTTTTGAAAGGCTTGAATTGCTCTTGTATTTAATGTCATCTGATGTCTAATACCTTACGGAACTAACTTTTTTCTGACTTTTTTTTTCCTTAAACTTCATGTAGAGTGAATGGAGATAGGTTCTGGGGAAAAGTATGCTTGAGAAGTCTCCAAAGCTCTATGGCTATTTTAAAAGGAATGCTTCTTCCACCTAAATGCAAGTGCAGTCTTCTAGTTTAAATAACAGTAAATAAATGTGAGCAGTCTTCATTGATTGGACAGTATCATACTTCTGTTTTTTACCATGAACGAGTTTAGCTTTGGAAGTTTTGGGATGAAGGAAAAGGTATGGATGCTTACTTCCATCTCCTCCTCTGCACACTTCCATACCAGTACAATGCTGGAATTTCATGTCACCATTCCAAAGCAGAGTTCCCTCTTCATGTCTGTAAAAAATTGGTTCATGAATACTTACATAATTATACATTTATATATATATGTATACAAATATATAACCTATAATACATAACCTTCACTTGGGAATATTATAGTCTAACGCAATTTGTATTGAAACAACTAGACAAATTAGAAACAGTCTCAGTCTACTTCAGTTTCTTTTTAACCCACTGACTTTTTGTTTAGCATTATAATTCCTTCTAGCTGGTAAGAGCTAGCCATAACTTTAAACTGATTTGATTATTTTATGGTTAAAACAGTCCTTTTCCATATTAGTACTTCTAAACTCTTTCTTGAACCTTGTATAGAGAGGTTAAATCATTGCATTATTAATAGTTAATGCAGATAAAATGGAAAGAGATGCTTATAAAGTCCAGACATCTTTGTCACTGGTATAATAGTGGAAAGAGAACAGGAAAATAGTTCTGTCTGTTCCATATTGGACCATTTATCTCTGTTACATTGATGAATTAATTTTTGTGACAGTACTTTGTCTGAATAATGAAAAGCTGGATGAAATAGCCTGATGGTCAAGATGGAATACTTAAATTTTCTCCCAATTACAGGAAAGCTTCTTTTTAAGATCCACTGTTCGGATAATTTGTTTCATTTTTCTCTCTGTGTGCTTTCTTACTCTATGCATTCAGACCCTTTAATTATGCTTCCAGGGAAGCTGGTATCATAATTTTTGTAGCTATTGTTTTACTGTTTTGTTACACAACAGTTCCCGTCATTCTCACCAATTAATTTTTTTCTACTTTATCAGAACTTCTTGAATGACAAATATTTTACTGTAGTTTTGATTCATTACTGTATTTTTGTTAGTTACACTAAATTTATCAGTATATCATAAAGCAGAAATTGGTGACTATTTTTTTTTCTTTTAAAGGAGCTAACACTTCAGCATACGTGCTAACTGTTTAATTTAATGGGATGATAAACACACTTATGCAATCAACAAATATTTAATTCTCAAAGACACAATTGGGTTATCTAATCTGACTTGCTGATTAACATAAACTGTAGAATTAGATGCCTTTAGTCCTGCATTAAATTCACTAAGTTATGCATGGTTAAAGCATACCCAAAAGAGGCCACCCATTCATAAATTCAAGGTGTCAAGACATGCAGAATTACCCACTTTCCTTTATAATTTCTGTGAATAGTAAATGAGTAAATCAATTAAAAATTTTGATTCTATATGAATAGTTCTGACTCACTTGCAATAGGCAGAATTGCCACCCACAAGATCAGGCTGCCCAGTGCCCTATCCAACCTGACCTTGAATGCCTCGAGGTATGGGGCATCCACAGTTTCTCTGGTCAACCTGTTCCATTAATTCACCACTCTCTGAGTAAAGAATTTCTTCCTAACATCTTACCTGAATCTCCCTTCTGTTAGCTTAAAATCATTACTCTTCTTTTTTTTTTTTTTCTTCTTTCCTGTTAGAAGATATCAGCATAGGAAAATAAATGGTTTTCATACATGGTAGCATTTTAAATCCATTTTGTGATCACTGTTAGAGAGACTGAACTGTCAACCTTAGTAGCTCTATACAATATATTTTAAGACAGACCTAGCCTGCTCACTGATGTCAGAAATCTTATGCCTTGCATAATGTGGCAGCTCTCCTCTGAATTAAGTTTTTAATAATTTTTATTAAAATGACTTATCATCACAAAGAGAAACTTGTTAACGTGTTTAATGGACAACCATGAATGAAAAGCAGCACAGGAAACTTATTCATTTACAGAATGACAAAGTAGACGGAACAAAGGGTGATTTGCAGACTTTTAACAATAATGCTGAGCAATAGTGCTGCTGGTAGGATTGAAATGTACATAGTGAATGATCTCAAAAATCTTAGATGACAGTCAGCAGCAATGTTGCTGAATGAAATCATTCATAGAAAATCTGTCAGAAAGCTTAAGAAAAGAGATTAAAAGATAGGAAAAGACAGATAAATTTTGCCTCTGGGAAACTGTTTATCAGATATATTTTAGATAACATACCAGCTGAATTCTGTGTTTTTCTTATTTAGGAATATTAACATGTTCCTGAATTTTGTCTAATACCAATAATTATAAAATATTATTATTATCAATTTGTCATTTCAAATTATGCTCAGATTTTGTTGTTGTTGTTCGTTTTTTTTTTTTTTTTTTTTTTTGTATGTTTGTTTTGTTTTTGTTATGAGAAGATTCAGACAGGAATCTAGAATAAAATTATTCGAGTTGGAAAAGACGTTAAAGATTAAGTCCAACCACAACCTAACCATACTGCCCTAAGTCTAAGAACTCTCCACTAAATCATGTCCCTGAGCACCACATCCAAATTATTTTAAAAACATTCAGGGATGGTGACTCAGCCACCTGCCTGGTGAATCTATTCCAGTGCTTAACAACCCTTCCTGTAAAGAAGTTTTTCTTGATATCCAAGCTAAACTTACCCTGGTGCTACTTGAGACCACTTTCTCTCATCCTGTCACCTGTCACCAGTGAGAAGAGACCAGCCCCACTTTTTCTGTAAGCACCTTTCAGATATTGCAAGGGAGTGATAAGGTCTCCTCTCAGTCTCGTTTTTGTCAGAAAAAAGCAGCCTCAGTTCCTTCAGTCACTCCTGGTAGGGCATATTTTCCAAGCCTGAATAGAATACTATCATTAGTTAACATTTCAGCCTAATTACAGGTAGATGCCAACTAGAATATCCCTTCCTGGAATCAAGTTTCATTCTGATCTTTGGATGAAATCCTCTTGTAGCTCCCAGACTTTTGAAAAAGTTATTCTCCCCATTAGTTTATTTAGATTACTCCGTTCACTAGTTCACTAGGAATTGAGAGGTACTGTGGTTGTTTTATTTAGTTTTGTTGCAGTTTTTTGTTTGTTTGTTCGTTAAATGAGTTGGTTGGTTGATTTTGTTAATCTTTTAAAACCTATCTATCTGGATAGTGTAAGATCATCTCTATTTCTCAAAATCCAAACAAACCTAAAAATCGGAACATATTAAGATCTTATCCCTGGTACTTCCTGCAAGGCGTCATTGTCATTTTTTTCATCTCTCTTATTCTCTGAAGCTGTGTCATGATTTTCTTTCTGAATATCAGCATAGACTTACACTGCACAGAAGCCATTTGTTACAAATCTCGAGTTTGCAGCCTCCCGTTATGAAATTTAAGTGCTCTCTTTCTTCCTATCACTTTTTGTCATAGGACTTTCATCACAGTTTTTAGCAGTAAGAACATCTTTCTGGATCCTCTAGATCCTCCAGATAGAACTTAACCTCCATATGCAAACTTGCAATGAGCATTATCTGATATCTTTTATTTAAATGGATTTTTCTAATTCTCAATAAATTAAATAATGTCTCATTAACTGTATTAAGAAGAAAATATAGTTTTATCTTGCCAGTATTTCCTGTACTTTTATGTTTCCTATATTCTTTTTGTTTTCTGATCACAGAATCATAGGGGTTGAAAAGGACCTCCTGAGATCATCGAGTCCAAACCCCCCTGCCAAAGCAGGTTCCCTACACCAGGTCGCACAAGTAGGTGTCCAGGCTGGTCTCGAACATCTCCAGAGAAGGAGTCTCCACAACCTCCCTGGGAGAGAGGTTTATTCTAACATAAAAATGAACAATTTTTTGTTTCCATATACATAAAAATGCATAAAAGATATGGACATAATTGTCTAAACTTATTTCTGAACTTGTCTTAGTCTTTATTCCTGCTCATTTGGTTATGAAAATTTGAAATTACAAACCTTAATCTAGACATCTCCTAAAAGTTTTCAGCATCAATTTGAAGTTAATGATACAACCAACATGCAATTAAAAGTGAAAATATATTTAATTTTAGGTAATCATGATTTCTATATCACGATTTAATTCAGGACTAATCACCCTTTATATTTTCCATAGTTTATTGTAACAGTGGAAACCAGAAGCTTGTGTAGAATAATTTTGAGAAAATTGTGTGTGATGTGTCTTTCCTTATTACTGGCACTATTTTATGTCCTATGAGTAAGTCTTAATTTAGATACATTAATCTGAAAAATCTTAGTATAGACTGCTACAGTTTGATAGGAAGGAAAAATAATGTATCTATTATGAATCTTTTTTTAAATTTTCATAATTTGTATTAGTCTTATGTTTAAAATAATTATTACTAATACAATTCAGAAATAAGATTTAACATTATTTCAAATGAAAAAAAATTTCAGACTGTCTTCTCAAGCCCTAAAAATATTTATTCTCAAAATAACATAAATGTCAGAAATGATTGAGTATAACTTTACTCGCAGAGATAAACTACTCCTTTTTTTTTTCCTTATTAAAAATGTCAGTCTTTGTCTGAATTTAGGAAAAATAAGGTACATGATGATATATTAGTGGTTGTATTCTTTTTGTTTTTCCAAAAACATTAAAAATGTTGCACATACATGACAACACACACACATATATATATATATGTATATTTAGTGTGAAAGCAATGAAACCTCAAAGATATTTTAGGAAAAGATTCAGCTCATGCAAGAGTAAATTGAAAGCTGAAAGAGCAAAAGTTGGATTGTTTTAACTTGTGGACACAAAAAAAATTATTCTGTAGCATATAAATATATACAGCCTTTTGAAATTCTGGGCACAACATAACTCACATAATAAGATTTGTTGTACCCCGTTTCCTGGACAGATCACACCTGCATATCCATTTATGTTAATATCCTTCTCTATTGTTAGTTACAAACATAACTTTCCTGTAAATGAGCCCCATAGCAAATAGTCACTTCATTACTACCTCTGAGAAATTGTATCAGCTGTAGCAGAATTACTGTAGAATTAGGTATTAAGTTGGAAATTGTTTCCTTCTTCACTAGTGAAAGAGGGAGAAAACATTTTTTATTTCTTTATTATTTTCCTTGAGTTAGGGCTTTCTTGTGGTATGCAAAAAAGAATCAAACCCTCTGAACTGCATGAGAATGAAAAGGTGTATTCGAAAACTGTATGTTTTACCTGTAGGTCATACTAGTGATATAAATGCACAGAGATTGCAAGTAATTTTATAAACCATGTGCTGTGTATAGTATGTAAAGAAATCATAAATAGGTATTCCATCTGTTTGCAAGAATTATGTTTAAATATTAACAGAAAAAAGTGCAATCACTTTTTCCTTTTAAATTTATTTCTTTTTGAACTACTGTTCAGCACCACTGTTAGGCATTTTCCTGTCAGTTTCAATAAATGAAATACACATCTCTATCTGCCAATGTATATCTACAAAGGGTCAGTATAGAAAACGATGTTAATTCTTCAGATGTCCCTGCTGGGATTGTCTTAAGAAACAAGCCATCAATTTACTGATATTTTCTTCTCAATAACCATATTTTAAAATCACTATATGATATGCCTCATCAAGCAGCTGCTGCGTTTCTTACTACATAATTTTGACAGGACCCTTTGGAAAATCAATGCCTCAAAGCTGTGTTTGGATTTACTGCTGAATCCAATTACAGTGTATTATCATAAGAAGCATCAAAGTGAAGATTATTGATGGTGCATTTTTAGTGTGCATGCAACTGTTAACTCTACATATAAATATTTCAATGGCATGATTTCTCACCATTACAAAAGAGCAAAAACAAACTCTGTAATCCAGTGTGGCAAACCACTTTCAGAATTACAAAGAAGACCTTAGTAACTCCATACTGTAGAAATATCTACTCTGATAACATTCCCAAACAGGAGCATCAGATAAAAATACCACTTTAATAATAGGAAAAATTAATATTACTGCTTGCTTTTATTGCTATTATTATTACTATTGACAAATAAAAGATCATTATCTGTTGAGATTTAGCAACAAGATAAAACAATAATCATCATGAAGATTTTTTTCAGTAAATTATTGCACTATTGTAAAACAACAGTGATATCCACTGCTTAGGATTATAAATCTTCTGCTGAATACTATACATCTCTCACAGTGCATCTCTCAGAACATTTTTCCCACTTTAAAGGTCCCTGTTTAAAGGTTTAAATTTGCATGAAACATTAGTAATTAGACAGGATTAACACATTTTATGATGTATTTATTGATTAATTGATACTAGTAAGGAATATATACATTTTTTATAATTACCAGATTTCAAACATGGCTGGTCCACTCTATGATTACAACTATTGAAAGACAAAACTAATTCCAAAATTTTATGCAAATGTTTTAACTTTCTATATGTTGTCTGTCCAAGGGAACTGTATTGATTATGAGAAAGAAGCCAGATGATGGAAATCAGGAATAGTACTTCTAGATTAAAACAATATGCAGCTGCAGCGGATATATAGTTACTTTAGTAAAATCAGCATTTAAGAGAATTTGAACACATTACTTAAGTGGCATTAACTTAAAAAAATCTCATAAATTCCTTAGAGATGATTTCCTTAAATGTAACTTCTTCTATTGTGTCATCAGTTGAAACTTAGCAACAACTTCAAGCAGCGTCCATTAGGGAGATTTTTATTCATTAAAATTTCACTGCAAAACAATAGTATAAGCCAAAAAGACTCTCATTACCTTTTTGGGATAGTCAAGTGGGAACGAGTCTGAGCACACAGCATAGATCAAAAACATTTGTTCTTTCTTTAGTTCCATCAAGAATAATCAGATTTCTTAGAATGTGATTTCAGCAAATATTTAGCAAACACTTAGCTTTGTCATTCATCTAAATTCCATGAAAAAAGTACCAAACAGAGAGTTGCAAAATTATACAAGGGTGACAGCTAAAATTCAGAATACTGGGCATTGCAAACAGTCATTATCTCTGTAAAGGACTCTACATTTGTTTTTACTCCAGTGAAAACAGAAAAACTTGAATTGTAAAGGTCTGAGTTTAATAACCTTTTCCATTTTTTGCTCTTTGAAATTTACTAATTATAGATGGTTTTGGAGATCAAAAGATTTGTCTACACATTTATATACAATGATATATGCTACTTAAAAATTCCAGTGTGGAAAAAAAACCATGGAAATCAGTAGACAGTTTCAAGGATAAAATTTTAAATCTATCTTTCAATCATAGGATAATTGGACTACGTAAAGACAGGGATAGAAAAAGCTGTGGAGATAAATTATTATAAAATGAAAGAAAATGAAGTTTAGAAATGATATCAAAGAATGAATTAACAGCTTTAAGTGTCACGTTTTTTTGCAGATTTTTCTTGGAAAGTTTCAGTGCTCAGTACTTAGTACAATAAACAACATGAGCTGTCAGGGCATGATAATTAACCTAAAAAATATTTAAGAAAGATTTTAACAAGGTAAGAGCAGGTCTTGTCACTTCAGAGGTCATAATCTCTCTGCAAGCCAAGCAAAGTAGTTTATGAGAAATTTTTCAAAGATGCCATGTGTCTGTACTAATGAACATTAGAAATTGGTAACGACTGAGGAAGACCTCAGAATAGTAAACAATTAGTAAGTTTTTATGGCTCTAAGGCATAATTGTAATATGACTGTGGGAAAACTAAATGTGGATCCAGATGGCATCATGGATGGAATTTCTAGACAGAAATTACAGGGTCATGTTACAAAGCCTAGCAAGACCTCATCTTTAAGAAAGACTGAAATTCTGCATCAGCAAAGGTTAAACTGAAAGATGTAGCAATGTCAAAATACATATTTTTAAATTTTAATTAAGTCTTTTCCTCATAGTGTTAACAAATTGAACATTTAATAGGAATTTTTCTCACTTATGCTTTTGATTGATGAAAACCGTGAAAAATATGCATTAGTTTATTTCCTGTGTTTTCCCCTTATATCTACTTTGCCAGCCTTATCTTATTTTGTATTTTTATTAATTACTGCTTTTTAAAAAGTACACCGTAACTTATAGCATAGTATAGTACAAGAGCTACTCCAAAAGTAATGCCTCTTTTATTGCATTGGCCCACAGTGTCAGACGTTGATGGTGGTATGACAGTAGAGGCTGAACTTTCCCAAAAATGCCCTGTTACATTTTGCTGCCATGTGACAAATGGTAGCAGAGGCTCAGTCTGAGAAAATGGTGCCTGCCATGTATGTGCATGTGAAGAAAAGATGTGTCACTGAATTCCTCCATGCAGAAAAAACTGCACTCTGTGACATTCACTAATGCTTGCTGAATATGGGTCACCTCTGTTGGTGCAGATTTTTACAAGTACAGCATTCAGGCTCTTGTTAAGCACTGGTGAAAAAGCATATATAATGGTGGTGACTACGTTGAGAAATAGTGTTTTGTAGCCGAGAAATTGCTCTATCAAATAATGTAATTGTGCTCTTTCTATCTGTTGTAGTTTTCATGAAATCAATATTGTATATTGTATATACACATGTACTGTAGTATGTACTGTATGATTTGGAACAAAATATAAAGCAAGCCTATTCTAAAAATGTAGCAGTAAGAATCATTCTATAATGTAAATAAAAAAAATAATTTGTGGAACTGGGAAGAATGATAGCGTGTGACACAAGCCAGCTTTGTACAAATCACTTCAGAACACCATAGTAATCTTTGCATCTGTTTCGAATTGTAGGAAAATGTGTATTACCAATACTCCTTGTGCATCTTGATTTTAGCTGTGTTCCATATCATTCAGCAAGCTATTTCAGTGATGGAACATAGTCACTGCCCTTGACAAGATCAGCTTACATGAGTTTCTGCTCTCTGAGAAGAAGGTACACTGAGAAGAGATGAACTACAGTCCCCAGACATCTCCAGTTCTCCCCACGTGATTTCTGATTCTGGATAAAAAAAAGTAGAACAGCGCAGCACTGAGGGAAAAGACTTCTCTTCCTTTTCCAGTAGCGCGGTGAGTAATTACAGTCAGAACTTCTCTCTCCCATTTGTTTGATTTATGACCTGTATTTCCTTTTCATTTCATATTGTCTCACGTTTGTTTTTCTTTTAATCATTTGTAGTAAATTAGTTATCTCTCCTTATCTTCGTTGTGTCCCTCCCAGAAGAGGGAAATGTGGTGTGAGGGGAAGCTGTCACTGTTGATATAACAAAGTAAACAGCAACAATGTGATAATACAAGAGAAATACAGAGAGGATTGATATTTTGTTCAGTATCAATATAAGGACAACATTGTTAATCTCTTTCCAATTCTTTTCAATAAAAACAATCGAATGTTTTCAGGAATATTTGCCCTCTTGATTAACTGTATAGTTCCCAGCTTAGAATGCAGCTACAAAATACCTCTTTGAAAAATAATTATTTAACACCCGTATTTTTATATGTAGCTGTTCTCAGTTTTTAAATGTCTGTTCTGATAAAGTAACATCCAGATATCACTATTAATTGGTGATAAAATTTTGCATCATAGCATCAGTCAAAGCAAGGCTCACTCAAAATGTGACTCAGACAAATATTTTGATAACACATGATAGATGAGAATGTTTTGTATGGGTACAAAAATCAGAAAATATATCTTTGTACATATCACATTAATTAGTGCACATTTTCGCCAACTACACCACATGATGCAAAGACGTTGATACCATACATTTTCTGCATTCTGTAGGCATGGTAGAGTATAAGACATTTGATAGATAGCTCAGGGGCAGGAATCTCCTACATCAGGAAAGATATACACCTTGTATACCATCCACTTTTAGCACATATGGATTCCTTATAAGACATGCACTCTACAAATTTGAAATTTTGGCTTTGATTCAGCACTTATTTGCTGCTGACAGAGATCTTTCACAGTACACCGGTCAACAAGTAGCAATTTAAGTGCCCAGAAATCTTAGACTGTGACTAATTTTACCAAGAAATAAGTGATGATTTTAAAAAGCCTAGGAGACTTGATAATTCCCAGTACATGTGATGATCTGAGCCTTATGACTAGTCTTTTCCTAGCTTATAGTGAAGAGACATTCCCCGGAGGCTTATTGTTGTGGTTTAACCCAGCAGGTGGCTGAGCATCACACAGTTGTTCACTCACTCCCCCTTTCCAAGTGGAACAGAGGAGAAAATCACAAAAAAATAGAACTCATGGATTGAGATAAAACTATTAAGATGGAGAAAAGGAAAAGGATAATAAAAGTTATGACTACATATGTGAATGTTTATAACAAGCAGTGCACAAGGAATTGCTCACCACCCCCTGGCTGATGCCTAACTCATCCCTTGAGCACTGGAAGAGAGCCTGATGAACTCTTAACCCCTTAAAATTCCTTCCGCATGGTGTCATATGGTATGGAGTATTCCATTGACCACTTTAAGCCATCTACCCTAATCCTGATCCCTCCCAGCTCCCTGTATCCTAATCCTGATCATCCCATCTCTCTCTTCATGGAGAATGGCCTTGGATCTGTACAACATTGTTTGGCAGGAACTATAAACATCAGTGTGCTGTCAACATTGTTTTCTGCTAGAATCAAAAGCATAGCATCATACCAGATCTGGAGAAGAAAGTCCATCCCAGCTGATACTGGGATAATACTATGCGTTGGTATTGCTCATAATATGATAATGATGACTCAAGAAGGATATGTCTTAGCTTGATACACAGGTGAATCTGTTAGTTCCACTTCAACGGGGAAATTTACTGCTCACATTTTTTGCTGCATTTCCAAAGTGTCCAGTTTGGATGTCGGATGCATGGGCCCAGGATTTTTTCAGTGGTACCCCATTTCCACACAAATATGAGAAAAATGCGTTCTTTACATTGAGGGAGAGAGAGCCTGGAACAATGTGCCCAGATAGCTTATGGAGTCTCTTTCTCTGAAGGTATTCAAAACAAACTTAGATGTTTTCCCAGCCTAATGTAGCGAACTTGCTTTAGCAGAGGTGTTGGACTTTATGATCTCTGGAGTTCCCTTCCATTCCCTGTGATTCTGTGATTCTTTGAACCATACGCATCAATCATGTGTTACACAGAGGAGTAAAAATGAATGTGTATTGCATGGTTCTGGCTGATATCTTGGTTTTCTACCACCTTTTCCCAAAAAGTGGCAGAAAATTCTGTCTGAAATTTTACTATCTACATGAATTCCAGACTCAGAAACATTTCAGGAAGGAGTAATATTTGCTTTTTTCAGTGACTCAATAAATACAGTGAATAAAACATCACAGGAACTTTTTCATGAGCAACTGGAGTTCAGTTATATTAATTAATGGGAAAAATTTTATATTCTCTGAATGATATTTTGTTTCTGTTGTTGATTTTTTTTTTTTTTTTAATGACACATTTATTAATGGAACCACTGTTATGTAACTTGCATCATATACAGTAATTGAGGGTACTGTAAAATTAAAGAATTGGAACATAATCTGAAAATAATCGTTAATGAAGAATAATTACATTAAAGATCAATTTTAAAAAAGAGTGAACCTAAATATGAAACAGTTTTTGAGATCATTTTTATTTACAGAAATGTAACTTAATTTTTCTGAGCCTCACAAAACTTCTCTTTACTGCGTGTTTATTTATGTGGAAAATCTTTAACTTGATTTTTTCTTAAATGTGAAAGTCATACATGTATATGTATCCTCACTTACGAAAAAATATTACTGGTTGTATATGAATATGTACTCAAACCAAACTGGAAAATGTCTTACTCCAGTTTATAGGAGGGAGAGGAGGTTCTTTTTAACATATGTATTCCCAGCGTGAGATTAAGAAACAATGGTTCAAATGTTGGTCCAATCAGTTTATTACAGATCTTAATCAGGGAGATGGGGAAGGGGAGGACAGATGCTATTATGAATTAGGGTAATGGGGAAGGGAAGGAGGGCAATAGAAAAGATAGGAAAGAAGAAGCTTTATAGAAAATTTATAGTCTTTATAGGAAGCAAGAGGGACACAGTCACCACCATGAATCCATCACGGTTTGTAGATAAGTCATTGATCTTCAGTAGTGGTGGGTCGTCGGACATTGTTCTGTTGACAATGATGGTGACCATAGTGATGATGGCCACTTTTCAATGGTACCAACTTATTTGTAAGTCCAAAGTGGTTGAGTCAGCTCTCTTTGGAATGACAGCTCAAATCCAAAGTGGTTGAGTCAGCTCTCCTTGGAGTGGCAGCTTCTGGCTCTGGGATCTCAGCAAAAGCTCCTTTGTTCCCATCTTCCTGGCATTGCCAGCAGATAAGAGGGAGCAGGGATGCCCATCTGCATTCTGTTTTTCACAGGACATGATGGTGTCATTCCCCAATTTTCCCATACCAAGCTGGAGCTATTTAGTCGCAGGCCAGATCTTCCACCAGAAAACACTTCTGAGCACTCTCTTCCAGAGGCAAGCAGCTCTGGAGGAAGGTGCTTTCAAATGTCCCCAAAGTGATGTTGATTGTCACATGGTAGCACCCACCTCTTGTTTTCTCAACAAATCAGAGTCTTATCACAAGAAATACCTCAGGAAGAAAGATTTGAGCCAAAAAACAAAGAAGGATTCTCACAGAAAGTAATGCAATAAAGGAAATAAACAGACAGTTACAAAAAATCTGAAAATGAAATATTTATTAATTTATTTAGAATCTTACTCCAGATGCATAGCTTCTATAGACTGCTGGTCTTACAGTTTGTTCCCAGTTCTTTTGAAATGAATATTATTAGGAAAAGAAGGTACGTATAACTAAATAAATAAATACATTGTAACATTTATGGCACAGCAGCAACCTCCTTAGTATCAAAATAATCTATTTTAGATCTTCAGGTACTTCTATCTTGATATATTTTTCAGAAATATATTTCAAAAATATAATTTCTTCTTTGGAGAAGAGATGGAATACGATAAATTGTTTAGAGTACACGTAAGCTAAATGAAATTAAGTTCTGAGTTAATAAAGAATTATGGTCAGCTTGTGCAGCAAGATCTTTCTGTGTCCCAGTCGGTCTGTTTTTGAAAACAGAAATTTCAAGTACATATCAAAATATTGCCACTAGTATCAGTATTGTAGAAGTCACTGCAAAATATTTTTGTAAACTGTTGAACATTAATTGGGATTTCATTGTTGTTTTTCAAGCAGTGAGGCAGCTCAAATGACTATCAATGCTAGAGACAGCCCACATAAGAAGGCAAAGGTGAAGCATATTGTTGAATGAAGTGGAAAGGAAGGTTGGTGAAAGTAATGAAGTTGTTATTCAGCCTTTATTTGTAATGCTAGATGTCATTCTCAATGCTGCGTCAAGTGTCATTTGCAAGGCTACAAGAACGTACAGTACAGCTAAGTCTGCTAACATTTAATTTAAAGCTTCACCATTACTTTGTTTTTGTACAGTTTGTGTTATCAATTGACAATTTTTTGAAGTGATAGATTAATAATGGTAAGAATGGGATAGCAATCTGTCCAAGGGTAAGTGAAAAGCAGAGGAATGAGAGAGTCTGCTTCTGAATAGTAAGCAAAACGAAAACAAGTCATGGTAAAAGTTGTTTTTTTGTTTTTTTGGGTTTGTTCTTTTTTTTTTTTTTTTTGGTTTTTTAAACAAATGAAAATGACTGGAAAACAACATTGATCTATGCATGTTAAACTCTGGTAAAATATAAGCATGTTTCTTATTTAAACGTTAAAGGTTTTAACGTTATTTTTATTCTTCTCTGCTATTGTACGCAGATCAAAAGATTACAGCCTTGTAGTAAAATGTATATATATTTATTAATTTACGTTGTTGTAATTTAAGCAATTGTAGAATAATTTAGATGTCTTGCATACATTTACCTTCATATCTGGGTTCTGAAAATAGGAAGGTTATATTTGGACAGACTATCATGAATGAGAGAATATGTTCCTAAAAATAAGCAAATTCAAGATTGTGTTGGCTTTGGTTTGCTTTGTCATTTTATTATTTTATCTTTCTTTTTACCTACCTGCATAAATTTCTATGGAGAATATGCAGACTCATGTGCACTCCCTAACAGATGCCTTCTATTTTAAACACCTCCGCCTAATTAAATGAGAACTTGACAAGGCAAAACAATAGAACCTGCAAGCAGAATGAGGAACATAAGGGATTTACATTTTTTATTAGTCCAAGTCTGTGCATTAACTAATTCAAACATTTTTGGCCAGACTGACCACAAGATTCAAAATCAGAATAATATGAAAGAGTTAACAGTTAGCAAAGGTAGCAGAGATAAATATGAAGGCCTTATCAGGGGCTTCCTTCACCAAAGGAAGGTCATGCCTAACTAATCTTGTGGCCTTCTATGATGGAGTGACGGCATTGGTGGACGAAGGGAAGGCGACCGATGTCATTTACCTGGACCTGAGCAAGGCCTTTGACATGGTCCCCCACTACATCCTCATCTCCAAATTGGAGGGAAGAGGATTTGATGGGTGGACGACCCGATGGATAAGCAATTGGTTGAAAGGCCGCAGACAGAGGGTGGTGGTCAATGGCTCTATGTCCACGTGGAGGCCGGTAACAAGTGGTGTCCCCCAAGGGTCTGTCTTGGGACCGGTGCTCTTTAACATCTTTATTAATGACATCGATGAGGGAATTGAGTGCACCCTCAGCAAGTTTGCTGACGACACCAAGCTGAGTGGTGCAGTCGATACGGTGGAAGGAAGGGAGGCCATTCAGAGGGACCTCGACAGGCTGGAGGGCTGGGCTTGGGTGAACCTAATGAGGTTCAACACAGCAAAGTGCAAGGTTTTGCATTTGGGCCGGAAGAACCCCAGGCACCCGTACAGGCTGGGAGGAGTGGTCCTTGAGAGCAGCTCGGCAGAGAAGGACCTGGGGGTCCTGATGGACGAGAGACTGAACATGAGCCAGCAGTGCGCTCTGGCAGCTCAAAAGGCAAATGGGATCCTGGGCTCCATCAGGAGAGGGGTGGTCAGCAGGGACAGGGAGGTGATTGTCCCTCTCTACTCGGTTCTTGTGAGGCCCCATCTGGAGTACTGTGTCCAGGTGTGGAGCCCTCAGTACAAGAAAGACATTGAGATTTTGGAAAGGGTCCAGAGGAGGGCGACTAAGATGATCTGGGGGCTGGAGCACCCCCCCTATGAGGACAGGCTGAGGAAGTTGGGCTTGTTCAGCCCGGAGAAGAGAAGGCTGCGGGGTGACCTCATTGCAGCCTATCAATACCTGAAGGGAACCTACACCCAGGAGGGGAGTAAACTCTTCAGAAGGGCTGACAACAGCAGGACTAGGGGAAATGGATCCAAGTTGAAGGAGGGAAGATTTAGGTTGGATGTTAGGGGGAAGTTCTTTACAAGGAGAGTGGTTAGGCCCTGGAACGGGCTGCCCAGGGAGGTTGTGGATGCCCCGTCCTTGGATGTGTTTAAGGCCAGGTTGGACGGGGTCCTGGGCAACCTGATCTGAATGTGTATGTTTGGTGGCCCTGCTAGGCAGGGGGGTTGGAACTACATGATCCTTGAGGTCCCTTCCAACCCGAGTGATTCTGTGATTCTGTGATTCTGTGCCCATTCCTATTTCAGTTCCTTCTGCAGGTTCCTCTAAATGCATTTTGCTTGGTTCCCAACAATGTTGTTCTCACTGATGGAGAGTGAAGCCAGAAAAAATAACTCCAAAGACAGGTAAAAGAAGCATGGTCTTTCCTAGCACTACAGTCCAATTTGTGGTATTCTACTATAAGCCTAATGTTGCAATGAATCCTTTATTGTAAGATAGTCATGCAAAATCATGACAAAATCGTTACAGGCTCAGGTTCATAGATATTAATTTGTTAAAATCACATAAATAAAGCTGGAATATAGAGCACACAGTTTGTTTTACTTTGGTACTTTCTGTAGGAGGACAAAAATAGAAAAGAGTGAACTCAAGTGAATACATTAAAGATATTGTCTTTCTTTGCATGTGTTTTTACGACCTTAACTTTCCGAGTCTTTTTTGTCTTTTTTTTTTTTTTTTTTTCCTGGACGTTTACGGCATATTGAAAGGCTTTGGAAGCAGGACATATGCAACATTAAAGACCAAACCAATTATTTTTAAACTAGTACGTATGATAGACAGTGGGGACTAATGAATTACAATACGCTCACCACACATGGTAGGACACCTGTTAAATCTTTGTTAGCTCATCAAGCACTCATCAATTAGTTGGCTGCTGTTATTTTTCAAACTGTGCTGCTCCTTTATCTTTTACTGAGTTGCTATCTTTCAGTTCCTTGTTTATTTGTTTGTTTTCCAAGGATTTTATATCATTTCTCGCCAGTCTTTTCCCTGCTAAATCCTTGAAGTACTGATTACCCGGACTCAGCAGTCTTGCCTCTGTCTGAAATTTTACCTTTCTTACCTTGAGTGGATGTGGTTTATGTATTTCTTCATGGTTTCATGTCACAACTAAACAGGTTTTTTTCCAAAGTCTAAGCCAAATTTGCAGAGCTGTGCTGTATCAAAAAAAGCCTTGTGCCACAGACTGATGAATTCCCGGGAAAAGGATTATGTACTGGTTACTTCTTTACTGGCTTATTTAACTGGGCCAGGGACCACCCAAAGGCACCGGAAGGCAGCCAGCTGTGATATTGAATTGGTAGCATACCGCTTAGCACACTTTGGTCAGTGCCAACTAGTATTTCCCTGATGCTTTTCGGGGTTAACATTGCTCGGGAATGGTTAACACTTGGTAGTTTTGATGTAGCTATCCAGAAGTGGTTGGAGAAACCACTTCTCATACCAGAGAGTAAATACAGGCATGCTTACTTTGTTAGCATCAATGTAGTCTTTCAATCCACCAATCTGGCCTTCCGCAGCAATGCAAAAGAGGAGAGGGTCAAGTTATTCCAAATCAGAATGGATATATTACACTTGATGCCAACTATAGTGAAATATTATAGCAAGACATTTTGGAAAGGTTGGGGAAATGAAGTTGGTTAGGTTTCCAAAGGCACCAGTCTCACTACAATTGCAGAACAAAACCTATAAGGCTATGACAAAAATAAGTTTGCAAAATGAGGACAAATACATGTAAAATTAGATACAACTTTTTTTTCTAAAATGAATATGCAAAAATACACATGCATGCGCACATGAAAATGAATATGTTCCAGTGAGGTTGTTAATGCAATTCCTCTTAAAATAACTTCAAAGAATTAACATAATGAATGTGTAAATTAAAACAGAAACATGTTACATTTTCAGTACCTCACAAGCTGAAAGCAGCTTGGCTGATTTTCTTTGAACTTTCAAAATATTCATCTTTTGTAGTTGTAAACTAAGCAATAGAATTTGAAGGCCAGGAAGAATAGGTTGTTCTTTAAACAGTGACAGGGTTTCTGAAAACTAGGTCAAAAAGTGCAATACTGGTTGCATCATCAACTAGCCCCACTCCTTCAAGTTCTGCAGACCCATAGCACTGTCTAAAGTAACATGCAACATTTGAGTTCTTACTTATTTTGATTAATATTGACATAAAATGAATTTGGACTATTCCTCTCAAATTGTGATGTATTTTGCCTCCATATTGTATTCTACATAGTTTATTCTACAGTAATTGAACTTCATTTTCCTTTCCCCTTAAAAGATTTACCTATTTTTGAGGAAAAAAACACAGACAGGATAAAATCACAAAATCATACAATGGTTTAGGTTGAAAAAGACCAAGAACATCAAGTCCAACCATCCAACTAACACTAGAAGTATACTCTTGAATCATGTCCCTAAGTGTCATAACCATGTCTCTTGAATACCTCCAGGGATGGCAGCTCTACCACTTCCCTGATTAGCATTTTCACCTGTTACCTAAGAAAAAAGACCAACATCTTCCTCATTACACCTTTTTTTTGTAGCGAGCAATGAGATCTTTCACTAAGACTCTTTGCTCCAGACTTCTTTAAACAGACCCAGTTCACTCACCTACTGCTCATCACAGAATCACAGAGTCATAGAATGGCCAGGGTTGTACGGGACCGCAAGGATCATGAAACCCCTCTGCCACACATAGGGCCACCAACCTCCGCATTTAGTACTAGACCATGCTGCCCAGGGCCCCATCCAACCTGGCCTTGAACACCTCTAGAGATGGGGCATCCACAGCTTCCCTGGGAAGCCTGATCCAGCACCTCACCACTCTCTCTTTAAAGAACTTCTCTCTGACATTCAACCTAAATCTTCTCTCCTCCAACTTAAAACCATTTCCCCTTGTCCCGCTGTTATCGACCCTTTCAAAGAGTTGATTCCCCTAGCTTTAGGTACTGAAAGGCTGTAATGAGGTCACCCCACAGCCTTCTTTTTCCAGGCTGAACAAGCCCAGCTTGCTCAGCCTGTCAACTGTAAGCCACTCATAATTCTTGTTTTCAAATAACAATCATAATATGTTAATGAATGCCTTTTTTTGTGTGTATATGGTAAGGTACCAATAAGCATGTATTTTCTTTTATATGGCTTATATGACTTCTTGCCTCTCAAGATAAACAAGAGATTCTGTAAGGACATCCATACATCTTATGTTGGCACTGACTAAAACATCTTGAGTTAATTAGCACCAGATAATCGAGGGAAAACTGTTACAATCCAATATGTGTTATTCCATATTTCCTGTGATTCTGAAGGAAAGCATTACATCTACTAATATCTTCCCCAGAGGCATGTTATCTTCCTATTTTGCTTCTTTGACATTGCTTATTTCCATTCAACAAATCAATTAGAAAGTGCATAACAGAAAAAGGAAAAAGAGAAAAAGAACAAATGAGAGAAAAGGAAATAGAGGAAAGGGGAAAGGAAAAGTAAAAAAATGAAAGGAAAATAGAAAGGAAAAAGAAAAAAAAAGTTATAACCATTTCATGTTTACTAGAACGGAAACCAGATAATGTATATCACAGTACAGTTAAGAGAAAGGAACAGAAGTAAATTAAAGCCAAAGAGTAGAAACTCCATATGTCACAGATTGTTGAACACCTGTTTTTCCACTAACACCCTCAAATCTAATGAGAGGGCATCTTTAAATTTGGGGTAGGAGAGCTGGTGATATATTTTAATCTTGACACAATAGATAGTAAAAAAAATCAAATAAATTTCGTGGCACATGAACTGGCACACTGTTCTATTATGGGAAAAACAAGAACAAATGTTGAAGTTGTGCAGTTCTGTCTTTTTTTGTTTTGTTTTGTTTTTGTTTCTGTTATTGTTGTTGCTTTATGTGTTTCCTTATTTCGATTCCAGACACCTTTTCAACTAGTGTCTTTATTATTCTTTAGTACAGAACAATCAACAATTTTTCTTCCTTTTCCTGCCCTACAGGAGAGTTATGTACTCTCACTCCATCTGCCATCAGACTCTCCCAGGTAATAAATGAGAGAGATGATGAGCACTCTGCTTGCTTCCCTCAGGTGCTGTGACTTACCCTCCTGGAAGTGCTTTTTGCTTGAGGGATCCTGGCTGCTAGTACTTTCCTCCTTGTTTTTCTCTCCTGCACCAATGGAGAGCAAAAAGAAGACCACAGAACCATAACTGCCAGCCATCTGCTTTCTCTGTGAACTGAAAATAAGCATCAAAAAATGAGAAATAATTAACCCTCGTTATTACTTGATTTATTAGAAATTTTACACTCTGATTATGTAGAGAATGCAAAGATTATGTAAAGAAAGAGAAAAAGGGATAGTTCTTATTTAACATTCCAATTTTCCAAGTGAAAAGGAAGCAGAAAATATAAAGAAAAGATATATATTCTAAGCAAAGTCAGGAAATTCTGCAAGTGAATGCAAAGTGAATCTGTCAACCACTCTAATTTCTCCCCATGTTGTTAATGCTATTTTACACTCATGCACATTTATTCTATAAACTATAAAAGCTACAAGCTAAGGATTGTTTTTTTGTTATCATGGACACTTCATAGCCAATAGTATTCATTCAGAACATTTCACAAAATAAAGAATAATGCAGAAAGACAGTAGAAAGCACAAGTCAAGTCTGGTTTGCATGTAGCCACCCTATTCCAGAAGAGAAAGAGTGTAATGGTATCAGTCATGCCTTGCCAAGTGTTAGGAATTATCAATACCATAGTTTTGTAATGAATTGGACTTCTGTGGATATTAAGTGAGTTTATATAAAAGATAAGGCAGTACTAGAATTGGGCTAAAAATAGAAGAAAAATGATTTTTAAAAATTGAAATATATTTTTGACTCATATTTTTGACTTATATTTTTTGCTCATGTTCCACCCATACTGTATAGTAAATTTCACCTCCATTTGAAATCTATGTCAAAAAAAAGAAAGACTTTCAGAAGTAGGACTTGGAGGATTATACACAATTTCAGGATAACATCACTGTCGCTCTTTAAACAAGAAGATAACTATGAAGTGCACAGCTGTAGTGGCTCACTCCCTGCTTTCTCGGTGGGGTAGGGGGGAGAAACAGAAAAAAAATAAAAAATTGAATTTATATTTTGAGATAAAAGCTATTTACTAAGCAGAGAAGGAGGGGAGAAATGCTATGTAGTAATGCTAATTATATATTTAAATGTATATTTAAAAAACAAACAATGCACAACAAAAATGCTCACAATGCCAATTTCTGAAAATAGACAGAATATTGGACAAAATCTCTGTGAACATTGTTGAGAAGAACCTCAATAAATAAACTGTGAACACATCTATCCATTGATGCATTTTATGTGTCTTGGGATGAACAAGTTCATAGGAATGCTCAGATAATTAAATACAACCTTATGTGCTAGACCTTGCTCACTGCTGTATATGGTAAATTGCTTCAGCATTTTCACCTGATTGATATGGCATTTTCCTTTTGAGGAATATTTGGTTTGTTTGTTTAAAATCTTGTCATCATGTTAAATAAATAGAAAGTCATAAATTCTCCACATGCTTCCTAAACATTTTTTGAAGGCACAGTTACAGGTTTCAAGAAATGGATATTCACAAATTTAGCCATCTCAAATCTAGTAGAAAAGTTTCTAAGAATTCCATTCCAATAAATGAGCAGGAAGAACAAGTGGCAAAAAGTGTATCTTTGGTTCACACTACAATATTTTCATACATATCCTTCTAAAATATAAATTTGATGGAAGCTTTGGGACTTCCCAAGAAAGCTGTTGTGTGTGATTTAAAGTCAAGGATTTTGTAAAGCTTGAATGGGAATTTTACCTCTTCAGTGTTTAACTAGGGTCTTGAGATGGACATAAATTTAAAGGATAAACACATGTTAGGCTTAGCAATCTCCTCTTCTTCAACTCTTTTAAAAGTCTTCATAAAATACAATTATTGTGATTGTGTTATTTCAGCAAAAGAAACAGCGGGATGCCTACTGAACTCAAAACGCTGATGACGCTTTTGTGAGAATGGCTGGCTTTGTGAATTAGATGGCAATTAATGTAATCTTATTTTAAAAATCTGTTGCTTTTTTTCATTTTGACCTTGAAATGTCAAGTTTACTCTTATCAGTTATGTTAATGTGATTGTATATATAAATTCGAGTATGATAGTTTTCTTCAAAAGATTGTGAAGTAGAAAAATAATTTAATAGCAATAATAAAAATTATTTAACCACAATTTAATTCACTTTATTTTATGTAAATATATGTATTTTGTGGTAATTTCTCTGATACAGTAACTCACTATTAACTATTGGGTATGTGGCAGATTTCCACTAAGATTTAAGCATTTCTCCTTGAAGTTTCTACCAAACTCAAAAAGTAAAAAAAATCCTACTGTTTTTTATCTATCTAGATTCCAACTAACTTAATTCTAATATAAATAAGTAAACAACAACAACAAAAAAATAGCAACCCAAAGCCCCCAGAAACCTAGATGACTTTTTAAAATGCATATTTTAAAAAATATTGATTAATCTTACCTGACATTTTTTAACACAGAACATCTAAAAATAATCAAGAATACAGTGAGAACAAATATACTGTTATAAATTTGTACATGTTTGTAATGAATTGTTCTCATAAATATTTGGAGCAATAAAAGATCACAGATTACTGAATGCCTTTTTTTTCAGATTTGTTTGGTTGAAAATGAAATCAAAGAGTCAGTTAGCCTTCTGACAGCATGCTTTTAACTGTTAAATATTATTTGGATCATTGTCTTCTATTGTATTTTATGAAGTACTTGCAGAAATACATCTATTTTTTCTTATGAAACATTACTCAACTTTGATGTCTGATATGGGTAAGATAAAGATTTTCAATATAAACGTAATATGTGTAACACTGATGAAAAACAGTGGAATACGAGCCATGACACATTAAGTTTTCCTTTCTAAGTCCACAGATTGTAAGTATGTGGTAGTTACTATTCGTTCATATATTCTGAAGAAAACTAAAGATTTCAGCTTCCTGAGTAATGTATTTTATCCTGTAATCCTTTTTTTGTAAAGTAGTTACATAACAAAATCACCTAAAAACTTGGTATTCCCAAAATGCAATGAGTGCTGATGGTTACAAAAGGATTTATTAGCAAGCTGCAAAAGATTGAGAGACAAGTGAAACAGCCCATTACTGATTTTGTAAGAGAGAATGACCCTACTTCATGACCTTGTTTGTTTTCCTTTACCTTTGTATCTTTTCTTACATGCAAAACAGATAAATGTGAGAAATGCCATTTCATGGACACATGAGCATAATTGTTCTTCCTTATAGTCTTAATGTGCTCCACAATCTCCTTTCTACCTCCTTCTTATGGGATTTTGGTAGAGAAAAATGTCACTGAACAAGAAGAAATGAAGAATAATGCAAAGTGCTAGTTAAAAAAAAAAGGATGTGTTATCAGAACTGGTCAATATTCTTCCTGTACTAAGGAATGCAGTTACATTAGTTGGAAGCATTATTACAGAAATCCTCATCAATATGACTTAATAGAGACTCATATTAGGAAAGGGAATGACTTGAAGGGATGGATTCAGCAGTGTTACCTGGGTTAGGCAGTATTAATCTGTAAAGGAATTTACAAGAATAGTGCAAAGGTTTTATAAGTGTCTCACAAAGATGAACTCATCTATTTGTCTTTAATTTAGGGTAGCTCTCAATATGTCAGTAACTGTTAGAACACCATATTCATTTTACATTAGTATTATTTTCATTTCTGCTTTATGCTTGTCAGCTCCCTGACAACACTATCAGTCCCTTCTGTTCCTGCCCAGCTCAGACTCCCTCCAACTTAAGGATGGTCCAGAAACCCCGCTTCTGCTCAGTGTAGGGCCTTCCTGCCCCAGCAATGCCATAGAAGGAACAGTCTGCAAGTAGCTTGTCTTTTAGCCCATCTCCTTTCTTTTCTGACTAGAAACACCAGTTCCAGGCTTGTCCTATTTGGAGCACACTTATTCTTGCTTCTCCCTGGTAAAGGGAGCCCCATCTCATTACTACACTATTTAGGGAGTGATTAGATGTATTCTGCTTTTGTATTATTTTTTGACAAAAAAGTTATTATCAGGAAAATGACTGTTGTTCAATATGTCTATGCTGACATTTGTTCATTTTTATGATCTTATTACTTTAACTTAGTGGTGTACTGTCAACACACCCAGAGGCAGCCAAAATGTGTAGAAAAATATTTAATACAAGTTTTAAGTTGATATTGTCTCTCTTACAAAATAAATTTTTATTTGTTAACATTTTTTCTTTTTTTATTGCTTTAATGGAAAGTAAAGCTTTTTGTGTAGAGTGTGTTTAAGTTTAAATGCTGCTTGTACATTGTGTTCTTCTTTTAGCTTTGAAAATGGTTCACTACGTTTTTGAATTTTTGCTTCAGACTATGCATATTTTATATTAAAATAGTAGTTTACTGATTCCAATGCAGAGCATTAGGACTACAGATATCTTTATTAGATATATTGCTTTAGGACAATGGAGTGTCCATGGCATGGCAACCATTAACAAGAAATAAATGTGTTTCATATCTTTAAGTGTAACAACTTGCTTTATCAAATTCGTGGTTGTGTGATTATGTATTTCTCTGGAAATTTCAATGCTATTTTCTGAAAAACTGTTGTAAAAAACACAACCTCTGTGATATGGTCAGCATGAAGAAACCTCCCTATATTTTATTTTAGGAGGTCCTCCTTATGAATTCTTTATTTAAAAATAAATTCCTTAAAGAGATGTACAACCTTTTTAGCATTATGTTTATGCTAAATTTTATTAATGAATAAATAAAAATATTTATTAAAATAATTAAAAAATATGATAAATCTATTTAGGAAGCATTCAAGATAATGGATTTTCAGACAGGAGAGTATTTCCGCTTAGGATTTATTTCCTTAATTTTTATTATGTATTTCTTTAGATTTTATTTTCTACAAATCTGTTTGTTTATTTGGTTAGGGGTTTTTTTTTTGTTTTTTTTTTTTTTTTTTTTTTTGTAGTTAAGGCCACAAAGCACTTGTGTGAAACTATGTACGTACGTCATATGTTAGTAAATAAAAAACAAATGTTCAAAACTAGATGTAAAATATTTCAATTATTATGAAAGCACATATTTTCTCTTCTACAACACTGACTACCTAATGTAAAAAGGAAAAAAAAAAAGTGAATGTTTTCTGATCCATTGCTTTTGATTTTTCTTTAAAAGAAGAATCTTTTTTTTTCTCATCAATATTCTTCATAAAAAGTAAAGAAAATGTGTTCCTTTCAGCATAATGAACACATTCTTTTTATTTTTTTGAAGGGATTTTTAACAATTTCATTAATAGGGGGAAACTGATTCAATTGCCTTTTTATTAATTCAGAATGACTAGTCACAGAATGAAAATTTTTAAGTAGATTTTCTTGAAGCTAGAAGAAATTTTTTGTATATTTGTATATATTATGTATATATCTTTTTATCACTGCTTTCACCACTAATCCTACCTGTCTCACTGGTCATTCCACAATGTACATGAAGCACTATACACTTATGATGGATAATGAGGTTACACTGAGGCTGAGGTGGTAAGAAATTGAAGGACACAAAACAATCACTAAGAAGAAATGTGGGTCTGGTGTTGTTCTTTCACTGAAAGAAAAAAGTCATCTCCAGAAAAACTGCTTGGAGGTATAAACCTTTACGGTATGAGTAGCAACAATTGAAAAAATAGAGAAAGTAAGTAGAACTGAGGAACTGCGATTCAAGTCTTTTTGGAATCTTCACATGGATAGCTATGAAACATCCTTTAATCAACTTATAATATTATTTTCTAAATAGTATTGAGAAATAATTTCTATATTTTCTCCATCCTTTAGGATCATAAGGATTACTAACTTTTTCAGAGCTGAATCTGATACTACTTTTTTAATCACAATAACTTATTTGTTTAATAAAGTTTTTTGTCTATAAGAAGACCAAAACTTCAGTTTCTTTATTTGAAAACGTCTGTATACAAAGTTTAAAAGGTATTTATTACCTATATTTTTGTTCTTCAATACTTTTATGTTAATGTCACTTAATAAAGGAGTAAATCTATGACCTATGACACTTACCGTGTCTTGAAAATACATTTTATGTAGTCTGAAAATCTGGCCAGCTTTTCCTATTGATAAATGCTCCTTGTTAATGATCCTTTGTCTTGTCCCAGGGGAAACAAATTACATTTATTTCTTTCTGAACTGACAGAATGAACAAAACCAGCAAACTGAAGTACTGGAAAAAGTATCATTTTCAAAAGAAATTGTTTACAAATAATTTACTGGGTAAATGTTACTCTCAATTTTAGAATGGTATTTGTTAGGGTAACAAATCAAAACTACAAGAGTTACCATGAAAGTAATGCCTCTTAATTTTTTATGTTGTACTACAACATCAGAGGCGTATGTTGGCTATATGGCAATAAAAGTTGAACCTTCCCACCAATATTCTGTTATACTGTTGTCTTGTGACAAATGGCAGCAGAGGGGACGTCTGGAAAAATTGTGTCTGCCGTGGAATTGTGTATGAAGCAAAATATGTGATTGAATTCCTCCACGAAGAAAAAATGGCACCCACTGACATTTGTCAATGCTTACTGAATGTTTGTGGAGATCATACAGTGTACGTGAGCAAAATAAGGCAGTGGGTGGTTTATTCCAGTAGTGGTGACAGTGACAGCGGGTCACCTCTGCTGGTGAAGATTTTTGTGAGAGTGGCATACAGGCTGTTGTTCATTGCTGGTGAAAATGCCCAACTAACAGTGGTGTCTTTGTTGAAAAACAGTGAGAACTTGCTCTATCAAATAGTGTTATTGTAATGCTCTTACTGTCTGTTGCATTTTCCACTGAAATAAAAAGGACACATTACTTTTGGAGCTATGTGGATTAAGAAATGTATTTAAACTCATGTTTTATGGGCTAAATCCTGTAAGCAATGTTCATGTTTTTTTTTGTTTGTTTGTTTGTTTGTTTGTTTGTTTTCAGTTAAAAATAACCCAAATCCTTGGGTTCTGTTGCAAGGCCACTTGTTTTACTGTTCTATGGTGTTTTATCTACTTTGAGGAAAGTAGATAATGAAAGTCATAGAGATCCCTCTTCCAAGAGACTAATTTCCTAGGAGTTAAGAAAGCTTTCACTATAAGACACCAAGATTCCTTCTATCCTCCATACTATTTATTTGTTTTGAGGTAGTATGTTAATCACTGTTTCACTTTCTGCAGATGTTGTGTTACAGTAGGTCTCAAATTTTAACAGCTAACATTCAAATCTAAGTGCAAAAATACTTCAGTCGTTTTCTTATCTTATGGAAAAGTACAGAAGAATCAAACTGAATAAATACTAGACCAATGACTTTAGCAGAAAATGATCATCTTTTTATAGCATAGATTGGTAGGGAATTAAATACTGACAGAAGGTGAACTAGGGAAATGGGAGTACAGAGTTTTGATAATGCACAATGCTTCCTAATTTTGTTTACTTTTTATTGTTGTTGTTAGAACCTAAGCATTATGAAATGTACTATTTATACTATTTGAAATTTGTTGAGTAATTTAATGTTAATTTTTTTTACTGGTCTCATTTGTGTGAATTCATTCTGAAGTTTCAATCATTTCTTTGCATACTTGGGCTTGAATTTCACTGAAGCATAGCCAGTGCAGAAATTGCTTCCTTTGTTTCTCATTATGTTAAGTCTTCATCTTTCACACTGAATGCTATCTTGTTCGTGGACTATTTGCCTTGTATTGCTATATATAGATATATTTTCATTTCCTGTTGTTGTTCCTGTTTTTCTGCCTTTTCTTTCTTTATCTTAATGCTTTACCAAGTGCCAAATTTTCTTTGTCTTTTCTGCATATTGGTGTTTTTCTTAATACTTCTGGAAAAAATTATTCAGCAATTTCAGATTATGAATAGAATAATTATTTGTGTGGAAAGTTTTTGGGAAATGATATTTTTTTCATTCTTACTTTAAAATAAGTTTGATATTAACATCTCTGTAAAGTATCATAATACAAGTTCTAATTTCTTTCCTCAGATTTTGTTCTTCTTTTGAATTATATTGCTTTTGTTTTATCTGGTTCAGATTCTCTAATGGCCTTCCTTTCAAAGCCATTTCAGTTAGAACAGCCTTTATCTGGTTTAGACTACTATATCTATTTAGATTATTAAAATCCAACAATGTGTGTAGTGAATCTTTCTCTAGGGCTAATATTTGAGCAGAAAACAGTTGCATGAAACAGAAGTAAGATTTATTTCTCACTTATACGAACCAGGATCCTCTTATACCTGATGTTAAAGTATGTTATGAATACTTTTCTTCATGAGTTAGTTATAGATTTTCAGTGACATACAAAGAACTTAAGCAAGCTTTGTGTGGGTAAATGTCTTCTGCCTCCTTTAATTCAACTGCTCTATAGAGTACATAACCATGTGGTTGCATTCAAACAAACATCTTAATGTATATAAAAGCTGTCAAACCATGTCTTTAGCATCAGAGACATTTCTGAATATAACAAAACATGAAAAACTTTAGGAAATGTGAATGTATGTCACTAATGTATATTTACTGCATGGAGCATGGATTATGCGAATGTTATGAACACATTCATAATTACAGAGTCTCTAGATTTTCTTGGACTTTCAGTGGCACCACTGTCAAAATTTGGGACTATTGGTTTATCTCCAGAACAAGGCAAATAAAAATAATGTAAAAATTTTCAACGTGCTACTTTCAAAATATTTTGAGATGCTTGAACATGAAGAAAAACACACTGAAAAATACTCTGTGGGTCTAATTCTTCAACTTCACTGAAACATGAGTGACTGTACACCAAGGAAACAGGACAGGAAAAGACTGTGATTCCTATGATGAATGGCACCCTTATGACTGATCTAAATAGAGCTTTTTTAAGATTTCTCTAAAATACTAACCCACTTTCAGATTATCTGCAGCCCTGTTCTTTTTCAATTCCTCTTATTCTTGCTGTACCACAAAACTGTAAAAATGTTACCTAACATTTTACAATGAGGTCCTAAACAAGCAATGTGAAAATATGTTCCTCTATTTCACTGCCAAATAGGACTAATGTTAAAGTGTTGGACGTTTAGCCAATTTACTGTATTATAGGTATATCAAAAGGATTGATGATCTGTGTTGCTAAATACAACAGAAAACATTAGCATTCTCTGCTGTTCTATACCCACCGATGGGATTAAAAATATTCTGGGTTTGGAGTTACTCTTTTTCTGAAAATTCATTGAAAAACAAAGATACAGCATTGGAAAAGCAGTAAAATTTGAGAAGTTCATAACATGAAATCTCTAACCTAAGCAAAATGCATTTTCACAAAGAAGCACCAACAATTTGAAGGTTTCAATAATTTTACTATCGTAATTAATCTCTTATGGAAGAAATGTGGTATCATAGTGATAGGCAGTGATATAGTTCTTAAATACAGTGACAGGTGGTGAACATTTGATTTAGTATTAAAAAAAAAAAAAAAAAAAAAAAATTCCAAGGAGATTTGATAGGTACACTACTTTTACTTAAAATTAGGGGACACTTATTAAGCAAAGTACGGTATATTCTTAAATGCTTTATTTTGGACTTTTTTTAATAAGATAAAGATGAATATTATTCAGTAAAGTAGCAGAAAAAAAATGTTGAAATCTTCTTCTGACTGAGAAGTCTACAATAAAATAAAAAAAGCGTGAACCAAGGAAATAGAAATCAACACCTGTGTAAAGATTAAGAAGTTTGACAGGTAGGTAAAGACAATGTAGTTCATAATATTCTACAGATATCTGAAGCCTGCTAAAATGTATAAAAGAGTGATTATTTGGTGCAGTGCACTAGTGTAGAGTAGAATAACTGTGATAAAGAATAAAAGTGCATTTACACTTAATGTCAGGGAATACTTGCCCACAGGAAAAAGCAGATGTCTGTGAAATAGATTTCCAAACAAGGCAGTAGGTACCTCATTGCAACAGATGTTGCATAGGATTAGAAAATATGAAGTAGAGAACAATTGGATCCATCTACAATTTTTTTCACTTTCTCTTAAGCAATCCCCTCTGATTTTTGTTCGAGTAAGATAAGTAGAACACCCTTCTGAAGTCATCTGCAAGACTTTGAGATCACTGTATTCAAATATTCAAAATCTTTGGGGAGATATTAGAGAATCATTACTACTTGTGATACCTTCCTAATGAATCTCTGTTAATGCAGTCTTCATCAGTCTTTCTCATCTTGCTCTGTGTATCCCAAAAGAATTATGCAGTATACCAGACAGATATGTGCATAATTTACTTGGGACTTGAAAAACATCAGAGAGTTTGAAGCGGTACAAACTCAAAAGAAATATTTCTGAAAATAAGTAATTCTTTAATTCTTCTTTGAGTAATGAATAAATGTAATTAGAAAGATCAACACAACAGGTAAGAAAAACCTGGGTTTTTGACAGAACTGTAATGGAGATAACCACTATGAAGAAGTCCGTAATGGAGTAGGCTGTTCATTTTATTCTGATTATTTGTTGAAATACCGGTTTCTATATGAGCCAGTTCTGCTTTGGATTGTTTATCTTCATGATCTTCATGATGCTGTAAGGCATATTATTGTTCATAGAATTCAAAACACTGAATATCCTGTTGGTTAAAATGCTTATGATAAAGATCTGACTGGCATATAATGGTGAATTGACTCTGTTTCTACAAAATTAATCAATTCCAGGGAAGGAATATGTGTTTCTTATTTCTTCGGGAATGTTTGAAATTCCTTTTATCTTATACATTTTGAGAAATCTTGAGAACCTTAGGCATTATAACTGTTCTTAATTCCCATATGAAGCTTAGAAACGTGTTCTTTTTGTTAGATGCAAAGAAAAATAAAAGGTGGGGGAGACTAGCTTTGTTTGTTTGTTTTAATCAGGAAAATGATTCCGTGCTCAATTTTTTTCTTCTTTTTATGTCTTTCAATAGTGAACAAATTGAGTTTGCATCTGGGTTTATAATTATGACTCAGAAAAATTTTTAAATTAATCATAGAATCATAGAATGGCCTGTGTTGGAAGAGACCTCAAGAATCATCAAGTTCCAACCCCCATGCTACAGGCAGGGCCAACAACCTCCACATTTAATACTAGACCAGGCTGCCCAGGGTCCCATCCAAACCAGCCTTGAACACTTCCAGGGATGGGGAATCCACACCATTTCTGGGCAGCCTGTTCCAGCACCTCTCACAACTCTCTTGCTAAAGATCTTTGCCATTATCCAATCTAAGGCTTCCCTCCCTCAGCTTAAAACCATTTCCCCTTGTCCTGCCATTATCTACCCTTTCAAAGAGTTGGGTGCCTTCCTGTTTGTGGGCTCCCTTAAGGTACTGAAAGGCTGCAATGAGGTCACCCTGCAGACTTCTTTTCTCCTGGCTGAACAAGCCCAGCTCCCTCAGCCTGTCTTCATAGGGAAGGTGCTCCAGTCCCCTGATCATTTTTGTGGGTCTCCTCTGGACCCTCTCCAACAGCTCCCTGTCTTTCCTGTGTTCCAGACCTGGACACAGTATTCCAGATGGGGCCTCACAAAAGCAGAACAGATGGGGACAATCACCTCCCTGTCCCTGCTTGCCACCGTTCTTCTTGTAGAGTCCAGGAATACATACTATACATTAAAAACTGAAACACAACAGTTTTGAAACAGCATTAGTGCTTGAATGATTTTCAGGGCTAAATCTAACTCCCACTAAATTATGCAGGCTTAGTAACAGTGAATTAGGTCAGGTTTCTGCTAATGACTGTAGGTAACCTTTAGGTTTTTTAGCAGAAGATATTTCATGAACTTCAAGAGCTTGAAGTTGTGGGTCCTTTGTTAAGGACCATTTTTGTTACAATATTTTTATTTATATTATTTTTAGACATGATAGTAATATTGAGGTCTGAATATTTGTAGCTACTCAATTAGTGATGATGTATTATAGTTGTTGGATCATGTATTCTTGTTCTTTAAAGGACTCACATTATTTCATTTTCACATAAATAACTTCTTGACTCTATCTTGAGCTAAATTTCTCATGTGGTGTTTTGATCACGGATTTCAATGACCATTCTCCAATCTTTTTGACATTTAACCTTATTAATTTGGAACATTACTTTGTCTCATTCAAATATGACATTTCATTATGTAATGAATTCACATTTAAACTCTGAGAGTTACAACAGCTTATATGCTGAGGCTAATGTCATTAAGGGCACTGAAAGTATTTTATTCTGGAAAATAGACATAGTATATTTATAGAGACAGAGGTTCATGGTGTGATAAAAAGAGCTGCTAATGACAATTCCAAACAAAGCTCTTTATAAAAGTATATGGCTTATTTCAATGGATTTTGTTAACTCCCAGCAAATTGAAAGTCATGTAAGTCCTTAAGGGGGAAAGATAGAGTTAGACACAAATAAATACTTTTTATATTTGTGTTTCCATCATAGGTTCATGACTATAACTTAAATCTTCACACAGAGGTAGAATTTATGGAAAACAGATGGGTCATTTCCTTGTCAATAAGTCCTGAAACTAGAAATCTAATTTCATTTCTTAGAATCATGTCACTCAACTGTTATTTTTTCCAAGGGTAATTAAATATATAATGTTATATTTTTAAAACAAATGTATTTTGGGGAAATATTAACTCTGCAAATGCAATTGTTAATGGCAGTTCCTGGTCAGATTTAGCCAGGAGTTCTTGGTACTTTTTTGGGGTAACAAAAAACAATTTAAAGTTAGTATAAAAAACTAATAACTAGTAAAACCTTCCTAGAAATAAAATAAAAAAAAAAAAAAAAAAATTGTATCTTTTTTTTTTTATGTATTTATTCTTTAAAACATAAATAACTATAACAAATCCAGAAAACAAAACAAAGAAACAACAAAATACTAACACATACACAAGGACGAAAACAACGTATGTGTCTTTTCAATATCCTACCAAAAATCTAGGTCTAAGGCCAGTCTCTTAGAATCATAGAATCATAGAATCACAAGGTTGGAAATGACCTATAAGTCCACGTGGTCTAGGATGTTACTGAAAAAGTTAATTGCATAGATTTCAACAAATTAATTACCTTTAACAGTTATGCTCTAATATTATTTTCTTACATTTCTCCTTCTAAAACTCTCCTTCCATAAGCCAAGATGAATTTAATATATATGTATGTGCATTTAAGTGTGGGGGGTGTACAGGTACGCACAAAATCCTTTAATTTCATAGTGAGTGCCAACTGCAGATGCCTTATGGCTCTTTGTACAGCATTTTACTTCTCCATTTTTATTTGATTTTTAGAAATAAGGATTCCTTCTATTGCCTTTTTCTCCAGGCTATCATTTATCCTGGCAGAAACATTCCTTAGATCCAACCTGTGTACTTTAAACATAAATACTAACAACTTGCCTATAACTACATCGCCTATAGAAACAATTACAAAAAGAGTGGATTGCATAAAACCAGTCCAAAAACTAACCATTTATAGCATTTTTTTTTTCAATAGAAAACATTGAAAACAATGTTTTCATTGAAACAATGTTGACTTTGGCTGCAAAGTTAAAGGCAGAATATCAGCAAATCTGAAACACTTTCAGCCCTGAGGGAAGAGCGTACTCCATTTCATGAAATGGGTGGGGAACTTTAAAAAGGTTGTTCATAAAGTGCACTGACTAAAAATGTATGTTTTCTCATAACCAGATAAATAACTCCTTAAAAATGAAATAATACTTTCTTTCTTTTATTATTATTGTTATTACTTATTTTATGCAAGCAATTAGAATAGAATAACTCAGTTGGAAGGGACCTTCAAAGATCATCAAATTCAACTGTGTGACCATTTCAGAATCAATCAAAAGTTAAAGGACATTAATCAGGGCATTGTCCAAATATCTCTCCAATACCGACAGGCATGAAGCATCAACCACCTTGCAAGAAATCCTGTTTCAATGTTTGAGCACTCTCACAGTGAATAAACTTTTCCTAATATCCAGTCTGACCCCCTTTCAGCACAGCTTTCTGCCATTACTGCTTGTCCTGTCATTGGTTACCAGAAGAGACTGGCACTTCCTTCTGCAATTCCCTCTACAGGAATTTGCAGAAACCAATGAGACCATCTCTCAGCCTTCTCTTCTCCAGATTGGACAACCCCAGCCTCTTCTCACAGGGTATGCTTTCTCATTCTTCTAACTAGCTTTGTTGCCTTTCTGTGGACTCTTTCAAATATCTTAAAATGCTCTTGGTATTGTGGAGTTACATTGTATGCAGAATTCAAGGTAAGGTTACACTGGTGCTGAATACAGAAGGAAGGTCACCTTTTGACTCACTGGTTATGTAGTCCATTCCAAAGTGTGGTTTGATCTCCTGTCTGCCACTGCACACTTCTGACTTATGCTGAGCCTTCTGTCACCAGGATCTCCACAACTCTTTCTGCCCAGCTGCTCCCCCACCACTATTTTCCCATCTGTACTTGCACCATTGCTCCTTTCCAGGTTCATAACCCAGGATTTTCCTTTGTTGAACTTTATGCTGTTGCTGATTTCCTTAACCAAAGTTGTTTATCCTGCTAATATTGCTGGATGCAGTGCCAGTCTTCTTCAAAACTCTTTTGGGCAAAAGTTGGTTTCTCCTGTGCCTTTTTGCACTCCCTTTGCACCAGAACTTCTCCTTACACCTTTGTGAGATAAAAAACAACCAGATGACAGAGACTTACTTTCATCATACAATAACAGAGCAGTGAGTAATATTACAGTGAAAATGCTTCAAAGCAGAAGTACTTTTTAAAAAGTACTGCAAAACTAGATCTCTCATTTTTTCAAAGAATTTCTCTGACTTGAAAGGTGCTACATAGGCTGGGGAAAAAAAAAAAGCAAATTAAAAATACGTATTTAAAATTTTAAACTCTATTACAAGTTATATAATTATGATTTTTTGTCCCTTTTATTATTGTGTTTCTGAATTATTTACACTGCATCATGGAGTTAACTAGATCAATCTTCGCCAGTAAAAGGAGGGCAGGTCCATGGGCACCTCAGCTCCCAAAAATGGGAAGGAAAAGGGAAAAGGAGTAGAGAGATGGGAGCTGGGCTCAAGGAAAAAAAAACAGAATAGTTGCAACAATCTAAGGAGGAAAACTTCTTTTACTAACTATGATATCGGAATTCAAGATAACATAATATAATACAATCTTATTGACATTGAGACTAAATAAATCAAATAAAACAGGACAGAGAGAGAGAAAGAATTTTCTGAAAACTGAACAAACCTGAAATCAACAGCTTGGAAGTACCCCCACACTCACTCCCAGATAGCATGTGAGCAAAAGTCAGGACCAGATCTCGTAGCTTCTATGACGTATCTTTCTCTCTGGCTGTGAGGTGGAGCATTAACTCCTTAATTACCCATCCTTTGTATGATGTTATGATGTGAAATACCGATAGAAAAAATTACAAAACCATGACACACTTAAAATTCAAAACTCAAAAAACTCAAAATTGAGTTTCAACTCAAGAAATGCTATTTAATTTCATACACCTTATTAAAGTTTAATTAATCATTCTGCTAAAAACAGAAACCTGGCACTGGTATCTGTGTGTGGTATTTTGTACATGCTATTTTAAATTAACACTATGTGACTATGCCCAAATAGGCAGCCTTTTTTATATACTACATGATTAACTTCAGTCCAGTGTTGTGCAGAAATTGCTACTATACACTTAAAATTGGTTATAGGATCAAGACCTTTAAGCTACAGTGGAGTATAAAAAAGCTACCTTATTCACTTAAAATATCAATATTTCTTTGTTAGGTAGCTTGATTTCTAGTATGAACACCTCTATGTGTTCAGGTTTGTGCATGTGCTTGTGAAACTAATGAGAAAAAGAGAATTTTTAAATTATTTTGGGGAGAAAATTTTAACATAAAAGTGCTAGATTCAGCTATCTTTCTGAACAGTACTTGAAAAATATGGCTAGGAAAATTACTTATTAAAAATAAAGCCAGCAAATTTTTGACAGCTGAGACTTTATTTTTCAGCATGTTTCGGGATAAATTCCCCAAGTACCACATGAACCATTTATTAAAATATTTCTGATAATAATCCATATAGATAAGATCAGATCTTGTCAGATAGGTCTGAGCAGAACTGTCACAAACCTGCATTTTAAAGAATATTCCTATGAGTCTGAGAATTCATCTTTCCAAAAATCAAAAGAGAAACAGGCCTTTTAAAGAAAGATTAAGTCCTGAAGGACTCCCCCCATTTTCAATTATTTGTAACTTTTTAAAGATTCATATCCTTTAGTTCAGATCTGTGTCTCTAATTTATAATTAATATATATAACAGATCTTAAAAAGATACAAATATAGCACCTCTTCTGTATTTAATTAAGCCCACTGTCAATAGCTGATTTCATGGAGAGAAGTCAGTGTTGTTTAAATGTCAGTAGGTAGCAGAAATTTTCAACTCCATACTGAATTATTTAAGTAGAGAACTTCATTTTTTATTACTCTGAGTGCTATTCAGAATTCCTTAAAAACAAACAAAGAAATAAAAACAACAACAACAGAAACCAAACAGAAAACTGTTTATATTGTATTTAAAATTTCCATTACTTATTATGGAATTGAACTCTTTATGTTTAATCAGAGAAAATATATCTCAAGGAGAAACTGGAGATCAAACTCCAATACTTTGAATTTCTACAGATTTGAGCATGCTTGTTGGTAATATCACCTAAAAGTTAAGGAAAAGAAAGTTTCCCAGACTAAATAGAAAAGACTGTGAACGTTCAGCTTTATATATGCAAGATTCTGCTACTTCTCATAGAGTTTAAAATTCCATACTTTTCATAGTCAGCTGACATTTTTATTCAGTGAAGCAGAATATCCAGCATTTGCAGACTAGCTGAATGCATTTTAAGTAATAAAAATATAAAATATCTGTATCAACACTCTGAGCATCTCAGAATTTCAGCATTTGTCTCAGAAAGAAAATTTACCATCCTGTCTTAAATATATTTTTATATTTTTACATTTATTTTTACGTTTATAATAATTACTTATATTATAAATGTAAATTGATTATGCATTCTATGAGATCCCTGCCTGTACAAGTATGGAATTCAAAAAAAGGCAACCAAAAAGGAGCTCAAATAAACTGTCCACTAGTCCACTACAATACCTGGAGGTGTGTTTTGATTACTACTAATTAACTAATTTAAATTAATGTTATTTAGAAATAAATTAACTACATTTTACTCAGAAACATTGAGAACCCCACAACAAGGATCTGATTCATAGAATAGACCTTGCTGATAATCCAAAGCACTCTCTTTAAAAATTTATTTTTCCATCATTACACTACACTACAGCCTACATTGAGAGAGATAGGGTGCTGTTATACTCATGTAAGGGCTTGTAATCTCTTCATACATTAGACAAAATTAAACTTTGGTCTCATCTAAGTTTAATTTAGGCAAGTTGATCATATCCTGATTTAGTTACAGTTAGCAAGATATTATTTTAAATGGAGATCATGACTAGTCTGTGTAAATCAGCAAAGTTTCAATATAAGTTAGATCATGAGCTTTCTATCATTGTAAAGACTGAAGTCCTTGTGCCATATCAAGACAAATTGTAGCACTGAGAAAGTTTGGCACTTGACTAAAGAAGAGATAGCTGCATATCTCAAAGTCTTCAGAAAAAGGTGACAGCTAAGCAGTAGTCCCAAGAATCTACAAATTGAATTTGGTCAACAAATTCAAGGCAATCTTTTATGCTTAGAGCTCTGGTTTCACTGGAGCAATGTTTAAGTAAAATACCAGAAATATCAACTATGAGGGAAGTATGATAGTATTATTATTTGAATTGTGGTCTTGAATAAATCTGCTATTCAAAATGAGTATCTTCTGCTGTTGACATTTTGTTCTAAAGCCCTTCAGAACATGTAGTCCTGTACATGAAGTATTCCACTATGTTTTGTCTTTTGAAAAAAAAAAAAAAAGCTACAGCAGTTTTCATATAATAGAAAGATTATCATATATTTTTCAAGAAGAGTATCAAAATTCTAAACTTATTTTAATTCTAAATCAGGCATACCTACAGTGTTTTCCATGTGATCTATCTGTCCTGACATCACTCCTAAATGAATTCAAATAATACCTTATTGGCCAAGATATCTGGAGGAGAGGAGGCAGTATTTGGATTTGGAGCTCAAATGTGCTACTGCATAAGAAATACTACTGAGGATGCTCCAAAAGTAATGCCTCCTATTTTGTTATGTTGGCTCACAGTCAGAGGTGGATGTTGGTAGTATGGCAGTAGAGATTGTACCTTCCCACCAATATTGTGTTACATTTTCTTGCTGTGTCACAGATGGTAGCACAGGGGCAGTCTGACAAAATAGTATCTGACATGGAATTTTGTAACTGAATTTTAAAAAATTGCACACATTGATATCAATTGATGCTTGTTTTACATTTATGGAGACCAAGCAGTGCCTGTGAGCACAGGGAGTTGGTGGGTGATGTGTTTCAGCAGTGGTGAGATTGATAATTGTTCATCTCTGTTGATACTGACTTTTATGACCATGACATGAAGACTCTGGTTCATCACTGGTGAAAATGCATAATGACTAGTGATGATTATATTGGAAAATAGTATCTTGTAGCTGAGAATTTCCTCTATCAAATAGCTTATTGTGCTCTTTATATCTATTGTAGTTTCCATGGAAAAAAACTAGGAGGTATTACTTGCAGGACGACCCACATAATAATCCATCCCAAGGCATAAGTTTGAGAGAGTAGTTTTACCACTCTCTCAACATCTTTTTGGCCAAAAAAAACACTTAGGATGGAAAAAAGTAAAGGACAACTAATACACTTATATTCAAATTCATTATTTTCTGAAATCTTGTTCCCAAAGTCTGTCTCAGAATATGGCACATCTAATAAAGCGACTCTCTCAACTTAGTGCAAACTATGCCTTTTGTTTTAAATATCCTCTGTTATGTACTAAACGTATTTCTGATAGATCCAAAGTCTTTTGTCATACCGATATGATCCAAAAATCTTTTGTCATACTACCTGACGCTCATTACACTGCCTTTTTCTTAAGTGACTAACTGCATAGGCAAAAAATAAAATAATTTCCAAATTTTTCTTCTTACTTACTCATTCAACATCCTTCGAACATGTGTAAATTTTATTTCATTAAATATGCCAGGTAAATATTGTCTGAGTTTCTTTTAAATAGAAAACTCTTGTGAATCAGTGTTATAATGAGCTTCCAGAAAACTCAATCAGATTAATCATGGAATCACAGAAATAGTCCAGCAAGCATTGGAAAGAGCCTCAAGAGATCATAGAGTCCAATACCCTTGCTAAAGCACAGGTAGAACAGGTAAGCATCCAGCTGAGTCTTGAATATCTCCACAGGAGGAGACTCCATGACCTCTCTAGGCAACCTGTTACAGTGCTTCCTCATCCTTACCGTAAAAAAATTCTTCCACCTGATAGTAATGAATTGTCACATTTATAACCTGAAGGTGTAAGTACTGTGAAATTGCTGTAGATCTCACTGTGAAATAATGTTCTGATATTTGCAATAAGTTGCAGTATTTCCACATCAAATAATAATTCTAAATTTATTTTCTGGGGGAGGAAAATAAAGAAGAAGCAGTTAGAGAAAATAATAATAATAATAATGACACTGAGTAAGAAAGAAAATGAAGCCCAGTAAATTCCTAGCTCAAGTTCTCTGCCTGTAGAAGGTGGATGCATTACTGCTAATTGCATCAGAGTAACAATTCATATATCAGCAATAAAGTAGACTGCAAATATTTTCTACTTCATTTGTTTGACATATCTCAGCCATTAATCTTATTTGTCTCGTGAGCCAGAGTGCCCACAAAAGAAACTTTTATTTGCTGTTCATGTTGTATTTAACTGACACTGGTGAAATTTTTTCCATTAGAAGGGCAGAGACAATATTTTGTCTACAAGTTGTGGGTAAATGCAGATAGATCAGGAGCTCCTTATAGTCATTTTGAACAGCAGAATAAAATAAGCAAAAGCTGCATTTTTAAAATGTCTACATGGTTTTGTGACAAATTTCCCAGTGATTTTGAATGGATTTGCAACTTTAAGCCCTTAGAGGATGTCAATGTTATGCAGAGATATTACCTTGCATTGACTGAACTAGCTTGGGGACTGGATGCAGTATAGCTCTGTTAAGCTCAAGATAATTCATGAGGCTAAGAAACAGATTAATTTGAGTGCAGCATGATGCTGCTATGGCAGTCTGAACTCATTTCTCTGAACAATAGTATAATATGGGAACAGAGTCTCAATCTATGCCTCAGGATCTTTAGAAAAATACATCCTTTGCAAACCCATCATTTCAGCAAATTTTGGAATGTGGAGTGGTTCCAACCAAAACATTTTCCAACTCTGTTGAAAATTCATTTCTGAATACAGAGGAAACTCCTCATCAATCATCCGAATTCAGACTCAATCTTCACAAGGCAGTTGGAGAGACAGGAAGGCTGTCTGCCATCACATCTACCTTGCCTGTGCCAGAGATCTGGAAATCCAGGCTTTCTGTTTCTGCTGCCCTCAGAGGATGAATTTTGCTGTGCAGTGTGGAACAGTGTGGAAGGCCTTGGGCACATATTACTAGATCAGCAGCAAGCTCCATAAATATTTGAATTGGCTGGAGAGCTAGTTAGAGTATACCACTTTCATTAATACTCAGATCCTATTGGTATGTTGTGGCATCAAATTCAGAAAATATGGTTGCAGCATATCATAAAGGCAATGAAGAAATGTGGTCAATAAATCCACATTTCTAAGTGCAGATTTTGGACTGGCCATTGATTTACCTTAGGATTTTTCAGGTAGTGGGAAGGTGAGAAGGTCACCAGAGAAGGGGTAGCTACAGCCTGCTCATTATTGTTTGTTTATTGCTCAGTTATCATGAAATCCTTATAACTTCATGTCTTATGCGTCCCTTTGACCTCAGCAAATATCACCTGCAACAGCAGAGTTCCTTTTTTCATCATGAGAATGCATCAATTCTCTGCTAAGATAGATTCTCCTCTATTTTATTCAGCTATAGTGAGGTCAAATCCTAACTTGATTTTTTTTTCCAAAATGTCATACATTTTACTGTTCATATTGTCAGTATTTATGAAATTTCATGAGTATTGTGTTCTGAGAAGATACAGATACAAATTAACTTGAATATGTACAGATGTAAAACATTAAAAAATGGTTCAATGTTGGCTTACAAGTGTAATACAGGAAATCATCCTAAACATACAGAGTACTTCAAATCCTACAGTGTACTTGAAAAACACTTTTTATACTTAACAGCACTTTTTCCTTTGCCTCTTGATATTGTTGGATATTACAAAAAGAATACCAGTTTATTTATTTTATTTACCAGTTTATTTTCCTTTTCTTTACTCATTTCCAAGGTAGAATGTAGATTTTGTAATCAATAAAACTTCTTTAGTGAAAAAAAAAAAAAAAAAAAAAGAGAACAGTAGAGTTCGCTAGAATCTGACTTACAAAATATACTTCAATTCATTATTGTGTTGGTAAGGAAGGGACAGATGAAGTGTTTTGGGGTATGTTTTACTGTACTTTAGTTTTTTTTGTCAGTTGTTTTTTTTGTTTGCTTTTCCAGATCTGACTCAGGAGAGTAAGCTTTGTAGAAGCACACATTGTAAACTTTAGTTATTGTTATATAGTATATTGTATAGTTATTAGTTACATATATAGTTATTAGTTATTGTGCCATTCTTTTACACTTTAAATGATTTGCCATCTCCGAAGGTTTTTTTGGTACACATATTATTTTTGCTAATATGAATCTATAGAGTTTTGCTAGCTGTAGTCAACCTGGAATTCCAGTTTCCCATGTGCACCAGATGTCACAGTGTTCTCAGCTGGGAGCTGCTGGCTCTGCTGTGAGATGAGACCAGGATTGCCCTGTGCTGCACACAGCTGGTTCCATTCTGATCCAATATCACCACCATGGGGCATGGCTGGGTTCCACAGCTGAGACTGTGGCACCTTTGTGAAAATGTTTTTAAGAAAAGAGTTAAAAAGCACTGCAGAGAAGATATGCATGAGTGAAGGGTGGAAATATGAGAAAAATGGTCTGCAAACAGTGAGGTAAGAGAATCATAGAATCATAGAATCACAAGGTTGGAAATGACCTGCAAGATCGTCTAGTCCAACCACCCCCCATTCCCAGTACCACAAGCTACTAAACCATATCTCGTAGCTCCTCATCCAGGTGCCTCTTGAACACTACCAGGGACGGCGACTCCACCACCTCCCTGGGCAGCCATTCCAGTGCCTGACCACCCTCTGAGAGAAAAAGTTTCTCCTAATGTTCAACCTAAACCTCCTCTTGTATAACTTCTGGACGTTTCCTCAGGTCCTACTATTTGCCTGGGAGAAGAGGCCAGACCATTTTTCATCACAACCTCCCTTCAGGAAGTTATGAAGTGCAATGAGGTCTCCCCTGAGCCTCCTCTTCTCCTGACTGAACAATCCCAGCTCCCTCAGCCGCTCAGAAAGTGTGGGAGGAGGTGCTTCTTCTGCTGAAGCGGTGATTCCCCTGCAGTATCCTGGATCATAGGATCAGAGAATATCCCAAGCTGGACGACACCTACAAAGATCAAGTTCAATCCCTGGCTCCACTCAGCATCACCCAAAAATCAAAATCTGTCTGAGAGCATTGTCCAAATACTTCCTGGACTCTGTCAATTGGTCCCATGATCACTGCCCTAGAGAGCCCATTCCAGAGCCTCATCAGCCCCTAGTGAAGAATTTTTTCCAAATCCCCAACCTCATCCTTCCCTAATGCAGTATCATGCCATTCCCTCTGGCTTTGCTGACACTAGAGAGCAGAGCTCAGTGCTGCCCCTCTGCTCATCTTGTGATGAGCTGTAAGCCACCACAAGGCCTTTCCTCAGCCTTCTTTTCTCTGGGCTAAACAGAGAATGCTTCATATGCTTCTTGTATGTATTCACACCTATACTCTTCACTGTCTTTGTTATTCTCCTTTTTAAATATCTTTTTTATACTGTGGCACCCCAAACTTAACACAGTGCATGAGGTAAAATCACACTACTGAGGAGCAAATAGAGATAATCTCTTCTCTCAACTAGATGGCATTTCTGTGCCTGTTTCATCTTGGGCTGTGGTTGGCCCTTTTGTCTGCCAAAACACATCATTGACTCATACTCAACTTGATGCTGATAAGAACTCCCCAGATCCTGAAACACTGGAACAGATTGCCCAGAGAGGTTGTGAAGTCTCCTTCTCTGGAGATATTAAAAACCTGCATGTAAGCGATGTTGGACAGTGTATTCTAAATGCTGCTGCTTGAAGCACAGGAGTTGGACTAGATGATCGCAAGTAGTCCTTTTCAAACATAATCATTCCACAATTCTGTGATCTCTTTCTACAGGGCTGCTCGCCAACTTCTAATCACCCTATCTGTACTTATAACCAGGATTGCTTTGTCACAGATTCAGATTCTGATACTTGCTTTCTTTAAACTTCATACAGTTGGTGATTGGCCATTGTATAACAAAATCACACTATTTACAAGGAATATTACAGTGTGTTCTGGGACATTTCACTTAAATTTGTTGAAAATAAATATGGATTAAATATTTAAAATGTTAGAGACAGTATTTGCCTTCCATGTCTTTTCTAAAAGCTTTATGATTTTATGAATTAGAGCTAATTAAAAATAATACCCTTGTTCATCTTCTGTTGCAGCTACACTCTGCAGTAAAATATAAGTGTATGTTTCTTTGCCACATTAGATTGTCTTTGTCTATGATATGATTTCTTAAGGGACCCAAGTTATACATGAAAACTTTACAGGAACATATAAAGAGGACTGGGAAGATTGGCTGACACACCTGAAAGCTGTGCTGATATTCAGCGAGAACTAGACAGTCTGTAGAGCTGGGCAGTAAGAAACAAGATGAGGTTTAACAAAAGCAAGTGTAGAGTCTTGCATCTGGGGAGGAATAATTCCATGCACCAGTACAGGTTGGGGGATGACCTGCTGGAGAGGAGCTCTGCAGAGAGGGACCTGGGTGTCCTGGTGGACGACAGGTTGGCCATGAGCCAGCAGTGTGCCCTTGTGGCCAAAAAGGCCAATGGCATCCTGGGGTGCATTAAAAAGAGCGTGGCCAGCAGGTCGAGGGAGGTGATCCTTCCCCTCTACTCTGCCCTGGTAAGGCCTCATCTGGAGTACTGTGTCCAGTTCTGGGCTTCCTAGTACAACAATGACAGGGACCTCTTGGAAAGAATCCAGCGGAGGGCCACAAAGATGGTGAAGGGCCTGGAGCATCTCTCCTATGAGGAAAGGCTGAGTGAACTGGGTCTGTTCAGCCTTGAGAAAAGAAGGCTGAGTGGGGACCTGATCCAGGTCTACAAATATCTAAGGTGTGGGGGGCAGAATGGCGAGGACGGACTCTTTTCAGTGGTGAGTGGAGACAGGACAAGGGGAAATGGCCAGAAACTGCAGCATAGGAAGTTCCGCACAAATGTGCGCAAGAACTTCTTTACAGTGAGGTGACGGAGCACTGGAACAGGCTGCCCAGGGAGGTTGTGGAGTCTCGTTCTCTGGAGATGTTCAAGACCTGCCTGGATGCCTACCTGTGCGACCTGCTGTAGGGAACCTGCTTTGGCAGGGGGGTTGGACTCGATGATCTCTGGAGGACCCTTCCAACCTCTACAATTCTGTGAAAGATGTCTTGCAGATTTGCCATAGAAAGGTTGGATTATATGTAGGTAATTAGTTTAGAATTAATCCAAGACAAATAATTAGTACTACACATGAAAACTATTTGAAACAAAGATTTTTTTTTTCTTGTGTTTGAGACTTTAGTCTGGATGACTTGTTTTATATTTTCTTGCTATGTAAGAAACTGAACCTAACTACCAGGCTGAAAGAATCAGTCTCAGTTTTGAAGCCTTTTGATGCTTTGATAAATACAATTTACATGACAAATAAGATCATCAGTACAATTTTTTCCCCCGAAGAGACAAAAAGTCTTTATATTTAACTCATAATAAAAGCAATAAACTTAGTCAAAGGTAGCAAATTCAATTTTATTTGTGAAAGTCAGTATATATTTCAGTCAATGTTTAGTTGCTCTGATACAATGTTCCTGGGGAAAAAGGGTCTCTTAGAACTAAACTATCTGGAAGCAGTATAGTTCTCTTTAGAGTAGTAGATACCTAGTAACAGTATCGTCTGAAGTAAATGTCAGCATTCACATCAAATATTGTGATGTGACTATTCATTCTCCCATGCATCTCACCCTGCAAGCAGAGGGCAGTAAGCAGCTGTGTCGCCATGGTGTGCACCTGCATGAAGGGTTCTGGTGCGTACCCACAGGTCTGGGACTGTGCCTTCCCTGATTGCAGCCTTTGCAGACCTCTTTCACCACAAAAACAAACCTTCAGTTTTTCTTTCTATCCAACTTCCGCTTTATCTTTGTTACTTCCTCCAGACGTTCAGTTCTGACCACCGACACTCAATTTCTTTCTTCTGTCTGTGTAGAAGTTCAATTTTCTCAAAAAACTTCAATCAAATTCATGCTTATGCCAGTTGCAGAAGTGGTAGAACAATTCAGTTAATTGATCTCACTGCTTACACATACATCATACCTTGCTGAGAGTGCCTGGAAGAAATGACGCCAATGGCCTGTGATATACTGCTAAGGAGCAGAGGTAGCAAGAGATAAGAATATAAACCTTAGTTTACTGTTAGTCAGAAAGGGAGCAGTAATGGTCATGATACAAAATTCTATACTTTTCTACGTAGTAAAATTCTGAGAAGATCTATTTAGGTGCTGACTTCAACATTGTAGTTATTCATAAACAGCCTTCTGTTCAATGAATAACTTTTTAAAAATGAGTCCATCTTTAATTATGAAGTATATGAATTTCTCAGCAAATAAATTAAGGAACTTAAATAAGGTTTTAAATTCAGTGTCATTGTTCCTTTCTTTTTCATACTATTAAAGAAATGATGATTTAATTAATTTACTGTATAAATTATACAAAAAGATGCCATCTGTTTTACAAAATTTGTAAGAATGTAAATCATTCTGATATTTGAGATGCATACTGTGATATTACTTTTGTACAAGAGTAAATTTATGCATGACTAATCTCTCTCTTACACTCAACAAGGCTGTTCATAGGAATAATGTTTACATGTTTTGATTTATTTAGGAAATACTACAGTATAAAAAGTGAAGGCAATGCAATAAAATTTCATAATAAAATAGCAGCAACAAGCCCCCCAGAAAAACTAGAAATGCCAGAAAATCTGAAAGAAAAGGCAAACAAAAGCTATTTTCCAGAATGAGTTTAGATTATTAAACAGCTGTTTTTCCACTGTTGTCTGTTTTGTCTTCTGATCTCCTCTACACACAATAAAATTTTATCCACTGTGAATTGCAGGTCTACCCTGCAAGTGTTTGGAAATGTTATTACATTTTAAGGTATATCAGCTTACTGATAAAAGTAGGATTTTTTTAATGAAGGTTGGCAATGCTATTATTATTTTTTTAAATACATGGAACAGGTTTTGTTAAGTTTTACCAGCAATAATCTGAAAAATCCCCTGATAAAATAGATACTGTAAAAATATTTTTATTTGTAAAATTCCTTAAGAATTTTCCCAGCTATATTAACACCCATACTTTAGTTTTTTCAAATATTAATTCTCTTTTCAAGAGTTACGTATTAGAACTGTGTGACAGATGATCTTTTTGTTTGGGGATTTATTAACTGCATTTGGCAAAGCAAAAAGTGAAAAAAGTACAGTAGTAATGATAAATATACTGCTTTTCATTATATTAAACAGTGTTCCTATAAAAATAAGCAAAGAAAGGAATGAATGAAAAATAATTCAAAACTTAAACAATAAACATTAAAAATGCAAATATTTTAAATAGAAATTCCATTTGTGTTTTTAACTAAAAATTCTAATCTGAAAAATTTAACTCAGCTCCACAAAATATCTGTATTTAATTCAGGTTGTGTATTTGCTTGCTATCAATCTGCAAAAAGGAAACAAACAAACAAGCAAACAAACAAAATTTAATTTAAAAGCAGAAGAGAGATCGATTTCACACATATTACATAATGACAGGAAAAGGGGAAATGATTTTAAACAAAAAGAGGATAGATTTAAATTAGAAATTAGGAGGAATGTCTGATGTGGAGCCAGGAGTTGGACCAGTGATACTTAAGGGTCTCTTTCCACTCAAGATATTCTATGTTTCTATACTTTTGTTCTTACTCAGAAGGTTATGAAACACTGGAACACGTTACTCAGAAATGCTGTGAATGTCCCATCCCCAAAGGCATTCAAAGGCAGGTTGCATGGGGCCATGGGCAGCCTGAACTAGTGGCTGACAACCCTACCTATGGCTGTGGAGTTGGAACTAACTGATCTTTAAGGTCTCTTGAAAGTCAAGACATTCTATGGTTCTACATAGGTAGCTCCAAAAATAATGCCATTTATTTATTTCCACTGAAAATACAGCAGATACAAAAAGCACAATAACATTATTTGATAGAGCAAATTCTCAGGTAGAGCACACTGGTTGTCGTCATAGTCACCCCAGTGCCAGTGATGAACAAAAGCCTGCATACTGCGCTTGTAAAAATGAAACCAGTCAAGGTAAATTCATTTCAATCACTACTTCTAAAATGTACCACCCACCATCTCACTGTGCTCGTGTCCACTCTTTGATATTGATAGAAGTTCACAAGTGTTGTTGTATGTCAATTGGTACAATTTTTTTCCACATGGAGGAATTCAATGACACACCTTTGCATTTTATGCACTTTATGTTAAAGGCCATTCTGCAGTGTCTCTCTGCTGCCATCTGACATTTGGCAACAAAATGTAATGAGATATTGGCAGGAAGGTTCAGCCTCAGCTGCCACACCACCATCTACCTCTGGTGATCTAACATAAAAAATAGGAGGCATTACTTTCAGAGCAGCCTTTTCGTGATTCTAACTGTTTTACTCCTGGACTACATAATGCTCTACTTCAAAATTTCTTCTGCAGTATGGAGGTGAATCTAAGGAATACTATGAGAATGCAAGAAAGATCTGTGGATTGTACAGTGACTGACCATGTAAATAAATTCTTTTAGTTCCAGAAGGAAATAAATATTAACTAAAGTTTTACTCAATCTTTATTCTGTTACTTAATGAATAACTTGCCATAAAATTGGCTTAGTTGGCATCTTTTCTACCTCCATTTCTCCCAGCACTTCTGGCTTCCTAATTTTCCAGAAAGTCTCCTCGCAGTGGTACCAAGGCTGATCTTGTCATCTTTCACGTGTTCTTTCTTCCAAGGCCAGTTGAAGGAGTAGTGAAAAGAAGGATATCTCCATCCTGCTACTGTTACCACGTCAGCTAGGATCACCAGAAATATGCTAGGAATAAAAGCTCTGGTCAGCCTGCACAGCTCTTGACTGAGGCTTAATTTCAGAAGGCAGAAAGTACAGAAACTCTTGTTATCAGTTCTTTCCTCTAACTCATTACACAAACATTTACTTTAAAAGATTGAAAAAGATAAGAAGGTAAATAAATTAAAAAATCATATTTTGACAATTCCACAGCAAGGAAATGAGCTTCAAGTTTGCGCAGACTTTTCTGCAGACTTTGGAAAGCATTTGAGTGACTGCTTTTTAGTTATTGTCAACATAGATGAATTTAAGTCCGACCGAGACTTCAAGTTCAGAACACGAAGTGCAGTAGGACAGAAAGTCTTCTTTCTGTGGTGTGATGCTTCATTAACTGTGTATTCCAAATTCATATTGAAGATTTACCTGAAACATGTTGTCAATTCTGACTTCCAGTATCATTTTGCATTGGCAATTGCCAGGTCTTATGTTCAATCTTAGTAAAATTTAAATCAAATTTGGAAATCAATCTTAGTTTACATTCCCTCTGTTTTCTTTGATTTTTTTTTTTTAATAGGATGTCTTTTATTTTTATTTCCCATCTTATCAGTGGTTCACATTACCTCAGATGATGATAGGTTTGGATTTGAGTATTTTCAATGGAAAGGAGATCAGTTATGACATTAGAATATAACTTAGGACATGATGCACTTCTGCAGTCTGCTATTATAAGTACCTCAGTTTCAGCAGTGTAATGTGCACTTTTTTTTTTTTTTAACTAATGTACAAGAGAGTCTTGAATTTCACCTAGGAATAATTTTATCTTTTACTTTACATCATTAGTGTCATTAGGTAATAGCATAGTTTTGTGCTTTATATTAAACGTTTATGAAATGTTACACTGAAATGCACTTAAAGGCAATATTTACTCACAGCTCATTGGGCTGATTGGAGTTTTTTTGTGGGTCATTGCAAGTAAAGCCATTTACATCTTGTGTGATCTTTAAGTACACACCATCTAATATGTTTAATATATATATTTATTGCAAATATTACATTTAAAAGAAATGTAGCAATAAAGTTTTACAAGTTTTGATTAAGATAATGCAATTTTAAAATATTCTGCTCTCTGGATGCACTGTGCACTAACATCATAAAAATCTCACTGGTAAGAGAGAGCCTCCCTAATACCCAGGAACTGCTGAATGCTTCATTGTATTGAAGGGAAATAGATGTACTTCCCTGGGAGTGCATGGTGTGACACAGAAAAAAGAGCCTACAAGTCAATTTGTAATAAAAATTCAGTGAAAGCAAAGCTTTATATTGAAGCAGTGCCTATCTTGTTTCAACTTCTGAATTTTTATTAAGTAAAATAAAAGTTTAAAAATAATAACTTTGTATGATGTACACAAGCTAAAAATTAATCAATTATTTGAAATCAGATGGTAAAAATTTCTACTAAAATGAGATTCAGAAAGAACAGTGGAAGTGATAATTCATGTGGTAATTACTCAAAAATGCATCAGGCTGATTTCCTCTTACACTTCTAAGGTATACAGAGGAGTGTTCTGTGGTTCTAACATTTTTAATCAGGAAAATAAGCTCTCTGTAATGGGGTCTTCAAAAACATGTGTCCAAAACCTACTAGGTACAATAGGTTGTTCTTTTGGGGGCTACGGATGGTACACGTCATCAGATCTCCTTCCAGTCCTAAGTACTGGTAAATATTGAAAATCCCTACATAACTCACCAAAGTACTACAAAGTCCTCACTACAAATTATTGTTATGCATTACAGATAATACACTAAAACTGTGATTTGGTCTATTAAAAACGAAAGTAGTAATTTTATTTAGGCTATTTTTACTTCAAATGCAGTATGAAAAGCTACAACAGGATGTTCTGGTTTGATTAAAGTTTTGTGACTCTCTCTGCTGTAGACTGAGTAGGAAGAGGAAAGTGTTGGGAAAGAAAAACGTCTCAGTAGTCTGTTCCGTGCCTCACAACTCTCTGGGTAAAGAATTATTTCCTAACATCTGAACCTACCCTCTTTTAGTTTAAAGTCATTCCCCTGTGTCCTGTCACTATCATGTAAGAAGAACATAGAATCACACAATCATAGAATGGCCTGGGTTGGAAAGGATCACGAATCTCCAGTGCCCTCATAACAGGCAGAGCCATCAACCTCCACATTTAATACTAGACCAGGCTGCCTAGGGCCCGATCCAACCTGGCCTTGAGCACCTCCAGGGACAGGGCTTCCACAACCTCTCTAGGCAGCCTGTTCCAGCACCTCAGAGTTTTGCACCTCTGAGTGTATAATCAGAAATACATATTGCTAGCATTTTAAAGGGGAGATTAAAGATCAGGGTAAATACAGATCTCTTCCACAAGCAGTTTACTAAGTTAAAAATAACACACACACACACACACACACACACAAAAAAAAAGTCAACATGTTTCAATTGAGTACATTTCCATTCTTTCATATCTACACTTATCATTCACCAATGTAAGTTCTCAGAAAGAGAAGTTAGAATTCCTCCCACAGATCAATGTATAAACTTTTCCAGTTATATTATCAATCATAATAATTAGATTAATGGTTACCAGTAGAATACCTCTGTACCTAAACAATAATTCTGTTGCTAACATACTTTATTTTACAGAAATTGATACTATCAAGGTATAGAAACTTCTCAAATCAAACAAAAGCAAAAAAGTAAATTGTTTAGCAGGACCAGAGTAAGGACAACAAAGACATTATCAGATCTTGTAAAAGAAATGTGACCTGAAATATTAAAGGGAAGGTAATAATACCCTTAGTGACCCTGCCTGAGTCACTATTCATTGATCAATAAGATAAGATGAAATAAATTCCCTGTTTTGTCTTTACAAAGTGATGGTGATGAAATGGGGAAAAAAGAAAAAAAAAGAAGAAAGGATTTTGCCAAGAGGTTTGCTGTTTTCAAAAACTGTTGACAGCAAATTCCTTTGAGTACTCTGGAACACTCTATCTCTAGTACTGAAGCAAACTAAACTCCATTTTAGCGATGATTAGCGACACCATTACAGTATCCTCTTAATGCTTATATCAAATGTCCTGAGATTCCTTTGACAAGGATTTTGCACTTGACTCAGCAAATCTGCACCTAATTCCTTCAGTGATGTTGACTGCATGGTCTATTTATTCATTTACTGTTTATCTTTCTTTTGCAATCTAAAGTAATTTTATAATATGTCTCATTCAGTGCAGGTGATTATCCTAGGTACATGTTTCAATATTTTCATTGTTTACTATGATAGTTACTGCTAAGTTAAAGTCTTCTGCGTCTTTATGCTTCGAGAGAAAGTTTTTTGGGAGAGGTAATAGCTGACAGATTGGTAGGATTGGAAATAAGCCTTCAGGAATATATTTTTTGTTCGGGTCTTAAAAAGAAATGGCAAGCTTCCAGATTAGCAACATGCTGAGAAAAAATATAGTTAGCTTTAGCATGATTTTATTCATCAGTTAGATAGTGAGTGAAAATTTAAGTAGTATTTGCAAAACTAGGGACATTTTAAATGGGAAATAAAGAAATGTTATTAGTTTCTACATAAGAAAAAAGGGAGATCATATTTCCTGAGGAAGGAAGGAGTAAGTTTAACAAAATTATTGAATAAGCATTTATACAGAGTTGGTGTTATTTTTTAACATTCAACTGAGCTACGAATTTTGTTTTTCAGGCTGTTTTGCTGAACTCAATTCTAGATCAGTGATGAGAAGTCAAACATGGCTCTTTTTTTTTTTTAAACATTGTCTCCCACTAGTAACTAAGTATTTATACTTTTTATTTTTTGTTTATTTGTCTTCTTTGTTTTGTTTTTAAATAAGTTTAATTATGTTACAGTTTTATAGTGCTCATCAGATATATTTCTTCAGGTATTACCATAGAAAAATATCTTACGAGTAAAGTTCAAAATTCTGAGAGAAACAAGCTGTAACTCTAGAATATGTCATCAACACAACAGCCAGATATAGAAGAGTAACATGAAAAATTTCTGTGTTAACATACCTATACAGTGCATTCCAAAGAAAATTTGTATTGTATAGCAAAGATGTGGACACTGGTACCTTTCATTTGGGGATACTACTTATCCAACAGAATCATGCTGTTTAGTTTAACTGTGTTGCACTAATAGAAAAAACTAACTTCATGATCCTTTATACTAAATTGGTGATTTTGTTACTTATAAAGAAGATGCAATAGCAACTCTGCCTAAATGATTAATTGTCCTTGATGATTAGCTGTGAAATATTTTGAGGAAGCAATATTCTCTTCAAGGCTTGCCCATTAAAGGAGATTCGCTCATCTGATAGCACTCCTTGTCTTTAAATATTCTTACCACTGTCTTCTGTTTTCTTTCTGTTTGTTTTTTTTTTTTTTCCTAATCTCCTTTCACATGTGGGTGTATAACTAGGAAGGATATATGTGGATGAAAACAGAATGAATTCTACCTGTTGTATTCAGAACAGAATTGAACAGAATAACAGTACAGAAAATGACAGAATAGAGTAGAACAAAACAGAACAGACTAGAACAGAATATCTACATTTGAAGGGACCTACAAAAGACTAACACAGAGGAGGTTTAGGTTAGACATAAGGAGGAAGTTTTTCACACAGAGAGTGGTGATGCACTGGAACAGGTTGCCCAAGGAGGTTGTGGACGCCTCATCCCTGGGGGCATTCAAGGCCAGGCTGGATGTGGTTCTGGGCAGCCTGGTCTAGTGGCTGGAAACCCTGCACACAGCAGGAGGTTTGAAACTAGATTATCATTATGGTCCTTCTCAACCCAGGCCATTCTATGATTCTGTGATTCTATGATTCTATGATTCTACGACTCTGTGATTCTATGATTCTATGATTGTTGAGTCCAACTGCTATTCCACACAAGGCTACCCAAAAATCCAATTCTGTCTGAAAGTGTTGTCCAAATCCTTGAATTCTGGCAGCTGACCACATGCCTTGGGGAAATTGCTCCAGGGCTCAACCATCCTCTGATGAAGAACCTTTTCCTAATATCCAACCTGACTCTCCCCTGCCATTGCTCCATGCTGTTTCCTCAGGTCCTGCCTCTATCACCAGAGAGAAGATCTCAGTGCTGCACCTCTGGTATGTGAGGAGCTGTAAGCCACTATGAGGTCTTCCCTCAGCCTCCTCCTCTCTAGGTTGAGCAAACCAAGGTACCTCAGCTGCTCCTTTTATGTCTTCATACATAGACCCTTCACCATCTACGTAGCTCTCCTTTGGACACTCTAATAGTTTTTTGTTCTTGTACTGTGGTGCCCAAAACTGAATACAATGCCCAAGGTGAGGTTGCACTATCACAGAGCAGAGTAGAAGGATCCCTTCCCCTGACCAACTAGCAGAGTGATGCCTGGTGCATGACAGGATATATATACAAGCTCTTTCTTTACAGTGGGACTGAACAGCAATTTCAGTCTTTGGAAAAATGTTTAACTGTTAAACTGTAGGAGCTGATACACAACAAAATTCTTAAACTGTTGTTATGGAAGATTTAAAGCATGCATAAATATTGGATGTTCCTAGCTGAAAAGCTTTCCGACCTCGACAAGTATAGCTGGAATCAGCAAGTAGAGGGAGCTCAGGGTAGTATTTCATGGACTAGGCAGTAACATACCCTGCTTTGCAACCCTTGGGAATAAAGTTTTAGCAATAGCATGTCAATAGATATAAATTTAAAATACTTTCTTTTATTATTACTTCCTATTTTTGCTTGCTTCATGTATTCTTCCTCTTCTACAATAGCTGTATTGGGTTTCCAGTTCAGCAAGGTACTTCAGCAGGTGTGTATGTGTAAACACTTGAGTTACTTTGCTGACGACTGTTTGTCTATCTAAAATTAGCCACTTACTCAGGAAGCTGGCTGAATTAGGGCCTGTGTGATCTCAAGTGCAAAAACCGTAATTGATATGAACAACAATGAAAGGAATCATCTTGGCTGCCAGATGTTCTCCATGTAAGTTTCATCCGATTATTTTACTGATTTTATAAATGTAGAAGATGTTATACATTTGAATAAGAAACCTTGATTCCAGAATCACTGTGTTCCAAATTTCCATTGTGAAAAATAAAAAAAATCAGTACAACTGTAATTAAGGTATGTTACAAATATCCTCTGGGCTTAGGCAAAGTACTGTGGTTGAAAATATACTATTGTGTATATTAGTTGAAACATTATTGCCACAAGCCAGCAACCAAAAATTTAGAACAGATTATCATAAGTCACTCAATGTTAACATCTATTTCCATTTAAATAGCAGAAATTCTTGTGGAAGAAGAAAGAATTCTGAACAGATTTTGAAGATCTGAACTAGTAGATATAATGCTTGCAGGTAGGCAAATCTGGAAGAAAGTACTTGGAAAACTCATGTCAACTCCTAGCAAATTACTTATTTCATACTCTAACCTTGCTGAGATGAGGGATTTTCAGATGACACATGAAGGTAGGAGGTATGCAACAATCTGCAAACACATGCTGCCTTCAAATTAAAACATTTTCTCACTAAGTAATTATGCGTTCACTGTTTCTATCAGTATTAATTACATTAAATATGCCATTAAAATATTAAAAAGCTACACTATTTTAAGGAGAACAAGGGTCAGTGCGTAAGCTTTTTGTCTCTCAGGACAGAAGTCCATTGTATTAGCATTTTGTTAGTAATATCTGGGGACTTTTTTTGTTGTTTGCATGCACTGGTTTGCATTAATTTTTGAATGACAGTAAGGTTATGATGTTAAGAATAAGTATAGAAGCGTGTAGTGTCCATACTAACTATGTATTTTTGAGAGATTAGCAGTATGTAATGTTATTTGGAACTTTTGTGCTTAAAGCACTATGCATTCTCATACAGAGGAGTGCATATAAATCCACTTCTGCTAATGCTTTCTTCAGAATTCCCATTCATTTAAATGGAAGTAGTTTCAGACTGTTTTGCCTTGTCCTATCTGAGCATAAAATAGACAGATAGACAGATAGATAAACAGATACCTATATCAGTACCTACGTACATACGGAGGTATGCAGGCACACACATGATTTTTTTAAAAAGATACAAAGTAACTGCTGCCCAGTTGTTGTTTTTTTTTCTTTTTTTAAATCAATTATCATTATCAATGATATTTTCCAGTTTGATAGAGATAAAGAGACAGAGTTTGATTGAAACATATGATGAAAATATGTGATTTAAAATGAATAAAAGGCCTTCTATGCTTGAACATGACAATGTTCAGTACCACTAAGTGAAGTTTATATACATATCACAAGTGTCTTGTTGGGTATTATTCAAATTTCTTCTTTCATTTTGTACCATTTTTTTCTAAAGACTTTTCTGACTTGCAGATTGTATCATTAGCACAAGTATGTTCTGAAATGTTTATGATCAGTTTCTGAACTTCTGCCTTCTACTGGCAAGTATAATATCCTGTAGCAGTGTATTCTAATGCTTTACTATAAACCAATCACTGATTTCTTTAGATCTGCTTATATTAAGCCTTTTAGCGCCTAAATTAAGTATCAACAGAAAAAAAGCACAGAACAATTGTATTTAATCTCATCTTATTACTCGTCTTAATAAAAAACTTGATGAAGAGAAATTTAGAACCTGATATTCGAGATGTGGGTGCATCATGCAGTTACCGAATGATGATTCTCCAGTATTTTGTTCGTTGGTTTTTATTCATTTATTTATTTATTTATTTATTTCTGTTGTTGTTTTTTTTCCATGTATTTCCTTTTCATGGTTATTGTTTCATTTTTAGTCTGCTTTTGACCACTGAGTTAATTTTTCCAGTTAACTATCCTTAGTAATTGTAAGACTTCCTTCTCAGAAAATAATAGCTAATTTTAAGGCTAACATTTTGCGCAGATTTTTTAGTGTTGTTTTTTTTTTTTCACTTGAGTAACTTCATTGCTGTTGATAGAATCATAGAATCACAAGGTTGGAAAGGACATACAAGGTCATCTAGTCCAACCATCCTCCCATTACAACTGCTACCACAAGCTACTAAATCATATCTTGTAGTTCCTCATCCAGACGCCTCTTGAACACTGCCAGGGATAGTGATTCCACCACCTCCCTGGGCAGCCATTCCAGTGCCTGACCACTCCCTGAGGAAAATAGCTCTTCCTTATGCCTAATCTGAATCTCCTCCAGCACAACTCTTGGCCATTTCCTCGCGTCTTGTTTGTTGCCTGGGAGAAGAGGCCAAAACCCTCCCCATCACAACCTCTCTTCAGGAAGCTGTGGAGTGCAATGAGGTCTTCCCTGAGCCTCCTCTTCTCCTGACTGAACAATCCCAGCTCTCTCAGCCACTCCTCATAAGACTTGTGCTCCAGACCCCTCACCAGATTTGTTGCCCTTCTCTGGACATGCTCCACTGTCTCAATGTCTTGTAGTAAGAGGCCCAATACTGAACACAATACTCGAGGTGCGGCCTCACCAGTGCTGAGTACAGGGGATGATCACCTCCTTGCTCCTGCTGGCCACGCTATTTCTAATGCAGTCCAGGATGTCACTGGCCCTCTTGGCCACCTGGGCACAGTCAGCTCATGTTCAGCCGAGCATCAACCAAAACCTCCAGATCCCTTTCCTCTGAATCACCAAGGGTGCGTTCTGTGTAGCATCCAAGACTTCCAGATCAGAGTGTAAAGTGCCCTGAGGATAACTAATCTGCCTATTAAAGGCAGATGTGAAAAAGGCTTTGAGGACCTGCGCCTTCTCCTTATTCTCAGTGGTCACATTCCCTGCTGTATCAAGTAAAGAATGGAAATTCTCCTTGGTTTTTCTTTTGTAATGTAAAACACCCTGCTCAAAAATGGAGTGAGAAAACTCTCCCTTCATTATAACTGTTTTAAAGTTGAAGTGTTCAAATTTCTCATGGTGACTGTACCATTAACTTCCACTAAAAGGCAATTTATAGACTTGGTTGCAACTCTCTTGGATATGAAGCATAATGGAAATGAGGGAAAATTAGTTTTAGAATATACAGTATAAGAAATGTGAAATATAAAAGTTGAATTAACTGAAGAAAATGTGACTACCTAGAGAATATTTGCACTTTGGGGATTTCTGTAGACTGATAGCATTGTATTTGTATGGGGTGGGAAGTTAAACTTTCACAGTCTCTGTTCTTTTCATGCTTATTTCAATATTTATGACATAGCAGAACCATAGAATTATTAAGACTGTAAAAGATCAAAACCACCTATCATGTAGCACTACCAAGTCCACAATTAAACTCTGTCCCTAAGTTCTACATCCACTTATCTTTTAAATATCTCAATAGATGATGACTCTGTCACTTCCCCAGGCAGTCTATTCAATGGCTAATTAATCCTACTCTGAAAAAAAGTCTTCCTGACAATCTAATCTAAAACTCTCTTGTGCAACTTTGGCTGTTTTTTTCATGTCCTATCATTCATTACCTGAGAAAAGACTGACAGCCTCCACTCTACAACCTCAAAAACTTGTAGAGACTGACAAGGTCTCCTCTTTATCCAGTCCAGTTCCCTCATCTGCTCCTCATAGGTTTTGTTTTCTAATCCTTTATCAGCTTCACTGCTTTTCCCTGAGCACTTTGCAACAACTCAATATCTTGTAGAGAGGAGCCCAAAAACTGAACACTATATTTGAGGTGCAGTTTTCCCAGTGCTGAATAGAGAGGGACAATCCCTTCCTTAGTCCTGTTAATCAAACTATTTCTGATGCAACCCACAATGCTTCTTGCCATCTGAATACACTGCTGGTTCTTATTTATCAAATTGTCAGTCAGCATTTCCAGATTCTTTGCAGTCAGGCAACTTCTTACCTACTCCTTTCTGAGGATGTATCTCTTCATTGAGTTGCTGTGACCCAGCTACAGCACTTATCATTTAGCCTTATGAATGCCATACAACTGGATGTGGACCATTGATCTAGTCCATTGGTGTCCAACCTGTGTACTGTGAGCTACGTGCAGCCCTGTGTAGCTCACACTGTGTCCTTCCCCCCTGCTCCATGCCATCACGGTAGCCACAGTTTCCTGCCAAGTGGCCTGGACCAGCCATGAGCACACACGCATGGTTCAGAAAAAAACAAACCAGTGCAGTGCTATTAGCATTGTCTCAGGCAAAACAAGAACAAGGGAAGGGCGCAGTGCAGTGCTAACTCAAACAAGAATTTTGAGAAGAATTTTTCACTAAGTATTGGAAATACTTATTTTTCCTTGTGAGAAAGTAAATCTATCCTGTTTACCACAGATGTAAATAACAATTTGATCCGAATAAATTTATAATTTCTTGAAAAAAATGTCTGATTCATATCTCTAAAACAGATAGAAGATGTACAATTTTCTCCAGAGAGGTAGATTCCCTGTCCCTAGAGTCATTCAAGGTCAGGCTGGGTCAGGCTCTGAGCAACCTGATCTAGCTGCAGATGTCCCTATTCATTTTAGGGGATTTGGACTAGATGACTTTTGAATGTCCCTTCCAACTCAAAAGATTCTATGATTCCTTAGTAATATGAAGCAAATAGGCTTTACTAGTAACAGAGACATTCTGTATTTGGTATACTCTGATTATTTTATGGTTTCTGTTTTTATTCTGAAAAAGGCAAAAACAATATTTCTGAGCATAAGATACAACAAGAACTCATAGAGCTCAAGGAAGATAAACCATGTATCAACTTGTACCACAATGTGACATGTTAGCAACAGAGAAAAAGTAGTCAAAGAGCAGACATGTTAATAGAGCTCATAATAAATGTAGGTAGATTGCAGGTTTGTTGCCATTTCTCTCTTTTAGATCAGGAAACAGACACACACACCAAAAAAATGAAAAACAACAACACAAAAACCAACCAAACAAAAAACCACTAACAAAAACTAACCCTCCAAAAGAAACCCCAAATGTTACAATTAGTGATTACAAGACTAAAAAATCTGATAATGAGAGCTGCTCCAAAGGTAATGTCTTCAATTTTACTATGTTGGCCCATGACATTAGAGGTGGATGTTGGTGGTATGACAGTAGAGGTTGAACCTTCTCACTAATATTCCATTGCATTTTGTTTCCATGTAACAGATGGCAGTAGAGGGGCAATCTCACAAAATAGCGTCTGACATGGAGGTGTGTATGAAGAAAAGCAAAATGAAGTAACATGCAAAACAACCACATTCTATATAGCCAGGCAGTTTTATGGCTGCAGTATGCTGGCTTTTGTTCTCAATTGGTAAAAATACATAGCTAATGGTGGAGTCTGTTGAAAAGAAGTGATTTGTAGCCTTGAATTTGCTCTATCAAATGTTATCCTGATCTTTGTATCTATTGTTTCTTTAAGAGACATATCTAAAATTTTAGGCCTCAGAAAATCCTATTAGTCTTAAGCATGAAGACAAGTAGGCTTTGGCTTCCAAATACTGGCAAAAATATGGTGCTGTCTAACAAGATGATTCAATTCATCTGAGATCTATGCCATCTTTCAGAGATGTCTATCAGTGTGCATTAAAAATACAAGCATTCCTGCATGATTATGCTCCAACTTGGAAAATCATTTTGATGCCTTATTTATATGAGATGATTCTTGAACTCTTCATTCTATCCTTCTCTAGAGGGAGCTGGTGATAAAGCTGTTACTGTCTTTGCTTATGACAGAGCTATTATCGTTTTCATCCTAGGATCTTCAGATATATCCTACTCATTTTCTGCAGTCTGTACTTGTAGCACTGTAATTGAGATGTCATTTTTTAAATATATGAAATCACATTGTTTCTGCAGAACACTGTGTGCACACTCCTCCTGTCTTTTACTACTTTATGATCCTAGTCGATATCTCTAAGTAGAACCAGTTGCTTTGGATTCTTTGGTTATTTTGCAAAAGTTACATTTAAAAACTCATATTTTTAATAATAAATAATTAGATATGACATGAATGATATCACAATGATCTAGAAACAATCATAGTTTAAGAAAAGATGAAATAAATTCAAACCAATGTGATTTTTAAAATAAAATGCCGAGGAAGAGAAGAACTGTATTGTTACATTCTTTTAAATGTCAGGCCCACTGAATACATTTGCTCATATGAAAAGGAACTATTTAAGAATATTGCCTGGGAACAGATTTTGAAAGTGTCACATGCCAATTAACACAGTACATGTTAACTGAAGCATAATGAATTTGAGAGGATAATATTCCCACGTGCAGAAAATGTCAACAAGGACATAATAAACAACTATAGCATACGGTACATTGAACTCAACAACTTGTTTGTACTATCTTGAATCTCTCTCTAATAAGATCCCTCTTTATTAACAAAAATACAAAGCAACATAGCTGAAGAGCTATTCAGAAGCATCACTTACTTTCTGAATTTCAGGCACGAAAATTACTTTAGAGATTGATGTGCTTTCTAATGTCAGTCTTGATATATATTCCAAAGATTTTTGTATAGTATTAGTACTATGGATTTTAATTCACAATTTAATGAAGTTGCATAAAATTGTTCAGTGGCTAAAATATGTATTGAACAAAGTATTTATGTCTGTATGTGCATGTGGATGCATATTCTTAAACTTACATCTGAAATGAAAATAACCAGTTATCAAAAACAAGTATGCATAACTTCTGGACTGTGCTCTGGCCATAGCTTGCTGTTATTAACACAAATGATCAAGAAAATATTTCTCCAGCATTCTAGGCAGGAGATTTCAGCTAGCGAAGCAGCTTCTTTAGACAGCTTATATTTTTCTTCATTACATCTTACTGTCAAGAGGATATGCAGTTAGTTGCTGTGAAATAACAGCATTACACTGGATGATCTTTCTTGAACTTCCTGATGTTTTCAGAATTTTTCATCTCAAAGAGAAGATGAGCATTCTAGCAGTATCCTAAAAACCCTCAGATCATGGACAGAGAAAATAAGTAGATATTAAGTAAACAAAATCAGAGCCTTAAAATTAGACTGTTGGTCATTCCTTCTGCATTTATGAGTCTTTACTTTTATGAATTCCTAGGAGATGAGATTTTAAAGTCAATTGATTTCATTAATAATAATTATTTTTATTTCTGAAATATCATCACTGAAATAAAACAAACTTTAGTCAAAACCATTATGATTCCCTTTAATTTTACCAGCAATTTTCATCAGAATCTTCTTTCCCATCTTCTGTTCCTAATCTTTCAAAATACCTATTTATAACATTAGTGAAATGTAGTAATTAGTTATTAGTGAAGCATCACTGCAAATTACTCAGTCTCTTTGCAAAGATTCCTCTTCTAATTAGGAAAAACTATTGCATGTGAAGCTGCATATGATCTAAGAAGTACTGTCCAAGATAGTTGATCAAGTCTGGGCTCAGATGTATCTCATTTAGTTTAAGACAATTCACTGCAAGAAAAACACCCTAAATTTCTCAAATTTGATATGGGTACATGAATGCTGCCAGAAGAGAATATACATTAATCACATATATTTTTAATGCTTAACTGTGGTGAAAAAGAGATGACTGGAATGCAATTTATATCTTAGGGGCTCTTGAATGTAACTTTAGAAATGTTTCATTTTTGCCTTCAACAAATATATGTTTGAAAGCTTTTTATTTAGACCAACTTCTTAGATGAGAGAAAGGCTGTGGATGTAGTTCATCTTGACTTTAGTGAAGCTTTCAGTCTATATCCCACAGTGTTCTCCTGAAGAAGCTGTCAGTCCATAGCTTGAGCAAATGTACTCTTTACTAGGTAAATATCTGGCTAGACACCAGGGTCCAGGGAGAGGTGGAGTTTAATCCAACTGACAACTGATCACTAGAGGTGTTCCTCAGGGGGTCAGTATTGGGACAGTGAAGTTTTTTATCTTTATAGGTGATGTGGATGAGGGAATTGAGTGTACCTTCAGTAAGCTTGCAGCAGACCTCAAGCTGAAATGAGCTGTTCATCTTTCTGAGGGTAGCAAGGTCCTGTAGAGGGATCTATATAGGCTGGATTGACAGGCTGAGTCCAGTTGTACGTGCTTTAACAGGACCAAGTGCCAGGTCCAGGAATTTGGTTTCTACAGCACCATGCGATACTATAGCCTTGGGACAGAATGACAGGAAAGCTGTGTGGAGAAGGTGGATCTGAGAGTGTGGATGGCATTGAGGGAAAGACAACCAATGTACTTTACCTGGAACTTGAGCAAGGTCTTCAACATAGTCCCCCACAACATGCTCATCTCCAAATTGGAGGGATGTGGATTTGATGGGTGGACCACTCAATGGATAAGAAATTGATAGAAAGGCCACAGGCAGAGGGTGGTCATCAATGGTTCTGTGTCCAGGTGGAGGCTGGTAGCGAGTGGTGTCCCCCAGAGATCTGTCTTGGGACTGGTGCTCTATAACATCTTTATCAATTACATTGACAATGGAATTGAGTGCACCCTCAGCAAGTTTGCTGATGGCACCAAGCTGAGTGGTGTGGCTGACACAGTGGAAGGAAGGGATGCCATTCAGAGGGACCTCAACAGGCTAGAAAGGTGGGCCCTGGTGAACCGGATGAGGTTCAACACAGCAAAGTGCAGAGTTTTGCACTTGGGCCAGAGGAATCCCAGGCATCCATAGAAACTGGAAGAAGCGATCCTTAAGAGCAGCCCTGCAGAGAAGGACCTGGGGGTTCTGATAGACAAAAAGCTTAACATGAGCCAGCAGTGTGCTCTTGCAGCTTGGGAAGCAAATGGTACCCTGGGCTCCATCAGAAGAGGAGTGGCCAGCAGGGACAGTGAGGTGATTGTCCCCTTCTACTCTGCTCTTGTCAGGTTCCATCTGGATACTGTGTCCAGGTCTGGAGCCGCCTGTACAAGAAAGACAGAGAGCTGTTAGAGAGGGTCCAGAGGAGAGCCACAAAGATGATCAGGAGAGTGAAGCACCTTCCCTATGAAGACAGGCTGAGGGAGTTGGACTTCTTCAGCCTGGTGAAAAGATGGCTGTGGGGTGACCTCACTGCAGCCTTTCAGTACCTAAAGGGAGCCTACAAACAGGAGGGGAGTAAACTCTTTGAAAGCGTAGATAACAGCAGGGCAAGGGAAATGGTTTTAAGTTGAGGGAGGGAAGATTTCGGTTGGATGTCAGGGGGGAAAAAGTTCTTTACTGTGAGAGTGGTGAGATGCTGGAACAGGCTGCCCAGAGAGGTTGTGGATGCCCCGTCCCTGGAGGTGTTCAAGGCCAGGTTGGATGTAGCCTTGGGCAGCCTGGTCTAGTATTAAATGTGGTGGTTTTTGACCCTGCCTGTTGTGGGAGGGGTTGGAGCTTCTGGATCCTTTGTGTCCCTTCCAACCCTGGCCATTCTGTGATTCTGTGAATCTGTGATTCTGCAATTCTGTGATTCTGTGTTGGGTGTCACTCAGCTGAACACAAGCCAGCAGTGTGCCCAGATGGCCAAGACTTGTATCAGACCTACTGTAGTCAGCAGTCCTGTTGAAGAAGATTGTCCCCCTGTCCTCTTCTCTGGTGAGGCCACACCTCAAATACTGCATTCCATTTTGGGCCCCTGATTAGAATTAAGATATTGAGGCCCTGGATTACGCCCAAAAAAGAGCAGTTAAGCTGGTGAAGGATTTGGAGCACAAATATTATGAGGAGCAGCTGAAAAATCGTTGTTTAGTTTGAACAAAAGAAAGCACAGGGGAGGCGTTATTGATCTGTAAAACTGCCTTAAAGGAGGTTGTGGTGAGGTGGAGTTCACCCCCTTTTTCAAGGTAACTACCAATAGGACGAAATGGAGTGGCCTTAACTTGTACTAGGGGAGGTTCAGGTTGAATATTAGGAAAAAAATCTTCTCCAAAAGAATGGTCAGGCATTGGAACAGGTGTGAAAGACAAAATTGGTTTTCTTTTTTGTCTCAGAGCTTGCTTCTGAGGCCTTTCTGGTGATAAGCCTCTAAGAGACAACTGCAGATTATCTAGGGGGAGGAATGGTGGGTGTCACTGTGCCACAGTACCTCTGCTCATGATTGTAAAGACAAGCATAAGTGGGACAAGCAGTCTTTTTTCAGGGGTGTGGTTAGAAGGAGCTGACCACTGAAAAGGTGACAATGTTTGTGCATGGCAATGAAGGCGGCATTCCTTGCCGACTTATCTGTTGGGCCAGATATGTCACACTAACAGAGAGAAAAGAAAACCAGATTATCCTCATCCTTATCATGCATGGGGAAAAAAATTTCTTATAATTAAGCATTTATTATTCAAGTTTGAATGCAGTGATTACAATAAACCAACTGTTAATTTACACGAGCAACCAGTTTTGAAGGATAAAACAATATGAGTGCTTATTAACACCTGTTAGGATGGCTCTCCAGGAGTATTTGCCTTTTCATCTTCCTCTGATTCTTTCAAAGTGTCTTGTTTTTCTTATGCTTTTATCAATTACAATCTTTTTCGCAGACTGTAGAAGTTCTAGCAATTTCCCTTAACTATCTTCTCTTTATTTTTATTTATTGAAAACTACCAAGTGCTCTCAAAAACTGTGTTTATGTGGCAGATCTGGAAACTTACATCATATTTAGTACTTTGCTTGTTTGACCTTGTCATTTTCTTGTCCTTAAAGTGCTTATTTGATGATTCAGTTAAGGTCCTTAGTTCATATTTCATATTCCCTTGCTAATAATTTGAATGCACCTTGCATGACCAGATCCTCCAGAATTTGCAAGTAACAAATTCCCTTAGCCTCTTCTGAAGAGTTGGTGCTCTTTAAATCACAAAGGTGAACTCTTATGGCTGTGTCTAGCAGTACACAACAGATTAGGCTATATCATGCATTGAGTATTACGAAATGTTCTTGATGTTGCATAAATGATAACTCCAGAATACCTTATACATAATCCTTATAAAGTCACGTGCCTGCAAGCGAATCTGAACTTTTCTCACCAAGAAATTTTTACTGAAGATATGGAGAAAAAATAGGTGAAAGGAATGCCTCAGAGTAGCCTGCAGCTTAGGACGCTGTCATGGTCTAAGTGTAAGATCAAGACACCCTGTGAGTGAAGGACTTCTATATCACATGTATACTTTAAAACTTGATAAAATAGAAGAGATGTTTTGTATCTAGACCTATTTGAAAGGATTTATTTCTCCAATTTTGGAATAGGTATCTTATCTTACAAAACAGTTATAGTTCCTTAAGGTTGATTAACCCTTAAGTTGAGGAAGGTTTTACCTTGAGCCAAATGTGGAAAATGCATTAATCCTGATGAATTTTGGGATAAACCATGCCTAAAATATTACTTTAGCTAGCTTTCTGCTCAATATACCATCTTTTGTGAATACTACTCTGACAATCTTGACTCTACACAGGTTGGTAAATTAGCAGCTTCTTTGGAATATTTGTACCCTGCATGTACAGACTGAAACGCAGTATCTGTGTCTGACTGCTCACGTACAGAACTCATTAATGTATTCTAATTAGTATTAAATCTTATGGATTAACTGTATATACCTACTGAACTGCTTGTTACACTGATGTGTTATAAAAGTTCTTCTTGTACACTGATGCTATCATTTGCTAATTGACCCTGTTGTAGTTTTCTGTCTGTTGTAGGTGTTGTCGCTTGTTTAATTTTTTATTATTATAAGTATTGCTAGTGAGTCTTCCTGCCTAGGGAGCTAGTTTTCTTATACAAATACCAAACAGTTCCTGCTAGGATTATACATGTTTGCGAGGCAGTTGTTTGCATGGTAAATATTTTGTTCTTAGATAAATTAGTGCTTCATTTTGTTTGCAAATTTTAAACAAAACAAAAAGTAAAATAGATTGTGCTGAGACAAACATGAAAGAAAAAAATGTGATTGTGGTTTTAATAGAGTTAGTACTCTCTCCAGTGCTGGCAAGTCTTTGTGTTTCAGAAAGAAGGAAGGGAGGAAGGGAGGAAGGAAGGGAGGAAGGAAGGGAGGAAGTGACAAATAGTTAAGCATAATTTTAGGTGTATGGATACATTATGACATTGTCACTATATTTCAGAATTAAATGCATTTATGAGAAGGTGATCTGTTAACAGAGGAATATTAACTAAGTGTTGCTCTCCTCTCTCTGGGACAGTAATAGTGTCTGAGGGAATGGCATGAAGCTGCGTCAAGAAACTATCAGGTTGGTTAGTAGGAAAAGGTTCTTTACCAGAGTCTAGATGGGCCTTTTAATGGACATATTCCATTTCATTATTTGTCTCTTACTATTTTTCAAGTCACTAACAAAAAATATATTGGGTCCATCCATACAAAACTTTACTATCTGCAGTCTCTTGAATATCAATGATTTAGACAATATGCAAAAAAAATTAAGATATTCTAAATCTGAACAGTACATTAAATTTTTTTGAAAAGTTATTTGTGTGGACTGTGGAGTAGATAAATTAAGGAGACATCATGCTCACAGACCCTGATCCAGCAGGGTGACTTTATCCATACAGACTGGAAAAGTGTAACGGCAAACTGCAAGATATATAGATCTGTGTACTATTAGACTGGATATGGAATTATACTCTATTTTAATAGCACAGATAACTGGACACTGGAAGATAAGCTGAAGGAAATATCATTGTATTCCTGTCTCACTTTACTGTACTTAGAATAAGTATTATAAATCTCATAGACATTTATTTCTGAGCACTATCAGAAATATTAGACATAAGTCTTACCCATTAACACTATTCTAGCATACACATGATAATCTTCACAAGAAAAATAGAGAAAATGGCAACTTCAGGCTTGTATTTCTAGTTCACTTCGAAATATTTCATTGTGTCTATACTATTTTTCGTTTGGTTCATGGCTAGTTTTGCTTTCATCCTGTCATTTGCATGCACGGCTGTGTATGTGTGTCTATTTTTATCTGTATCTGCCTTCACAAAATATATATGTCCTTCTTTTTTAAGACATCGAAATTTTCTTTACGGATTTGCAAAATATATAATTTGAAAATATTTTAAAAAATTAACTTCATAAATAAATCTATTGAAAGAAAATTATTGAAACTTACAGATCAGTATCAATTTCTGATTTTTGTCACCACTAGGCCCTTGCTTTCTCAAAACACTTTAGAATTTATACTACTGTGTAGTATTTTCTTCAAACATCTGCACTTACTACATTAATGCAAATAAAACAATGAAATAATTATAAACATAACCTTAAGTATTTTAGTGGTTAGGGTAAGGATTCCTTAATATTTTTAGTAGCATGTCAGAATCAGTGGTACATTTAATTACAGTGTTAGAATAAAATATTCTAATGTGATCTAAAATCCTAAATATCTTGAAGTAAATTCATTTTCAAAATGATATCATGTCATATGTAGTTATCTACATGTTTTACTAGGCCGTTATTGTGACTCAAGATATCACCCAAAATATTTATTCAAGTGATGATCAACTGCGAGCTCTTTCTAATATAGTTAAGACAATTTTGATGTGGACTTCTATGAGAAATTGTGCAGTACAAAGAAAACTATTGATCAACAGACAAATTTATTTCACCAATAAGGCAAATGGCCTTACAAACCTTTTATTCTTTTCACTTCTTTCATTTGCTCTGACGTTAAAATTTGAACAGTTGTCACCAGAATTGTAAAAGATTAACATGGCTGGGATGCTTGACATACAAAAGTATCACCTCCTATTAACGATAAACACCATGTTCTTTCCTTTCCTGATGGATTGTATGCTCTTTCATTAAATGTAAAGGGAATATGAAAGGGACAAGTGATAATCTAGATTTTTCTCTTAAAGTGTTGCTGGCACTTGAGGTTGCTTTTTATATTTTTCTCAAAGAAAAACTGTCATTGGTAATTGATTCTGTTGGGAAACGTATGATAAAAAGCATCTTTACTCTCATAGCTAAGGGGATTATCAAGTTGTGACTTCTTCAATTCTCTCTAGACTTGCCAGTCAGAAGTGTTAACAGGAAAAAGCTTAATAATTTAAACCTTTTAAACTGATGTTTAGAAAAGAGAAGTTGTAAATGTCAGCTCATACCATACCAATGAACCAGAAACCGAGGTTTTGTAATTACAAGACTTTAAAGAACTTACAACAAGCAAGTATCTTAGTGCAATTAACCTGATGTGGAGTTACAATTCTGTGATGGGCTTAACGATAGTGAATTTATTATAATAAGGCTGCATTATTTATTTTTTATTATCTTGTTTGCTATTGTTTCTGTCCTAGATTAATCTTGTTTACTCTGAGAAGTTAGAAGTGCATCTTGGTGAGAAGGACCAGACTTAGCTGCATTTTTCTCTTGATGAAGCTTCTTTGCCAGTTTCATTAAGATAAAGCTTGCACATTCTGTTTTTCAAAATTGAGCATAACTAAAAAAATCCAATTCTTTATGCAGCTTTGGCAGTTATTCCACACTCTTGTACAAAGTAGGTCATCTATAATTTTTTCATTCTAATGGATATTCTGTTTTACAAAAGCATCATTTACCTCCCCATTTACTGTAATTGAGGGCAGTTTAATTTGAATTAAATTTAGTTTTATGACTGAAGTACCACAACAGCAGAAAAGTCAAGGTGAACAGGGTCCTCAGATTTGTTTACTTGACTAAAGTGCATTCTTGTGCACTTCCAACTAAGGAACAGCACCGTTATGTACAGCACCTAGCCAAGGCAATACTAATAAGGCAGAACCTAATTAAATGGATTCCCATTAAAGAAAGAGACCTAAATGAACACTGTGGAGAGTTACTCCCACAAAGTGTCGCTTCTGCTCAAATGGATAAGAGAGATGATTATAAACAATAAATAATGATAATGATTGGACAATATACTGGGAGACAGAAATAAAGAACTGAGTCTGCTGTTTATGTAAATCCACATACATTTAACTACACTATCAGTGATTGTATCGCTAAATTCACTTTAAAATCTTCTGTTTGATAGTCACTCCTTTCATTCTTCCCTCTCCTATTGCAATCAGACAGCATGACTTATCTACACTCTTTGTCCTTATTGCTTCATAAGACAAATTAAGAATAACTGGGCATTTCAAACTCAGTGTGAGGAAGCTTCCAGTTTCCTCTGGTTTAGGTTGAAGAAATAAAATTACATATTGGACTACCTAAGTCTGGAACCAAGTATCTGCAGCACTATCCTAAGAAAATCAGGATTGGTGAGAATTTCAACCACGTTTAAAGATCTCTGGTTGACTCTTGTACTTCTCGGTACAGGAAGGATGTGGAGCTCTTGGAGTGGGTTCAGAGGAGGGCCATCAAGATGATCAGGGGGCTAAAGCACCTCTCCTATGAAGAAAGGTTGAGGGAACCAGTCTTGTTTAGCTTGGATAAGAGAAGGCTCCGGTGAGACCTCACTGTGGCCTTCCAGTACTTGAAGGGAGCATATAAACAGGAGGGAGAACGGCTGTTTATGAGGATGGATAGTGATAGGACAAGGGGGAATGGTTTTAAACTGAGGCAGGGGAGGTTTAGATTAGATATTAGGAGGAAGTTTTTCATACAGAGGGTGGTGAACAGGTTGCCCAAGGAGGTTGTGGATGCCCCATCCCTGGAAGAACTCAAGGCCAGGCTGGATGCGGCTCTAGACAGCCTGGTTTAGTGGCTGGCAACCCTGCACATAGTAGGGGGGTTGAAATTCGATGATCACTGTGGTCCTTTTCAACCCAACACTTTATGTTATTCTATGATTCTATGATTTTTTTCTGGCTGATTTCTCCTTTCCCTGGAGAAAGTTACTCCAGACTTTATTTTTACTGCACAATTTCATTTGCGTCCTTCACACTTCATTTATTTCTGCTCTCTTTAACAATATTTTTATCTTCTTTCTCAGCACTTACTCCTACTTGTTACTTTACTGATATTGTTAAAAGCTCATTCTGTTTTTCTTTCCTGTTACTGTTCTTCCAGTTTGCTTTCTTACTGTTACTACCTATTCTGATGTATCTCCTTGTAAACTTTTTGTTTCAACTCTTTTTTCCTTTACATGCTTCCATTCCACCTGGTAATGACCTGAGTAAACACTTCCTTACTCATCAATTTCTTTAACGTCTTAATGAAAAACAAGCACTACACAGAGAGAGCGTTTATTAATTGCATTTTCCCTCCTCATTATTATCAGAATCTAGCTTGTAGCATCTTCTCATCTTTCTACTTTTTAAAATGAAGATCTTATGTACTAGCTTTTAAAAACTCTTTTCTAAAAGAATCTTCACCAGTAGAAATTTACTTACTATGTTCCTTACTGTGTCCAGTTTCAGGCTCCCAGTACAAAAGAGACACAGATATTTTGAGAATGCTGACCTCTCTTTTATGGCACCATGCATGCGGATTGAATAACAAGACATTTTGATCAACGTAATGTAAGACTCGGCTTCAGCATGGCTATTCTAGATCTTTTTTTTTTTTTTTTTCTTCCCCTGTCTGCTTTAAAATCTAGCACTGAGTTTCACAAAATCACAAAATGGCCAGGGTTGGAAGGGACATCAAGGATCATGGATCTCCCACCCCTTTCGCAACAGGCAGGACCACAAACCACCACATTTAATACTAGACCAGGCTGCCCAGGGCCCCATCCAACCTGGCCCAGGTATGGTGCTCCAGGGATCCACAACCTCTCTGGGCAGCCTGTTCCAGCAACTAACCACTCTCACAGTAAAGAACTTTTTCCCCCCTGACATCCAACCGAAATCTTCCCTCCCTCAACTTAAAACCATTTCCCTTGCCCTGCTGTTATCTACGCTTTCAAAGAGTTGACTCCCCTCCTGTTTGTAGGCTCCCTTTAGGTACTGAAAGGCTGCAATGAGGTCACCCCACAGCCTTCTTTTCTCCAGGCTGAACAAGCCCAGCTCTCTCACCTGTCTTTGCAGGGGAGGTGCTCCAGTCCCCTGATCATCTTTGTGGCTCTCCTCTGGACCCTCTCCAACAGCTCTCTGTCTTTCTTGTACAGGCGGCTCCAGACCTGGACACAGTACTCCAGATGGGGCCTCACAAGAGCAGAGTAGAGGGGGATAATCATCTCCCTGTTCCTGCTGGCCACCCCTTTTCTGATGGAAGTTTCCAAGAAATACTTTTAAATCAATGTGAAATAATGTGCAGTATGTTTAAATGAAAGCACTTATCCATATATGTTCATCAGTAGGCACCATCGGTGTAAAACTGTCAGACCAAGTTAGTCTTTCACTGTCATAAATAGAAGATTTACACACACATGCACACAGAAATGAAAAAAAAAATTAAAAAAATATGGAACAAGAGTATATATGCACTTATAAACTCTTTGTTGCAAAGACCATTGTAAAGTGCTTTCTTCAAGCCTACTTATAATGTCAACTGTTCTGTATCTCTTTATTATATGACTCCAGGATCTCCAGTTTACTTTTTCTTAAACTTTTACTTAAACTTTGTATTAATGATAAATGTTTTTAACCTGTTTTGACATTTTTGAGCTACATCAGGTGAAAATATTAATGTCATGTTGTAAAACACAAGGAATATTTTAAAACAAATAACTTTAGAAAAACAACAACAAAGAAACATACAACCAGCATTTACAGCAATTGATTTAAAATCCTAGACAACCATTCTCCAATCTCACTTTTCTCATTAATGCATTATAACATGTGTCTTTTCTATTGGTCATCAAGTTATAGTCAACGTTTACATTTTAGAATTATGATTATCTATCAGTCTGCTACTGCTAACTTCTTACCTTTGTACTTGAATGATATTCATCTGTGAGAATGATTTGCATTTTTTATGTAGAGTTTTAAAGTATCTGGTAGTTCATGTGACACTGAAGCGACTTGGGATTAGGGATGTATATTGTATCTGTTGTGTGACAGTTGACTATGTCCCCTTTAAAAAATGTTAATGTTATTTCTATCAGCTGCTGTTTTGAGAATATTCCTGAAAGAATATTGTGAAAGTAAGATATTAAGAGGATTGGAAGGATTGTCTATACACGGCTTTATGGATCCATTTGGGAGCAGGTTTACAAGAAGGTAATGAGATCGTTTACACCAAAAATGCAGTTAAGTACAGACCTGATGCACAGCCTGTTACTACTCAGAAACTGTAAGAATTGTAGAGAAGCTTTTAGACTTCTTTCTAAGCAGCGGGTGAGCAAACCCAACACTGTTTTCATGAATTTGTGAATCTTTGTGAATTCTCTACTATAAATATTACTCCTTCAACTTCTGCTGTTTTATCCATTTAAAACTTCTACTTGTATCCCCATTTTTCTACTCTGTCCAGTTTGTCTGGCTCTACTTTCATTTACCTTGTTCTCTGTTACTGCCCTGGCCTTTTTTCATTGCTTTTTTTCTCTTGGTTGTATTTTACTCTCCCTGGAGATACTCCCAGACCACTTTAGAAATGTAGGTTGCATTTTTTATGTCATTCTTAGGGAAGGAGAAATAAATTACAACCTTAGTGCACTGAGCTATATATGGAAATCCTCCTACATGTCTCTGGAGCAATGATTTTTCATGATTCTGAGCCAGGGAAAAATGAGAACTTTTGAAAGGTAAGTGTCTGATGATTAGACAGAGTTGCTTCTCTGGTTATAGAGAAGGTGCTATTCTAGACATCTAAGTGGGAACAGATTTTCAAAGTGTCACTTAAAAATAAATGAATGCACTGAGTAGGGGATTTAAGATGTATTTATTCCCACAGCTTTTCTTTGTTTACATGATGCAGTCTCCTATGAATCCCATAATGAGATGCTTCAATCCCTACATTTACTGTAGGGAATGTAGGTGACTATTTCAGTTGCTGAACCTAAAAGAATGAAATTTAGGGCAATCCTAAAGCAGGTTTCTTCTATTTCAGGCATTTTTCTGAATAGAAAGAGTTGGCTGTCAGAGATCGAGTTGCATAAGTGATGTTGTCAGGACAGAGTCAAATCTTACTGATGATACCATATTTCTGCAGTATATGCTCCATACACAGAAACAGCACTCCTACATATGTTAATACAACTCTTTTAAAATTAAATATTTAACATTATGTTGTTACTCTTTCCAAAAGGGCATAATTATGTGATACGAATAAGGTTGTTGCATGGCTTATTGAATTTTACAAAACATATTTTAAATCATTCTCTGAACTACACAATGCAAAACATTGTTCCTGCTCTCTCATCTTTAATTGCTAAATCCATTCACGTAATTGCTAAACCTATTCACATAAGGACAGAATCTTTATTTCCAACAAGTCACCTGTTTCAGCTAGTTATTTGACAAATAAAGTAGCAATTTCTCACTTCTGACCAGGCTGTTATTTCTCAGTAAAATTTTGAATTCCTTCCAAATAAGGGTTACTTCAAATAGGATAACCAAAAGCAGAAGCAAAAACAATTCCACAAATAGATTCTGTGTCTTAATGCAAATCTCCCTATTAAATATAACAGGGTACAAAGAAATTCAAGGAATACAGACTAGCAAAATATCAATGAAAGATGGATTCAGATTTGTGTGCTTTTTTATTTTTTTTTTTTTTGTGTGTGTGTGTGTGTGTGTAAATACTGCAGTTAAAGATTAGATTATCATTGTATCTCAATGGTTTTCTGGATGCATGTTGGATTAACAACAAAATACTTTAGCTGCTCAATATTCATGCTGAAAGGAGAAGTATATCAGAAATTTTGTTTCCTATACACTTTGAATATTGAGTAATTCAGAATCTAAAACTGTTTCCCAATGTAGGGACAGAATTCACTTATTTAGGGTACACATCCCAAATTTTCCATGAAAATGCAGTCTATTGGTAGAGCTGGGCTCATGAATTTTGGCATAATTTTTGCATGATCAAGAAATGGAAATGTACTTTCATTTGTCTCCTTGTCCTGGAGAGTCTCAACTAATCTGACAGGAGTTGTTTTCCTACCACAATATATAGACAAGTCCAGGAAAGAATAGTGTAAGGCAAATTACATATTCATGTTAAATATACAAGTAGATCTTGGAGCAAGATTGGAACACATCTGTGTCTAAAGTGAGCAGTGTAATGCAGATGAAGGTAGAAGTCCATCTTACTTAGCCTCTTATTGGATGTCTTATTGCTGGCACAGTGAAGAAAAATATACAGAGTTGGAGCATGACCCAGTTAACTACATGTATTAGTGAATTCCATTTTAGATGCCAATATCAGTATTGACTTGATCTCTCCTGGATGGAAAAAAAAAAAGTTGAGAAAGAGTTTGACTGATATATAAATTGTTCATGTAAGCTCACTGGTTTTATTGTACAGTCTGGTTTTAAAGTAGAAATTTGACTTTCCAATCAAATACCTACTGAAATACTATTGAAGATACACGTAGTTATTATAAACCAGGTGGTTGCATGAAGCATTAGAAAATTCCAAGCTATATTCATGAACACAGCAACTGCTAAAAACAAAAGTATTGAAATAATCGGTCTTAGTAGCTGCAGGGTTTCATTTTCTGCTGACTTCTTTGTTACTATTTCTATATAGAAAAACAAACAAATAAATAAATAAATGAGAAAAAACAGATAGAAATAACATATTGTCTGTTGTTATTCGGAAGTATTTTCCTAGGGAAAGGTGAGCAGAAAAAAATTTATGACTGTATACACAGCATCTGAATTTCTACAGCATATTTTATACTTAGATTAAACAAAAATGTATTTAGAAATCAAGCTTTTCATCCTACTTCTCATCAAGCAAAGATATTTCTATGTGGTTAGAAAATATACAAAAATAAGTACTATATTAAGAGATGTTTTGTAAGTAAATAATTCTTTTCGTACAGTTTGTGTGGCTCATTTTGGTTAACTGATAAGTTTAACTTCCTGCATAGCTGATATTAATATTTGGTATAAAACCTACATACTGAAGAAGGAAGTCAGAAAAATAACCTAGGGTGGAGTGACTGATAATATTCAACACTAAATAAAAAGAAAAAGAAAAAAGAAAAAAAATTAGTTCTTATGTGTTTGTATGTAGAGGATAGCAAGTGAGGAAGTGAACATATTAAAAGCTAATAAAAACAAGTCTGAAATCCAGTGCACTAAAATATATTTCAGCTCTTATGTGAGAGAGAAAAAAATTCTACCTGCATTTTCTCAGGCAAATAAACTTTCAAATTGTAAATTTCTATTTCAATTTCTAAATTAGTCATTAAATTTTTATTTTAACTAACAAGCTGTCAGCATTTGTTGAGGTATATATCAGAAGATGTTCTAAAAAACTAATACTCAACTTTATTACTATTCTTGAATGAGCATCTAAAAACTCAAAATTTGAATTCTGGTATTATTTTTTATAGCATTGTAGTTGAACATGTGATTACGTTTAATGTCTCTTAATAGGCATAAATCTTGCTATTGCACTAATCAGTGTTGCATTCAAATCTGAGAAGACTCACTGAAATCCAGGTTTTGGTTGCAATAATTTTCTGCATAGTGGCTGACATGATGCTGTCTTTTGGATTTTAAAGCTAGGAGAAAAGCAATTTTGATAAAATACCAATACCATTGTTTAGTTGTTGCTAAACAAAACTGGAACATGTGACTTCGTGGATTTTGTACATTTCTCAGGTTCTTTAAAGAACAAACCAGCAACTAGCATTTCACATAATGTCTTGATGCAAAGTCTCTCTCAAAATCTCACTGACTTATGATGTCTAATAGGAGAGAAATAAGAATGAGTGAACCTTTTAAATCAATCACATATTAAAGTTTTTGACAATTTCATGTGGAGACTTTCATGAGTCTCCAATTATTTTACAGTTATAAAAATGGGGAGAAATGTGTTTATATACATGGTCCCAGACTAGGTGAAGAGAAAATAGAACTAAGTTGACACTGGTTAATCTTCAGGCTGAGAAAAATAATTGTTTTAAAGGCAGCAAGTACTTAAAAATCATGTTTGTTGTCTTTAAAACTTTTTGAAATGTCAGTGAATATATAATATATTATATACTATATATATATAATTAGCATACTTTACATTATATGTATATTTAGCATACTTATTCAATTTCACTGTACTTAACTAAAAAAATAAAATTGAAAAAAAAAAAGACAGAAAACATGAAACCCATGCAGCTTACCTTCCTGTATCTGCCTTGTTTGGGGAGAAAGAGGTAAATACTAACATGTAGTTATTTACAAGTAACTGCATTACTAGCAATACTACTACTATTTTTTTTTTTTTCCTAATGACAAGCTATGATGATGACTGCTGTGATGTCTTCATACAAAAATAATGCTATGTCTCTTTTTGATGTGAAGCATTCTTTCATATTTTTTGAACCTAAACGAACAATTCTTCAAATGTCTATTTTTTCAGCAAAGCATTTGATTTGTTTCTCAAAAGAGTTGCAAGACATTTTGGATTTTTACTTGCTTGTCAATTCCAACAATGTAGATATATGTAATGTGTTACCTGCTGTCCAATTCCTAGGATGGAAAATAAAATAATGGTAGCATTTCCATAAAAGTTACTTGAAAGTACTTTCAACTTTAGTTTAAGCAATTAATACAGTGTAAAGAAACTTCATTGATAGCACGGACAGTCAAAAAAGGATTCAAAAACATTAGTTATAAAACATGGAATGTTATCTTAATTGAATGCTCTAACTTCTGACTTTAGAGTGCCTATGAGATGGTCTAATGGCCACCTGGCTGGAACATCCCACTTTATGTAGGGATTGTTTTGACAGCAGCCAAGCATGAAGATGAAAAAGTAGCAGCTGCTGATTTAGTTCCCAGTGGCATCTACTACAGGAGGACCCAGAGCTCCCCAAGCGTGCTCTGTAAGTTATGACACCTTAATGGCTTTAAGTTGTGAAGTCCAGAAGGAAGTTATCAGTGATCAGCCTGCAGTCTTACCTTGAATTTATCGGGATGTGTTATTTTAATGAGTCTAATAAAATGCTTTAGAGGAACACAAAATTTTCATCCAGCTTTTTAGTGATCAGTCTGTGCGGCACTTTTATTGAAGATGAAAAACAGATTTTGTTTAGTTTTGTTGAAATGCAATGTGATGTGATCTAGAAGAGCAAGTTAAAAATGAACTGTTTTCTTTAAAAATAAATAAATAAATAAATAAATGAAATGCTTCTGCCACGTTGTATTATGCTTTCTGTGTCTTACTCCTATGGGTTCAGAGTGGAGATATTTATGCGGGAAGCATTGATGAGAATAAATTTAAGTAATAATTTTGAGCTATTGCTTAGAACACATAAATTGAACATTGTGAAGAAGATAAAGTCTGGTATCTCTCCTGTCAGTAATTTCCTACATCACCAGCTATTTTTATCAGCATACCCTTTTATACCTAGCTGTAAAATGATAACACAGAAGACACTTTTTATTACCTTGTGCTTTATTTTTGATGATACATGGAAACTATGCATTAATATTATTTTAAGTGTCTTGACACTTAAAATTTTAAAAGACTGTCATCATGGAAAAGCCTACAAAGGCAGCTACGGAGCCAAGCTAATTGGCTGCATATGAATGCCCTCCCCAGAATAATAGTAATATATACAAAAAAATAATTCTACAAGGAATTTCATGATATAAGTGTGTATATCTGTGTACTGGGTGCCAGTGTCATGCTGACAGCTCCTCTGTGAGGTGAGGCTACATGCTCAGCAGCCAAGATGGAAGAACCTCCAGGGACTGTTTTTAAGGAAAGGCTATATAGAGAGGAGAGGGTAAAAAAGGAGTGTGAAACAGTGCTGAAGACACCAAGGTAAGAGAAAAAGTAGGGCAGGCACCACACTGAAAGCCAAAGCAAAGATTTCCCTACAGGTCATAGACCAGACCATGATGAAGCAGAGAAAAGTCTGAGGAGGAAGGAGTAGCAGAGAATATCTGTTACAGACCAACTGCACTTGGGAGAGAGGTAAATACATCTGGAGTGAAGGAGTAAAATTGAGTCTAAAAGAGGGGGAAGGAAAGGTGTTTTTTTTAATGTAGACTGTTGTTAAATTTATTTGTCTTGATCATGACAGTAACTGTTAAATGATCCTCCTGTCTTTACCTCAACCCTTTTTTTCCATTTCTTCCTATTATTTTTATTTTATTTTTTTTTCTGTCTACACTATTGCTGTTAAAGACGGGAGAGTGTGAGTGGGTAAGTGGGAATTTGGCTGTCAGCTCAGGATAACCCACCAAAGCTAAGGAGGTGTTCCTAAATCTGCAGTATTTAGGAACAACAGCTAGTATTACAAGTTTTCCAGGTCTAAAATATTAGGAAGCAAGGTAACATTTCTTGCACGTGTGCAAGCAAAGACAAAAGCTAAATTAATTTCTAATATATCCTCAAGCACTCCTGGTAGTATTTAAATATTGGCCAGACTGTAAGAGGTTAATGCTGAAAAGGTGAATGCCAGAAATGGCAAGAAACAACGTAGCCGTTTATCACCACACCAAGAGGTTTCAGATATACTGCAGAAAGATAGCACTTGTGCATGACAAGATGGACCTAAGCGTAACAGTGTTATCTATCATGACACAATGATTTTAATCAGATTCTTATCTGTCAACAGGGTTCACTTGTCACCAGTGTAAATCCAATATCTGACTCAGGTGTTGCAACTTAGGTTTTTACTGACCCTTTTTCTAAACAAAATCTTAGTATGTGTATGGACAAGACCTTCTATTTTTACAATAAAAATATGATTAAGCTACTTTAATATAAGGTAGGTATAAGCTACCTTAACATAAGCACCTGCAGCTTTAGGCATGTGCTCTAAGCTACCAAAACAAGCATTTAGTTCTAAAAGCTTCAATGGGTTTTATGGCACATCCATTAGCCCATCCTTATGTATCGATAAAAATATATGTAAATAAAAGATGTACAGGGTGGAATATGACAAAAAGGTTATTTCTCAGTTTGTTATAGTAAAAACAGAAACAAACAAACAGACAGACATTTCTCAATGATGCTTTATTTTCTGGTCCGTTCTAAAATAGTGTTTACAAGCCTGTGGCCAGTACACCCTGCTCCTGACCCCTGTTAATATGGTTAGCATAATAAACTAAAAGGTTGACATGTAGAGTCCGTAAGCAGGCTGTTAATTTATCACCTCCTTCACTTCCTTCTTTCTCTGGTGCCAGGCATTGAGGACACCTATTAATAATAATGGTAAGGCCATTAGCACTACCAAGACGAAAGTGCTGTGTCACCAAAGGGGTGATAACACACCCTGCATTCATTAGAATTATAGAGGAGATCAGGTGCTCGTTTACCAAGCTGTGGTGATACTTGTCACAGAAAAAGGAAGCCAGCTGCCCAGAAGTCAAACAGCAAAGCAAGCCTTAAGCAGACTTAGACCTTGGGACAGCAAAATCCGTGATCCTTTAAGAGTCTGTGCTCCTCTGCCGTTGTCTTCCTCCTGTGAGGACTCAATGAGTGCCCTGTGATCTTCTACATGAAGTCTTAAGTCTAGGTTCTGAATGTTACATTGCATTCCGACTAATTTAGTGCAATCTACAGAGGGTTCAGGTGACAGAAAACTGTAACTAAGAATTCTATAAATTCTGTTGCAACTGCAAGCAACACTAATTGCTAGAAAGTTCAGATAATAAACTCTGGTAATCTTTAAAAATCCATGTAATGATTGATCTCTAATTATAATGACAACCTTCTGCAGTCTTCATTCTGACAATGTTCCCTAAAGTCGTCTGCCTGTCCTCCATCGTATCCAGTTAAAAAAAAAAAAAAAAAAAAAAAAAAAATGGGGGGAAGGAGAAGGAAAGGAAAAAGAAGTTCTAATTGTTCCAGTACCACCGGTAATCACACGTGAACAATTGATACACAGCATTCAGCGCTTAAAAATTATGCATGTGTACTGCAGGCAGTGAAAAGATACATTGTGAATATTTCACAGGTTAGTGTGTCAAGAAACAAAGTATATTAAAATGCATTTAAGATAAATTTGGATATACGTTTGCGTGTAAAATAAAATTCTTAAGTATGATTTGTGAGCTTCATGGAAAAGAAGTCCAGTTCTTGGTGAATTAAAAAATTCTCAATTTGTAAGCTGTCATTTCTTTTAATCAAGGATGTTAATACATTTTTACTGAATTATTCCAGTTACCAGTTTAAATGAGGAATTGTTGCTTCTTGTCTGATAAATAAAAAGAACATACAACAGCTTAAAACAAATGTCTGTGAAAATACCTGAATCTAATCCCAGTCCTTGGGTTCTTGGTTTTCAAGTTTGATAGATATGAGAAGAAGCAGCATAGTATTGGAAAACAAAACAAAACAAACAACAACAACAACAACAAAAACAAAACACATTCTTTGCAAAGTAGAAAAATACATAAAATATAAAATTCCTTCTCTCAGTTCTGAAATTCTCTACAATCATATCAGTTCTTCAGTTGTTAAACAATTCACTGGCCTTAAAGTTCAAATGGAAATTCTGCAATTTTTAGCAAAACACATTATTTGTAGCATCCAATACTCCCTACAGTTACAGTCTGCAATGTTCTTTCAGTCCACTACATAAAAATCTCCAAACTAGATGTGATGAAACGTGTTTAAAAAGACATGATGCTGAACATCGATAAGATTTCTTTTTTTTTTTTAATCTAAACAAGGTGTGTTATTTGAAATGAAAGACACTTTTTCTTCCATCTGCATAGCTGTGCACTGCAGAGTGTTTATAGCCTGGACAGTATGCATAAAGAATGACACTGAAAATGGAATGACAAACATACTAGAAATTAAAAAGTTCTAAACAAGAAATAGAGCTGTGTCTACAGCATAGGCAAAATTGCTCTTCTGCCATGCAGCAAAATGAGTGTATAGAAGTAAAATAATGTTGTAGTTCAACTGAAGACCAACAGGCTTTACTGAGCAGAAGAGTGGTGGATGTATTGTGTACAACACTTAACTAGATTATGCTCTGACCTGAAATATACTGTACTTGAATTTCATGGCACTGTCCCAAACTATTAGTAATGGCAGCTTGTATGCAACAAACTCAGCATGTAGCAAATAATAGATAAGCTAAAATCTGGGCACCTGCCGATAGCTGAATTGTAAATACAATCCTCTGTCTGCCTTCAGGAAAGTAGCGTCTGTACTTTCTACCATACAATTAAGGGATGGCTTTTAATTAATATCTCCCATGGTCTAATGCATACCATCTCTTTGTTGACATATTTTCACTGCAATTGCAGAATTTATAACACAGTCTAACTAAATGTTAAATGTGTTTATAGTAAATATAGTTTATTCTGGTATGTTTGAAAATTCTGCTCATGCCATTCATAATTCACACTGATTTGAGAATGATGTTCTTTTATTTCAGAAATGTATTTTGGAGTTTCATGCTTAGTGAGATTTGTCATGTTTTTTGTAACAGTTGAACTAATTGTGGGTAAACTGAATATCAGATTCTTAACTTCTCTTTAGCTGAACTGTATTAATTCTGAGCTTTACTTGTTAGTTTTGTGTTTTTTTTTTTTCTCATAAGAATCTGTCTATGCATTTGCAAATAGCTATCTTTGTCTTCAGTCCAAAAAAAAAAAAAAAAAACACCTTTTTTCTCTGTATGTCAAATTTGGTTTCTATATTGTTTTCCTTATTTTTGGCTTCCTTTGCTGATTATGGAGTGATAACATGGAATTTGGGGAGGGAATTGAAAGTAAGTAAAGGAAGATCTTGTTCCATCTTATATTTCAATTCCCTTTCTGTGATTACAGTCTGGTGAAATTGCATAGCGTTTAACAGATTACACTACTTCCTTTATTCAGTTTACTAACTTCACGGTATTGTGTCACTGCAAAGATAGTATTTAGGAGTTTGTTAGTGAGAATCTGTCCCAGTACAGTTGTTTGACTATCTATCATATATGCCATCAGTATGATGATGTTGAAACTCAAACACTTGTTTCATCTTTTTATATTTGCAGATCATAAATTTCATTCAGTTACAGTAAATCACCAAAACCCCTTCTTTTCTTGAAACAAAGTAGATTCAGATACGACTCAACACGGGTTTATCAAGTCTTGATTGATTTGGACTTTCAATTTCAGTAACAGTTCCTGTATGAAAATTAATTATAATGTAATAGATTTTCCACAACTTCCTTTGTGCTCTATATAAACTCATATTCTTTTATCAATTCTAGATTATTTAACCCAATGATACATGCAATTGATTTAAACTGAATTGTTTTTTTAATTGACATACTTTTCAAACTATGAGTACCATAATGTAACTCTTGAAAATAAGAAAAAATGTTAGAGAGAGGTACAAACAAAGCTATCCCAAAGCTAAACCCAGCAATCAGTCAGGAATGCATTTTCAGCTAGAGAGAACTGCATTTTAACGCAGTGAAGATGAGACAAGCTTCATCTGTCGAATAAAAGCAGCTAATTATTCCACTTGACTGCAGAAGAAATTACACATTAAAAACAAAGATAATTCTACAGCTGCAGTGCATAGGCATGGTGCAACACCTAGGCAGGTAAGTGTATTTGGCGCATGTGAAGGAAGAAGATGGTTGAAGGGAATTGAGTGGGGTCTGATTAATCACTGTGGAGACAAGAAAAAAATGTATATTGAAGAAGGTAATACAATTGTAAATGTGATAACCATGAGTCATTTAACCATATTCCTTTTCTAAATGCTTTTTAGATTCAGATAGTGAACTGTGCAGAAATTGTTTAATTTTCATAGCCTGACTTTTGTGGAGAAGACATTTGCATTTATTTTAAAGTAGCTAACACTTTTAGTGTGATTGTCAGCAACTTACTTTCTTGGTAGCATATAACGGTTAGAATGGGAATGGTTAAAAAAGATTGGTTTACCAGACAAAGTCACTCAAATTAAGACAATTGTATTTTATGTCTAAGTAAGCATTGCAAGAATAATAAAATGCACTATCAGGGCTGCAGAAACATCCAGTGACTGTTTTCTCCATGTTTGCCAGAGGAAAGTATTCTCCTGCAGATCTTTGTATGGAATGCCATGTCCAAATCTACATAAACCTCTATCCTTTGTTTGTCAGATATGATGTTTATTTTGAATGCTATATGACTGTTACAAGAACAATCAAATGCTTATCTATTCTGAAAATAAAATAAAATAAAATAAAATAAAATAAATAACATTCAATGTTAAATAAAACTAGCATACATTCCTTTTACTTTAATATAGGCACATATATAGCTTTCACTGAACCAACCTTGTCCTTTCTGTGATAAAGGTCTCTCCCCTCTTCTTCTCTTAATGGCCTTACCCTATCAAAGGACAATGGGTTCACTTATGTGGTGATATACATAATGTATTTTAATGCATTATTATTAATATAATCTTAATAATGTGATCTATAATGCAGTAATATAATACAGCATTACACAGGATCTGTCATATCTAGGTTCTTAAAAATGCAAAAAAAAAAAAAATTATTCGGGGAAATTGCACAGGAAATTTGCTCACACTCTGATAGCCACTGTGCTCCACATCAAAAATACCTGTTTGCATTTGTCCCTAGGCAGACTCCTGATTTATGCCATGGGTCTTAAAGGGGTGCAAGCTGCCAAGTCCAGGGACAGGACCACTCTAACAACTAATCAGAGAAGACATGGAGCTCCAACATAAAAGGGGCAATCTGGAGCTTGGCACTATTTAATTTGCTAGTACAGATATATGCTGAATACCTTGACTTACCTCTGGTTCTTTTGTTTCTATCTGACCCCAAACCCAAGAGATATCCATTCTTACACTAATCTGTACAATGTTTAGGTCTGTACTTCTCTTCATTTATGCTTTCAAGAAATGTCACAAAATTTATTTTCAATCCTCAACCGACTCCTAAGTAAATCAAGAAAAATGCTGAAAAATGTTATCTCGTTGTTGTTGTCGTTGTCGTTAAAGCTCTTTTTATAAGATAGCATTCTGGAGTCAGTTTCAGATAACAGAGTTCATTCACATGCACACACACACACAAACACAAAAGGATGATGGGGCTTTCATGTCCAAGAATTAAAGGAAAAAAATTCTTCACTTTCAAACATGTTGACATTCAGTTTTTGCTAGCTCCATTTCTACTTGATCAATTTATTTGAATTTTTCAAATTCATCTTATGAATGTAAGATCTTTCCTATTGAAAAGCTGTGGGTAATAATTCTCCTGGCTTGAAGATTCAGCCAGATCCAACACATCTGACCCTGGTTAGCTCTCAGTGTAAAGGAAACTCATTATCTGTTTATCTCTTTGAGTGAGCAATTTTACTTTGACTTCCTCACTTTATTTTGTTAACTACTCCATAGCCCAAGTTTTCAGTTTTCTGTTGCACTTCACATTTTTTTCATTTTTAACTTATTTTTTCCTCACTTTGAAAAGGTTCTTCATTTCATTTCTTTTGGTTTTACCACAGTATAAAAAAAATATATATATCCACAAATTTATATGCTTCTCATATCATCCAAAATGTATTTGCTAGTTAAGTATCCCATGCACAGAATGTGAGTTAAATTTGTTGGTCTCTGTCAGCTTCTGCATTCAATGTGCGTTTTGTACATATGTCTTTAAAAGTGTATGTTCTTTTATACTGAGTGTGTTTGTATAAATTTGCAGGAGGCATATATTTTCAGAATGTATTCTTTTGAGTCTGCATGTATGTCAGTGTCGCAATATGTTCCTCTTGCACCTAACGTTCTCTTCTTTTTATGTGATACCTTGAGTCTGATTTATTCAATCATTTAATGCTTGTCTTAGGGTAAGAAAAAAAAAATATAAAAGACAGAAGCAGTTGTTTTATTCTAGCCCTGCATTATTCTGAATACTTTCATATCTTCCTCATTCTGTCAGGTCCTATGATCCTCTAAACCCCTTTGTCTTAATGAAGGATTTATATACCCATTAATTCACATGCTCTTCTTTGCAATCTCTCTATTCCATTTATTGCTAATATTGTTTCTGGTACCACACCAATGTATGTATCTGTGTCAAACTTTGAATCAAATATCCCATTTTATTTCAGGTTGATATTCTATTAATCTTATGCAAACACATTGGGTATTGCTCCAGTGTATTACTTCCTCTGAATGATATCACTTAGACCCTCTTTGTCCTGTTTGCCAAGCTCTCATGGCACTCGTGAATTCTTGCAAAAAGACAAACATTGCAGTTCCCACTACCTTTACTGTTGGACATTCTCTTGACTCACACTACTTCTGCCACCACATATTTGTGTTTTGAGCTTTCTTATTTAGTGAAGTGGAATTTGAATTTCCATATACTTTGATACTTCAGAATTTTTTTCATTTCCCTACAGGATGTGAAGTAATATTCACAGTGTCAGAATACTGTCCATATTTCACTAGATTCAGTGAATCACCCATTACGTTTAAAACAAATCACCTGGATTTTGCTGTGTTTGAATTGACTTACTCACTTTGATTAGTCAAAAACTATCTTAGTTATAAGCTCCTTGTAGCTATCTTTTTGTTGTTTACTTGAGAGTGTACTGCTCACATATACCACTTCTGTATAAGTGAAGTTGTCTTCAGCTATTCTGTTTTCTCTTCTTGACTTGTAGAAGTCTATTGAAACATCAAGGTCTTTGGAATAAGATAATGTCAGCTTTGTATTTTTTGAGCATTCTGCAAAAAAGTTGTTTTCTGTTTAAGTAGTTCCTTAAGATCTAGATTTGTTTTCATGCTCTTATAAAAAATAATATATTCTTTAGTTTCAGTACTTTACTCCTGATCCATACTGTGTTCAGAAGTCAAACAAAAATAATCTACTTATTTTGAATGTATGCATTAGCAAACTAACACTGCAGAAGAAAATCCTCTGTATCATACGACAATTGATCCTAAAGTGGTTCTCATTTGTATTAACCACTCATGGATTATTCTGCAGTTCCCACAAGAATAAGCAGGCCCTTTATCACTTAAAAATGCACAGCTCAAAGATAACAAAATCCCACAGCTATCTGAAATAAACTGCAGATAAATTCTTAGCATCTATTACAATCAGTTAATTTTGTGATGAAGCTCTCTGAGAGAGAGAAAAGGAAAAAAATAAAATGTTTATGTAGAGATTTTGAGGTTGAGTACTTAAGTTTGTCTATGCTTTTTGTTTTAAATGTAAAACTGATAGAAAAATATAGTATACCTATTGAGAGAGTAGTGGGAACATCAACAACAATAACAGCAAAAACAGAAGCTTTCCAAAATATGTTCTCTTACTCCTCCAGCTAGGATAGATTTACTAATAAAGACCTTCTCGTTTAGATTTCCACATATTTCTATGGTTTGCCCACATTCTTGAGCAGCCATTTGTCAGCATACAAAATACTTATCTGTATTTCTGCATTCTCAGAAGTTTTCCCATCTATAACTTTGTTAGTGAAGATTTGGGATTAGAACATGCAAAAATCTTACTGGAATATCTTTCATAAGTTAATACAAAAAATATTTCTTCCATTTTTCTTATGACAGATTTAGTAAGAATAGATTTTCTTGTCAAAGTCAGGGAGTTTAAAAGGGAGCCTTTTATCCAGAAGTCCACAGAATAGGATACTTCTGTACTTTGATTCCAGTTAACGACTTCAATTACTGCAATTAATTTTCTGTAGAAATATAACCACTGTAATGCAGGAGTAAGTGAAAATTTATTTGTTCTATAAACATTTTAATCCATATTTCTCCCTAACATATTCAGTAGTCAGTTAAGAAATACTGTGAAATTAATATGTGAAGTACATGGAACAAGATAAAAAAGACATGATGAGGGCTTTGCTCCTTAGGCAAACAGCTACCTTGGTTTTAGAAACAGTGTTATTTCTACCTCTTCTCACCGCAATTCTCAATGAAACATATTTGCTGACTGAACCATTAAATATGCTGACTGGTTGAATCTATCTAATTTGAACTCTTAGAACATCTTATTCCTATATCTTGACTTGTGCTCTCCTTTTATTTATAATGTGACATGTAACTGCTAAAATTAACTTCTCAGTGAAGACTCAAGCCTTCTTACTGTTAGTGTTCAATGTGAAAAAAATAAGCTTGGTTCACAAATTGAACTTTCAGATATTCATGTTGAATACCATTTAGAAAATACTAAAAATGAAAGCTCTTTCACAGATGTTTTTATAATAAGATAACGAGGATCAAAGTTTTCCTGGAAAATATTAATGATTATTAGATTAATCTTAATTTTTGTTTGTTTGTATTTGTTTGTTTGTTTGTTTGTTTGTTTGTTTTTCTTCATTTTGAACTGGCAAGCTGAAATATAAGACTTATTATGAATGGTTCAATTGTACTGCAGTGTGGATGAAGAGAATGCCAGTTTCGAAACAGTCATACTTAAAGAAAAAGGCTTGTGTTGGATACAGTTTTACTTCACAGAATTTAGCTTTTCCTTGATGCCTAAATGAATGAAAAACAGTAATGATTGAATTCACACTGTAACAAAAGTCTTTTTAAAAAGCATATATATACATTTGTGTTACAAGACAGTTAAGAAGCAAGAGAAAATCCAAATGGTATTTTAGGGAGTCCTCATCTTGTTTGACCTTGTCATGCTTGTCTCTTCATCTCTTTGAGCAAAAAGTTTGTACCTTCCACTTCTCTAGCTGCTGCCACTAGAGTACATAAGGAAGAAGTATACACAGCATTCAGAATCATAAATTCTGCATTTCAAGCAATGCAGATCTCAGCATTCATAAACAAAGACCTTCATAAACAAAAAATGAATTCCAGTAACACCATCCTTCAATGAAGCTAATAACAAAACTCATGCTGGCTTCAAATTTATGTGAACTTCATTCTTGGAGAAAAGATAGAAATGTAAGGCTGACTATTTAATGTCTTCTGTAGCAATTTGAAATTATGCTGGAATAGAAAGGAAGAGAGAAATAGCCAGGATATTACTGGATGCTTTATTTGCTGTATTTGCTGTATTACTGGATGCTATATTTGTTCTGAAAATACGTATTACCTTGGATAAAATCTAAGAATTGAATTCAGAATGAGAAAAGCAAGAGGAATAGGAATAAGGTAGATCATGGATAGGAATAAGATAAGGAAGATCATGAAGGCTAATGCTTCAAGAACTGAACATGTTGCTTAAATAAGTTATTTGTCCAGTTGTGAAAAATTAGTTCAAAAAAATTGGTCTCAAATTCTTGAAGGAAAAAATTCTTTTTAAAAATGTAAGTCTACCAAAAAATAAAGAAGGCTGAGAAAGCAAGCTAGGTTGTACAGTGTTAGCAGTCATGAAGACTAAAATATTAAATGGATTAAAATGCAATTACAGCATTGGTCAGAAGGTAGACAAGGAGTCAGCTGTACTGTTGAAGGACAAGAGTGAGATATTAATGACAAATGAGGTTCACATTGCCAAAAGGCTGAATGAATTCTTTGCTAGTGCATGCATGAAAGAATTTGAAGGTCATAATCCACAGTCTGGGATAAATTTTCCTAGTGAAGCAAGTGGCAAGCTAAAAGCCATTATAGTTACAAAGAAGAAGAGATGAGAGTTAGGAAGTTATACCTATTAAAACTGACAATATACCAGGTCAGGATAATTGGCATTCTGGACATCTCCAAGAAACTCTGTAAAATGCAACAGAAACAATTTTGATTTAGAGATTTGGCTGAAAATGAGAAAGGAAAAGATCAAGGAATTCAGCATGAGCAGCTAAGATGACTAAAGCAAATGTCACATGAGCACTACCAATCAAACTAAACATTAATTTTATCAAATGTTCTAGGAGCACTGACATGAGATATATTACATCATAAGAAATTGTAACTTACAGAGATCACTGAAATATGGTAATAAATATGTTAAATTGCATAATTTCACTGCATCTGCGATATATTCTGAAATTTATTTAATCTTAAATTCATGAATAATTATCACTGGGTGTTATCTTAACTCATGTCTAATTGAGAGAGTGGCGTCTGAATGTTTAAATTATTTGTCACATATTCCAAAACTGAATTCATGTATAATTTATTCAGCATGGTGACAATCCAATAATTGGGATTATGAAAAACATTGTGAAAAACATAAGGTACATCAGTGACAAATTCTTTTCATGAGCTGTTTAGATTTACCAGTCAATATGCATTTTTATATGGCAGAAGAAGAGCTTACAGATCTACAAGTCAATTCTTTGACTGTCATGAAGTATAATGTTGGATGTAGAAGTGTTTTGAATATTCAAAGTCATTCAGATTGATTTCAAGTGTGTATTTAACTCTTATTTACTTAATTTTGGATATGACAAAAGTGTTAATGAAGAACTCTCTACCATGTAGAAGTAAAAATATTACTGGAGACTGAACAGAGTAACTGTCCAACTGCACACGTTAAACATGCACAAGCCAAATATCAAAGAAGTTAACAGGAATGATGTTAGGAAAGGAGATAAATCAATAAAGATTCTTCAGTAAATAACTAAATTTCATTTCAATTTCTGGAGGTAATAAAAAGCCCAGATAGTTTATGTGAAACTTACAAAATCTCAGCTTATGTTTCAATTCTATCTGTCAAGGCAAATGTAATCATTTGAGATCAGTTACTCCCTGAGAATACTGTGTCTCTAAAATTTGATCAAATCATTTGTCAGTTCTTAATAATCCTCTTCACATGCAGTTGAAGGATTTTTCAGCTGGAAAAAAGAGATCACAATTAGTTTAAAGGTGAAACAAAGGTTGAGGTTATCTTAGAAACTGGAAGCCAATTGAAGTCACAGCCTTAAGCTAGTGTATGCACAGAGGCAGAATTGAGAAATAGATGGATACTTAAAATCTAATATGCCTGAGAGAAAGAAACTAACATTTAAAAAGGTCTTATATGCATTCCTTTCATATAAAGTCACCTGTAGGTGACTGTAATACACCCCTGGCAAATCATTTTATACTCTATTAGTTAGGATTGTTTGCTTGCTTTAAAGTTTTCAAAAATTCTACTGTTACAAAGAAATAAAATCCTAATACCAAGACAAAGGAACAGTTGCAACATATGACTAACATGCAAAAAAATTTCATATCCTATGTAGTATAAAAATGAATGATTTATTATATTTTAATTGTATTGACTTTCGAAAATATGTTCTTGGTATACACTACCTAGTTCTTTTTGTTTAATAATATACCTATATATCTATGTATCATAGAATCTATAGAATACCCTGAGTTGGAACTAATAAGGATCGTCCACTATATCTATTGGCTCCACACAAGACCACCCAAAATCAGACTATATGTCCAAACATTTATTGAACTCTGAACCAGTGCCATGATCACTGGCCTTGGGAAATTATCCAAGTGCCCAATCACCTTCTAGTGAAGAACCTTTTCCTGTTATCCAACCTTGCCATACACTGACTCAGCTCCATGGGCCCAATCACTGTCACCAGAAAGGAGATCTGTGATGACCCTCTTCTTCTCCTTAGGAGGAAGCCATAGGCCACAATGAGATCTTCTCTCAGTCCCTTCTCTAGGCTGATCTAACTAAAGGACTTCAGCTACTCCTAATATGTCTTCCCCTCTATAGTCTTTGTAATCCTCCTTTTGATGCTCTCTAATAGTTGTATGTTCTTTTAGTACTGTGGTGCTGAAAACTGCACACAGTGCTCAAGATGAAGCCACACCAGTGCAGTATTGAATAGGACAATCACTTCCACTGTGTCACTAGAAATGCTGTGTTTGATACATCGCAGGATGCGGTTGGCCTTCCTAGTTGCCTGAGCACACTAACTTGTATTTTAACTCATATTCAACTTGCTGTCAAATAAGATCTTGTCAAATAAGATCACTGAATCCCTTACAGCAGGGCTAACTTCAAGCATCACATTCCCCAGTCTGTCAATACATACATCCAGCGTCGCCCATTCCAGGTGCAGAATTTAGCAATTGCTCTTGTTAAATTCCATGTGGTTGGAGATTGCCCAGCTCTCTAATTGGTATAGATCTCTCCTCAATGGAGGTAACAGATCCTCTCAATTTAGTGTCATCAGCAAACTTATTCAGAATTCTTCTAGTCCTAAATCAAAGTCATTTATGAAACCATTAAAGAGAACTGACCTAAAATGGAGCCTCGGGAAAACTAAGTCTGGTCTAGAGGGAGGTGTCACTGCCTATAGCAGGGGGTTGGAACTAGATGATCTCAAAGATCTCTTCCAACCCAGTTCTGTGATTCTATGGTAAATTTGGTTTATGACAAAAGAGGGAATACAGAGAACTATGTAGAATCCTACTGAGAACACTTAAACAAAAATATATCAGTAAACCTCATCTTCTGTATTTATTTCCCAGTGTCTGTTTCTTATAGTAGATAAAGTCAGAAAAATAAAGACATGTATAAAGGTGTCTTAGTTTCAGCTGTTCTGAATTGTTTTCTTCAGTGTCTGATATGATGCTAGGCTTTGGTTCTAAGAGAAAAACAATTATTATAAATGTTTATAATTGATGATAAGCATTTTTGTACAAAGCCAAGACCATTCTGAATGAAGACCCCAAAAAGCCCGGAGGGAACAGAATAAGGACAGATGACAAAGTAGCCAAAGTGATATTTCCATACCATATGACATCATATGGAAGGAATTTTGAAGGGGGTTCATCTCTCTCTCTCTTTCACTGCTTGGGGGGGTGGCTGGGCATCAGTTGGGTGGTGGCGAGGAATTGCTTGTGCATCACTTGTTTTATACATATATATACGTATATGTATATATATATATATGTATATATTTCTATGTAATCATATATTAGTATTCTTTTCCTTTTCAATACCTTAGTAAACAATTGTACCTCAACCTGTTAGTTTTTCTTTTGGTTTCTGATTCTCTCTTCCCCGTCTCACTGGGAAGGGTGCTTAGCAATCTGACAGATTAAACCACAACAAATGGTTAAAAATGAAGTATGGTACTTCTTCAGAAAGTTCTTAAGGTTTTTTGTGATGTTCAAACACCGGTAAAGATTCAGTCAATTCTTATCCTATCCAACTAAGTTGATTTACCTAACATACAAATATCAGTCTCTGGTGGTGAAAAATATTTCAGCAACTTGAAATGCAAGAACTCTTTGAACCAAAACATGTTAGTCAGCAAAATAAAAATGCAGAATTAATTTCATTTTATTCCAATGGTTCTACTCCAGTTTCTGCTTTTATTCCTCCTTTCTTTGTTTCTCTATATTGTCTCATTTTCTCTAAATTCACCCAGTTTTAGCTTATTTCTCAACCAAGTACTGCATGTAGTGTTCATTTTCCAAAATGATTCACAATTATAAAACAACTTTCATTACAATTCTGTCTAGTTTCAGTGTGATGAATCTAATTCCTGTTGTCCTTACCTTTGCTTTTTTCTAAAATTAGATTCCTTTAGTTTTTAGTATAAAAATGTAGTGGCATATCGGAATCATAGAATTGCAGAATCACAGATTCACAGAATCACAGAATAGCCAGGGTTGGAAGGGACACAAAGGATCATGAAGCTCCAACACCCCCAACAGGCAGGACCACAAACCACCACATTTAATACTAGACAAGGCTGCCCAGGGCCCCATCCAGCCTGGCCTTGAACACCTCCAGGGACAGGGCATCCACAACCTCTCTGGGCAGCCTGTTCCAGCAACTAACCACTCTCACAGTAAAGAACTTCCTCCTGACATCCAACCTAAATCTTCCCTCCCTCAACTTAAAACCATTTCCCTTGCCCTGCAGTTATCTACCCTTTCAAAGAGTTGACTCCCCTCCTGTTTGTAGGCTCCCTTTAAGTACTGAAAGGCTGCAATGAGGTCACCCCACAGCCTTCTTTTCTCCAGGCTGAACAAGCCCAGCTCTCTCACCTGTCTTTGCAGGGGAGGTGCTCCAGTCCCCTGATCATCTTTGTGGCTCTCCTCTGGACCCTCTCCAACAGCTCTCTGTCTTTCTTGTACAGGCGGCTCCAGACCTGGACACAATACTCCAGATGGGGCCTCACAAGAGCAGAGTAGAGGGGGATAATCATCTCCCTGTCCCTGCTGGCCACCCCTCTTCTGATGGAGCCCAGGATACCAATTTGTTTTCTGAGCTGCAAGAGCACACTGCTGGCTCATGCTAAGCTTTTCCTCCATCAGACGAGTGGGTTCTCCAGGTCCTTCTCTGCAGGGCTGCTCTTAAGGACCACTCCTTCAAGTTTGTATGGATGTCTGGGATTCCTCTGGCCCAAATGCGAAACCTTGCACTTTGCTCTGTTGAATGTCATCAGGTTCACCAGGACCCACCTTTCTAGCCTGTTGAGGTCCCTCTGAATGGCATCCCTTCCTTCCACTGTGTCAGCCACACCACTCAGCTTGGTGCCATCAGCAAACTTGCTGAGGGTGCACTCAATTCCATTTCGATGTCATTGATAAAGATGTTATAGAGCACTGGTCCCAAAACAGACCCTTGGGGGACACTGCTCGCTACCAGCCTCCACCTGGACACAGAACCATTGATGACCACCCTCTGTCTGCAGCCTGTAAGAGACTTTTCTGTTATGTCATTGTCACAAAGCTTGCTGGGGACGCAGATGAACAAGTCCAGGCAAGTCCTGGGCAGGGGCTGAGAAATCCTTTGTCTGGAGAATGTTGATGGACAAGTCCTGGGCAAGGGTTGTGAAATCCTTTGTCTGAGGAACACAGATGGACAAGGCCAGGGGCAATGAGAGAGAGGTAAGCTGCGGCTTAATGGCTGTGAAGTGGTCTTTTGTGTGGACTTATCTCAAGGAAGATGGCCATCTCATCGTGTACTCACATGACTCTTGCTCAAGCACCCGGGATGTCACGTAGGCAGAAAAAAGAAGGATAAAATGAGGACCTACAATCATGAGGTTTAGGTTTTCTGGCAGCAGATTCCTCATGAAGAAGAAGAGATTTCTGCCATGAGAAGCCTCACAACCTGCCTCTCTCCCTCCTGGACTTGCTTTGCATTCTACCAGCATGCTGAAGAAGAACAAAGGTGTCTGCCATCAGATTCCTCACTAGGGAATTCCTGCATGCTGATGAACTCTCCTGGGCCTGCTACCTGAGTCCTGTTGCTTCCTCCCGGATTGGCTCTGCGACTGCCTCCTGCTGCCCGCTTGCCACCCAATTTCTTATCCATCAAGTGGTCCACCCATCGAATCCACATCCCTCCAATTTGGAAAGAAGGATGTGGTGGGGGCCATGTCAAAGGCCTTGCTCAAATCCAAATGGATTGTAGAATTGAGACATGAATAGGATGTAGGGCAGGTGGCAAAAGGTGTCTCATGATGCAAGACAGTTAAGTTCTGCTTCTTGAAGAAGAAATAATCCAGAGGCAGGATGTACAGGTAGCCCAACGGCTCTATTGCCAGAAGATCAGGCTGTATTGCAACTCTAATAGTTCTTAGCAGAGTGGTATTAGAAATAGGATGTCACAGGAGTAATGGTCAATGGTTGGACAGTCTGTGTACGAGGCAGGAATGTTCTGTTTGCTCCTTTCTCAGTGGTGCCATAGTTCTGGAGTCAAAAAACTCAAGACTTGGGCACTTTGGTGTAGTCTTCACTGTGTATGTTCTTGCAGAGTGAAATGGACAGTATCATCCCCAGCAACTCTACAACAGCAACACCTGTGCAGACCCCAAAAATGATACCAAGGTTATCCTTCAACCAATCCTGTACCCCATCCACACAACCCTGCTTGTGAACAGGCCAGTTAGCGTATGTTGCAGTACCATTCACCCCAACATCCAGCCTACAGAAACCTGTATTTTCCTCAGCATCCTTGGGACTATTGGAGCAGGAGCAGGGATATGCAGTCAAGCTTCTGTTGATAATGTTATTTTTTTCCCGCTCCTCTGCTCCATTCCAACCACAGCAGGTAAACTGTTTCTTCACGTAGTCCTGTGCACGCTCAAAACGACATCAGTTGCCTTCCCTTTGTCCACCAGTGCTGTCACTCCATCATAGAAGGTCACCAGATTAGTTAGGCATGACCTTCCCCTGGTGAAGCCATGCGGTCTGTCTCAGACCACACACTCATTCCTCATATGATCAAGCATGTCGTCCAGGAGGATCTGTTCCATGATTTTCCCAGGCACAGAGGTGAGACTCACTGGGCTATAGTTCCTAGAGTCTTCTTTGCTCCCTTTCTTACAAATGGGAATGATGTAACCCTTCCTCCTGTCATCCAGGACCTCATCTGACAGCCACAACTTTTCAGATATGATGGAGAGCGGCTCAGCAACTACCTGAGCTAGCTCCTTCAGAACTGAGATGTATGCCATCTGGCGTTCAGTCTCATGAGGCGGTCTCAGATTTGCTCTGCACTTACAGCTGTGGGCAGATTTACTGCCCCCAGTAGGATCAGCATTCTAAGCTGGCTGTTACACACAACTCTAAAACATGCTCTGTTGGTCACTTCCGTTCTAAATAAAGTCTGTGTAATTCTGATGGATTTGGAAAGAGCAGATGGCTAATTCTCATAATAAAATCTGTTCCATAAGCTATATGAACAGTATCCAGTGTGTACATTCTCTTTTGCCATTCATACCAGAGAAAAGTTGATGAAGACATTAGAGAAGCAGGAAGAGTCATTTTACAAGAGCATGTCATTTCCAGCAGGATCTGAAAATTAACTGTATAAAAATGGCAGACATTTCGAATATACTTGGAAAAGTAGATGACATTTACTGCTGGAAATACTATCTCTTGCCGAGGTACAGGAATTAAATAAATCACAGATTTCTTTGGTTCAGTAAAGTTTGTCTTGAATACTTGCTTTCCAAGCACAGATCAGAGAACCATCCGCACTACTCCCCACAGGCAGTGGTGGTGACCTCTTCTGACCAGAGAAAACATTGCAATGTTTGGCCCTGCTCAATCTTTAACTTTATGGCCATTTAGAATATGACAGGCTATGCTGTTTTGTAGTGCTCAGTGTTTCATTTTCTTTTCTGGTTTATCTGCTTTAAACAAAGACTTGAAAGAGAGAACTCTCTATCCTGTATTGTGATTGATGATGAAGGAGGCAGAAAAAGGTACATTGTCTCTAGAAATAACAGCTGTTTTGAAACACTGAAATAGATGCTGCAGAAAGAAAATACTCTACCCTATACTTGGCCCAGGGAATGCTGCTGGTATTTAGCACTTAGTGTGCATAAGTCAGCATGAAACTTGTTGTTCTAAGTCATAAGAAGGCTGTGGAGCCCTTTCCATCAAGCATTTAATTATTGGATGTTCACACTGGCTCTGATTATAATGTCATGTTCAGCAGAAAATGAAATGCCAAAGCACAAGCCAGATGAAATCAATGTGTTTTACATATTTACACAGGAGATGGAGGTTTTTTTAAAAGAAAATTTCTGCAAAGCTGTGGTGTTTGGAGAAACATCATATAGGTAAATGGAAGAACTAATTGCTTAAAAAATTTTGAACTAGGTAAGATTGGCAAAGTAAAGCAGATGATATCCGTATATGTACTTAAATATTTTAGTGACAAACAGAGCAGAAACCCAAAATAATTTTCTAGATTGAAAATAAAGAAGGAGTTTTTTACAGTAAGAATTGTGAGCCACTGGAACAAGTTCCCCAAAGAGGTTGCAGGTGCCCAGTACTCGAGGACATTCAAGACCAGTCTGGATGGGGCTGTGGTATCTAGCTGTAGATCTAGCTGTAGATATCTCTATTCATCATGGAGGAGTTGGACTAAATGGTCTTTAAATATTCCTTCCAACTCAAGAGATTCTATGATTCTGCTACAAGTAATAATTACATAGTTAAACTTGCTAGTGTTCACTTATGGATATCCCTACCTTGCAATTTTTGTTAAGATAACAGAAAGAGCTCTGTCCCTGGATGAATATAAGGAAGTTCTGCTGAGTCTTTCAGTATTAAAGGAAATTATATAAAAGAGTATTAAGGAAATAGGAGGTCCTTCTAGGAATCAATTACAGAATATGAAACCTACCTATGAGAAAACTGTGTATGTAACGCAAGTAACATATGTAAACTGAAGAACTTATGTGAAAGGCATGCATGATAGGAAGGGCTAACCCCAGTGTATCCAGCGCTGACAGTAAAAAATGCTTCCTAACAGTCCAACTTGAGTCTTAGAGAGTTCCCCAATTGACCGTCTTATGGCATCAGTTCTATGATTTTCGCTTGATGTATCACAATTCATAAAATATAAATTGTGTGGTTGGAAGTTCCTCTATACCTTCCATATCACTGAGATATGCTTAAGGATGATTTTTAAAGAAGGAAAGACAAATACTATCTTGGGTTTTTGGCAATATAACTGTTCTGCTGTGTTTTGACTTGGGTTTCATTTTTGTGTGCATTTTGTTTTTTGTTTGTTTTTCCCTGCATATGTGACTCTTTTACGAAAAAAAAGCTTGTTGGTTTTAGTGGGAGATTCACTTTTTTCCACTCCATTAGAAACAATTTATCGATGTTGTTCTTGCAGTTCCACTGTTTTCATCACTTACTAAATATAAACATCTTTTTAGGAAGAGGAGAAGAAATAAAGTTGATATAGAAAAATCACATTGTGGAAGGAAAAAAAAAACCAGCTGCACCTACAATATGATCTGTATGAGCTGTAAATTATTAGCTACTGTTCATGAAAGAAAAAAAGTATAGGGAAATATAATTTGGCAGCTGGTAATACAAACAAAACAAAAGCAACTACGTTCGTTATCTTTTCATCTTTCAAAAGGAAAGCGTAAGGAGAGATCTTCTCCAAGGGCATTCTAACAGAATGATTCACATAGCAGAAGACAATGCGGATTAGCTCGATAAGAAAAAATGAGTAGTGAAAAAGATTTCAAGAGCAGATGGTCAAAGGTGTTGACAAAATAAAGAGCTAAAAGTTAAAAAGGCATATATGTTAATGTCAAGTATGAGAGAAATTGAATAAGAATGAAAAGAATGGGATGTAAATTCAGCTCAGAGAAATTTTTATTACAAGAGAATGCGCAATAATACACAATGTCTCTGGTTATTATTGGTAGTCTAATTTTTAAATACTTAGAAACAGAATACAAAAAATACTTAATTGGTTACTTCTGAGTGTAAAATTCTCCTTCTTTCCTTAAGTTAAAGTCTCATAGTTGTGGCATATATGTAATTTTTAATGTATGGCCTGTGCTGGGGGTAATTTCGTGTTGCCTCATCCCTTTTTAACAATATTGTTAATACTGTATATTTTTTTCCCTCAAAAAAAATCTGAAAAATAGATATATAGTGAATTAAATGAATCTCTTAATATTAATGCCTATAGGTAATACTTTAAATATCGTCACAAATCTCATTCCACAAAAGTAAATCACCACAACATAAAAAAGCATTTTCTATTTAATTACATCAAATAAATTACTGCAAACAAATTTGTTTTGAAAGTCATGTTCTCTTTCTTACCCTTTTGAGAAAGTCTATAATAATCCATTTTTCATTTCATCTCTGTACTATAGAGTTAAAAAATGAGGAAACTAATTCTGTGCTGATATATTTTTTTTCTTATATATTCAAGAAAGTTCTTTCTCTTCTTTTTCAATTTTATCTCCATCCTGCTATGGCTATATGGATTTAGTTTTTGCCATTCATACCTTCTGGTGGAAAGTACACTGTTTTTGTTTAGCATTTACAATAACCTTGAAAAGAAAGAGGCTGGGAGAATGGGAAAGGGCAGGAAAGAAATGAACATCAACCTATTGAAATATATTATTTTCTACAAAGGTATAAGAGTTCTGATGTCAGTAGTTCATAATCATACCTTGTGACACCAGAATTACGAAGAATTCAGCTTCTAAGATGAAATAAATGTTTTGTAGTAGTTTTGAAGTATCAGCAAAGCAAAATCATTCTTGTTTATATATCAGAAAGAGTATTTTTACAGAAAAAAAGTGATTCAAGTGGTTTCTGTAAAAAATAAACTTCCTGTCTGCAAGTGGAGTGGGTGTCTCTATTTCTTTGTATCTCCTATGCAATCTGCCTAGTCTCCAACCTTCAAACAACATTAGAAGTTTACCACTTTATTGATTGTAATTAGTGCTAGTGATGAAGTTATACGTATGCTGAACATTCACAATGACTGGTCAAGTATTCAATTGAAAGAGGTCAGGATTTATCATTAGTTTGTCAAGTGTTTGTGTTTTTCTTTAAGAACACAGTCAACTGATTTAAAGAAGATCAATAGGGGTCTGTAAGAGTTTGAAAGGAAGTAACCAGATTGTATAGAATAGCAATTATATAAAGACTATCACTAAGTGAACAATGATAGAACTACTTAAGCCTGTTTCTACATGCAGCTCATCAACAGAAAGCAATTTCCATTATATAGCTAGCAGATAGACATAGCAAAAGTAACCTGTTACTGTACAGTGCAATGAAAAGATGGATTCTTTTTTAAAGTAATTTTCACAGTACACTTTGTGGTCACTCAAGCCCCTTCAAAACTATCAAAACTGCAAGATGGGATTGAGAGACGTTTATTTAAAATCTTTTATTTCATGGCAAAGGAGAGTATAAGAGTATAATCCATGATAACTCACTATTCTACCAATTAGAATTACTTTTTCCTGGCAGTAATAAAATATTCCATTGAAAACAGTTTCTTAGTGCTGTGCACAAATGTAATGCCAATTTTAACCAGAAACCATAGAGAGAATAGATAAAGGCATGGAGAAGTAAATCTGATCCTCCTCATTTCATACAAACAAACTGAAGCAGAAAGCTGCAATTCTTAACTAATGTCTCTTGCCTTCAGCCTCACTAGAGCAAAAGAAAAATGATAATGGGGAGGGAAACCCTGATAAAACTGGTAAAGTTGAATGCAATATTTAATGTTCAAGTACAGTCTTACATGTAAGGACTGTTTTAAATACGATGGCTTGGAGCAGACTCAGAATCCTTGTTCTTTGGGACTAGAGCAAAATTAATAAATGAAATATGCAGTAATCCTAAAAAAAGACATTACTCTATGCATTGTCTAGGAAAGAATTTGTCTCTCTAGGAAAAGCAATGGACAAAACTTTGCCAGTAAGTATGTCAAAAAATAAAAAACATGGGTAACATACATTGTTCCTGTGGTTTCCTTTCTCTGGTATAATAAATTTTAATTCTATCTTTCCTTACCATGCCACGCTTAAATTGAATTGAGTAACGCCTCTAATAAGAACGTTGTATATCTCAGTAGTTAGGACGTTTTCACTGCAGAAACACTTTAAAAATGGCATATGAGCACAGTTTTGCCTAACTATTCATAAGTTTATTTTCTGGGAACATTGTGAAAGAAATGCTCCAAAGAAAGCAATAAAAATAATAAAAAGAAAGCAATAAAAATAAAAGCAAGGAGTAACAAAGTAAATTTATGTTATGGATATTTTAATTATTATTATTTTATTTAGATAAATGGTTATATACTTTATATGTCTCCAATCTCTTCTCATCACTCGTTTGACGGATAATATCTGTGCTAATAATATTTTTTGTATTTCACTTTTATTATATATCATCTGAAATTTTATAATATCATGATGTGCTGTTCATGTTTCTGTATACAGATTTTCCAAAATACACAGTATAAAATTGAGCCATATAGCTGAACTGATGGACTCAGAATCAGATAAAATGCACTTACTTGAAAAAGCCAGCAATTACTCTGAACCACGTAATGTGTCTCTGGAGTCAGGCTATTCTATTTTGCTTAAAGAGTAGCTGACTCCAAAAAATGCTTTGTTTACAAGCCATTTTGTTTCTATATTATGTATTTCTCAATATTATGTTCTTTATCATTAGGAACATTTAGACGAAAACAGGATCTTCATTTTTCTGGAGTCCATCTGCTAGCACTGCTTATTTTCAGCCTGAAGTCACAATCCAACATCTATGACATCATCCTAACATTTAGAGGAACCAAATTAATAATCATGAAAAAACATCCCAACCAATTAGAAAGTGAAAACACATTCAGATTCTGTCTTCTGACGTAGTTTAAAAGGGGAAACTAATGGTCTTTCAATCACAAAATCTTTTTTCTTAGAAATGTACATAATAATGCAAAACTAAGAAAACAGAGGAATCAGCAACTTATCTAAAAGGTATTAAAGATACTCTAGGGAACTAGGGAACTATATTTCAGAAGATAGATTTTGCTGTGGAAACACCACCTCCACCTCTAATGTCTACAAAACTAATGCTGATTTTACTTAATTACATTAATTTCTTGCTCAGACAAATTCTTATTTATCAAATAGGACACCATTAGGGATACTGTCATGGCTTTGACAGGACAGAAGCATTTGCCCCTCAGATGAGATCCTCTCACTGGATCTCAATGGAATTAATCAAACAATACTTTTACAGTTGTCACTGGCCAAACACAGATATATTTGGGTACAGAGTTTTATTAACATAATTAATGAACTAAAAATCAGGTTCTGCATGCTGTGGCATTCTCAGTGTATTGAAACACTTGAATGTAGACACTAAAATTTATTTATCTAAAGTAACTAACTTTATTTGTTTAAACTCTTTCCCTACTTGGCATAGAAAGATAGCAACTGCAGAGGACAGCTTGCCCTTACACCAGCCTGTATATCTCTACTGTTTTCATGGAAACACAGACGAATAGCTTAGAGATTCCAGCTTTTGGACAACAGATGTCAGGTTGGGAAAGTTATATTCCAAGCAATACATGAAAAATGCAATCTTGGAAATAGAGCTTTTATCACTGTTTCCACGGTGCCAGTAAAACACTTAGTATGTACATATATTGTGGGCCAAAGATTATAGCTAATATATACTTAAATCTAAAGAGCATGCAAATTTGTGGGTAAACATATAGATAACATTAACTAGAAGACTAAGACTTTTGTGATTTCTTTAGCATGACTGCTTTCCACATATTTCATACTGATGAAGAACTGAAGTCTAAGTCTCTGAAATAATTAGACTGAGCACATTTAAATTTGATTAGGATTACAGAGTTCCTCAAACAGTAGCAACTTGATTGACTCGTGCCAACGTTCTGTAGCTTTCATTCTCCAGTTAGATGAAATTTTCCTACTTGTCCACGTATGAAAATTGTTTTATGCTTACTGAAATTTTATGTCAGTTTCTTTTTTGAGTATATTTAATCTAGATCAGTTTTCAACACACTGCACAAGTGAGGGCACAAAACATTAACTTTATTTAAGATTTCAGTTTGGTACTTGTTTGTGTTTCTCTGTGTTGTCCTCCAAAATCTGGCTGATCACACTGGGTTTTTTTTGACATTGTCTTTCTTCAGGCACGTGATCTAATAGATCTTTTCTTTGACTTAAGGCTTAGAATGGACAGCTCCATCAAAAAGATTTCATAACAGGAATTAATGAGTATCAGGAAACCAAAGTGAAAACATGAATTATTTTAGCAACTTTCTTTAACAGTAATAATGAATACTTTATTTTACATACTAAGTAAAAATGTTTAACACTGTGTTACAAGGTCTTGAAAGACCTGAGTTTTGTATTATTGATAGCATTTTCCATGTTATATATAGTCCTAGACAATTATTACCTTGCCTTCTTGACCAAATGTCTTCTGGGCCAGTATTGAACATTCACTTATTTCCACAGTTGAAATGCAAGTAGGTTCAGTTACTAAGATTACATCTGAGGCCTGTAAAGTGATCAAAATGAAACTCCTGTTTTAAATTAGGACAGATTTATTTTATTTGAATATTTATTCTGTCATGGTCTGATGGGTAATACTTACTGACAATGAGGAAATCAAAGTGCTAATTTCACACACATTGTTTGGCAGTGTCCTTTTATTTAAAGCATTAGTAATGGTGTAATATCGTAAGTCACTACATGACTCATGTTTTTGCTATATCTTAATAATTGCGAATATAGTCTTCTATCAAGTGTATTTCTATTGCCCTTAGCTGTGAAAAAACTTGAATCCTTTGAATGTAAGAAAATGTGATCATCTTTCTCTAAAAGAATTAAATACTGATTTATAGTATCCAATCTGGTTTTAAAAAAAAAAAAAATTTAAAATTAGAGGACAAGGAGAAAATATGTTACTATTCAACATACTTCTCCTTTGCTTATTTAGGTTTGGAATTCAAAAGTAATACAGTTGAAACATAACTTCTATCTGAGTTGCACATAGAATACAGAGCTACAAAAATAAAAGTGCTGTTTGCAGGAATTTTTCTGTTTTGTCTAAATTGTAAACTGCTGTTACACACATTTTCTATATCTGTGAAAGCCTGTTTGTCAAAGGTATTTTTCATAAAGATTAATTCCAAGATGTAATATTAGTCACACTTATTTGCACTTCATGTTACGGATAGTCTCACTTAAATATATTTAAATAAATTAACTGTGTAGAATGGCAACAAAATCTAGTTCCATATGAAATTTCAGTTTGCACACTCAGTGCATATGAAATTTCAGTTTTCATATTTGTCTATTTCCCCTTCAATCATAAACTGTTGGTCAACATTGTTATGATTGTTACGTATCTTGTTAAGAGTAGTACAGTAAGAACCACCTAGGTTAAAGGATGAACTCGGAACTAGTTTCTGCATCCAGTTTCTGCATCCAACCTAATACTGTGCATCATCCCTCCTGCACTGAAGGGTTGTCGTAACAGTTGGAGCCCAAAGTTTTGAACTAAATGAATACCATGAAGAATTTACATGGATGCTCCATAGATTACGGGAATAATATGTGTGTGAAAGTATGTAAAAATGCAAGATATGCATTGGTAATTAGTTAGGATGTGTAGAAATTACGGGATCAAACTTTAATGTAAATGGCATGGAGTAAGAGATGGATATTGTCTAAGTTTCAGCTTGGAATTAATTGTTTTCTGAATGGTATGATCCCATTTTTGGTTCTAGGAGAAAAACAATGCTGATAACACACTGATGTTTATAGCCGCTGCTAAGCAATGTTGTACAGAGTCAAGGCCATTCTCAGTGAAGAGTCCAAGTGGCTGGGAGGGAACTGCTCCTGCTGGCCACACTATTTCCAATGCAGGCCCGGATGAGGTTGGCCTTCTTGGCCACCTGGGCACACTGTTGGCTCAAGTTCAGCTGAGTATCAACCAACACCCCCACGTCCCTTTCCTCTTCACAGTCATTGAAACACTCATCCCCAAGCCTGTAGCACTGCATGGGGTTATTGTGGCCAAAGCACAGGTTCTGGCACTTGACCTTGTTGAATCTCATCCCATTCACCTCAATCCAGTGATCCAGTTTATCTAGACCTCTCTGAAGGTCCTCCCTACCCTCAGGCAGATCCACACTATGTCTAAACTTGGTATCATCTGCAAACTTAGTGAGGGTACACTCAACAGCCTCATCTAGGTCATCAGTAAATGTATTAATCAAGATGGGCCCCAGTACTGATGCTTGGGGGACTCTGCTCATAACGGGTCACCAGCTGGACTTAACTCCATTAACCACTACCCATTGGGCACGGCCCTCTAGCCAGTTCCTTACCCAAAGAAGATTATACCTGTTCAGGCAATGAGCAACCAGTTTCTCCAGAAGAATACTGTGAGAGATTGTGTCAAAGGCTTTGCTGAAGTCTAGATAGACTATATCAACAGCCTTTCCCTCATCTATCAGGCTTGTCGCCCAGTTGTAGAAGTTCAGTGTTCCTTGAAGTTCCTTTGAATTCAGACCATCTATGATTCTAAGTGAGAACTTGGCAGACTCTGGTAATTGAAAGTAGAAGAAGAAACAAAATCAGGCAAAACAGAAGAAAAGAAGAAAAGAAGCAAAAAGTCCTTCCAAATCTCCCTATTTTTTATACTGAAGCCCTATTTATGATAATATAAATGCTTCCTGTTCCATAGCAATATGAATTCATGAGGTAACAAACATATTTTCCCTATTTTGACATTCAAATGCCATTTTCTACTTATATTTCTTTCTAAGAACAATTTAGAAGCAGTGCAACTAAAAAGAAGCATAAAGTCAAAACATAAATTATCTTGTCAGAGTTTTTTTCCTTCTTTCCCACTGTTGCAAGCAAAACATTTACTTTCCCTTTTGCTTTGGTACTTGCAATAAGTCTCTATCACAAATTAAATATTTAGAACAGTTTAAGGGTATAATATACATCCTTTTATACATTATCATACAGATTTCAGGTTCACCTTCATCAGAAATCGTCACTTCAATATATATATTTTTAAGCAGAGCAAAAGACTTGTTTATGGTGTAGCTCAGCTTTATGTCTAAAATTCTTGTGGATTAGATTTATCCTTGTTTTGTAAGACTGCTTACAGTGTCCTTAGAAGTGATAGTTCCTTTAGAAAGTTTCTATGTTAATATGAAGTCTGTATGAAAGGAATCCTGTTTACTTTTCTTCAGAGACCTATGAAGATAATGAAATGCATTACTGATGTTCTTTTTTGGGACTGCAGTTCTTCTTGAACAAGATAACATATGTCAGTTTGTCTAGAATTTCTGCATTCTAGTTTAACCTTCTGTGCCCATATTGCTACTTGAACAACAGATACAAAGATATTTTAGTATACTAGCTGGAAAAATCTTTTTTAACATTTGTCATCTTGTGTCTGGGTTCTTATAACCGACTCTTGGCCAGCCTTCCTACCTCATTTATTTTCTATTTATATTCCATTTAAAACACATAATCAGCATGTCTGATATCTTCTACATGTCACAACTCCCATATTATGCTTTTATGCAGTTGGATACAGTGCTAGTTTTGGGATAAATTTACACAGTTTGCACTGAACCTTATTCAAACTTTGGCTTTTTTTTTCTTTTTTTTTTTTAATCGATATTTATAATAATCATTGGGAATAGGACTCTGGGTTAAGCATTTTGCTTGTTTTACCATTTGTACACTGTTTAATTTCTGGGTACAGATCACTTTCACGTCTGACTTCTAGCTAATGACAAGCTTTTGCATATAGTTTCTGCTCCAGTGAACTTCAATGTTTCTACAGTAAGATGTAAATTCATTTTTTTGTTTACTAGTTATTTTTTGTTTATTGTTGTATCTAACATTTTGTCTGAAGTTTTGATAATGTGGCTATGATTATGATTTGCAGACTGTAAAAATGCTCAACAATTAGAGCAAGTTTTGAACTAAAGGAAGGTGAATAATTATCAACTTGACACAATAATTGCATTTTATTATTCCACTGCATTACATTCTAGTATATATTGCAGTACATTATCCATTGCATACTTTTTATATCTACTTAAATATGAACACTGTGGACTGCTTTGAATAAATATGAGTGAACATCAACAGATGCAGGTTTTTCTGGTGATGTCCTGATTGGGATTTACCTCGTCCTTCACTGAAAAAAAAAATGCTAATCCTGGCATTTTTTATATGAAGAAAACTATCTTTGACTCCTGAAATAAACTACTCTGTACTAAATACGGATTTCTTTTAAGATTTTCTATACTATAAGTTTCAGAAAAAAATGATTGCATTGACTCATCGTCTGTATTAAATTTTTGTTTTATAAAATGCTTTGAGGTTCATTGACTGCATGGTGTCTACAGCAAGGTATGGCTATTATTGTGTTTGACATTCAAACTCACAGCGGTCATAAACAGTTGTATAAGGAATCCATGCAACATACAAATTATCCAGTAGTATAAAGAAACACAACTGTTGAGTCCCGAAGCAAATTTTGAAGTTTTTGCCTCTTTTTTTTTTATTATTAAATAAAAATAAGAGTAAAAGTTCATATGAATATTCTTATTTGTCATGGTTCTATGTTTTTGTTTTTGTTTTTTTTTTTTGTTTTTGGATTTCAGTATTCCACATCAAAACATCATGTAGTGTACAGGGCATTAAAGTGTCACTGCCCCAGTTCCAAGTTCCTATCCCTGTACATTACAACAGTCACGGGATCTGGCCCTTCCGGGTGGGGGGGGCGCTCTCTTGCTGCCTGGCAGTGGGTGCTGGAGGGTGCTTTCCTAGCCGTTCCAAGCTTTTCAGGTTTGAATCGGTCCCGGGAACTCTCTCTCTCTCTCATCTTGTCTGATTTATTAATCTCAATTTCAATTAAATTGTATATATTGTGTTATTTTGTATTCCGATATTATAGTAAAATAAGTTTTCCTCCATAGATTGTTGCCGCTGTTCTTTTCCTCCCTTCCTTCCTTCCCATTTTTTGTGGGACTGGGGTGGGGGGGGAAGGCAGAGGCCTATCGCCCCTGTCACGGACATAGATTGATCTGGTCAACTCCGTGACATTATTAAAAAGTTGCAGTTGTCATATGCAGATAAAATGAAGAAGTTATATTAAAAAATGGAAAAGGTGATACATGATAGTTGATCAGTCCTTAGAGATTTCGTTAGCAATTCCTTTATCTATGGAGTCAATACCATATTCACAGTACAGCAGATATACATCTGTTCTAGAAATAATATATATATTTGCATCAGTGTTATGAAGTAGTAAGGAGTATTACCTGTTCTAGTAAATATTATAGCTAGCGACTGTTGACAGAGTATCATTATGGGTGCTGTTTTTCCCATAATTGTAATTATAATTGTCTGGAAAACTTTTCCCATACAGATGTGGAAAGTAAATGTGAAATACTCTGTAGTCATCATTTACACATCTTGCTCAAAGTTACAGATTTAGATGCTGAGAGTCGAATAATTTCCTTAGTTACCTAGGTAGTTCTCTTGAATTTCACCATTTTCTAAATAATTTCCTTAGTTTTCTAGGTATTTTTGGTTAATTTTTGGTTAATTTTAGGTTTTCTATGTATTTTTGGTTAATTGTTCTGGTTTGTCATTAGACCATAAATGCTTCATCTTTTTGTCTGTACTTCTGTCTTCATCCATTATTTCTAGGTCTGTAAAAACAGGTGATCTTTCTGTCTTCATATGATCATAGAATCATAGAATGCATTGGGTTGATAAGGACCTCAAAGACATCAAGTTCCACCCCCTTGCCACAGGCACAATTGCTAACTTCTAGATCAGAAACTAGATCGCGTTCCCCAGGGTCCCATCCAACATGACCTTAAGTACTTCCAGGGATGGAGCACAACTTCTCTGAGCAACCTCTTCCAGTATGTGATCACTGTTTCAGCAAAAAAATTCTTCCTGACATCGAATATTAATCTCCCTTCCTCTAGTTCAAAACCATTCCCCCTTGTCCTGTCACTATCTAACCATGTAAAAAGTTGATTTTTTAAATGTTTATAATCTCCCTTTTTATACTGGAAGTCTGTGATGAGTTGTCTGTGCAGCCTTCTGTTTTCCAGGCTGAAAAGCACAGACTATCTTCATAGGAGAGGTGCTCCAACCCTTGAATTGTTTTTGTGGCCCTCCTCTGGACTCTTCCCAAAAATTCTACATCTTTCCTGTTCTGGGTGGCAGGTCAATGTGCAGTACTCGTGATGGGGCCTCACAAGGGGTGAATACATACCCCAGTCTTACTTCAAACATATCCATCTGATAACTTCACCCCTCAGATTCCTTAAACAGATATCTATAGCTTGATCTCTGGCTCTTCCTTGAATAGAGAGAATGTATTGAGAGAGAATAGAAAGAATGCATGTATTCCTGACCATACTGTGCAGGAAGAATACTCACCCTCTTTCTCTGAGCATGACTGTCCCTAAATGTACAGGGCATATTTCGAGGTCAGGCTCTTGCTGAGGTAATTGCTAGCATTATCTTGCTGAGGAATGTTGGCATTAAGTACATGGGTCTTTTAGTAATGCATGTGAAGCCCACTCCTAAGTCAACTCATCCTCCTGCAGCTTGATCTGCATGAATAGTGTAAATCTTGCTTGCTTGAAAGGACAGAGGGAGATGAACTTTGTCAAGAGAATACAAAGACAACTCTAGTTGTTCAAAGCAATAAATTATAAATCTGGATTACAAAGTATGTATGAAAAAAAGGAATTAAAATTGGGTATCCAATGGAAGTGAGAAGAGCATGTAATAGCCAAACCAAAAAGAATGTGAACTCCGAATATCTTAGCTAATAGGGAAAGGGGGAAGGGCTCACTTGCAATAGAGGAACAGAGAATATTAACGGCTGTATCTATCCGGCTTGTTGTGCCTATGTCTGGTAGGACACCTGCTCTTGCAAAAGTCTAGGATGTGATTCATGTGATTCATAGCAAATCTCATCTGAGTCTGTATTATTGGACATGAGCATTTCTCACAGTAATGCCTGCTATTAGTCAATTTGTAAATGCATCCACTTCGACTAACATATATTTCAGTCCTCCAGTGCTAAATAATTTAGTAAAATTAATCTGCCAGCATTCTCCAGGTGCCTGTCTCTCTGCTGCTTTTCTGAACTGAATTTTATTCTGTGTTTTTGGGTTATTTCACAACTCTCTGTAAGTGACCTTCCCACTTATGTCAAATTTCATCTTATAACTGACTTCTATAGATGTTTCAGAAAATTTTCTATTCCCCAAAGTACAGAATCATGCTCTTCCCTAACTAGGGTACTCATGAGAGAGTATGGTACTACCACTAGGCCAGAAGGACTAACTGCCCTTTGTCTTTCTGTTTTTAATGCTGTTATCAAATTTAGATCAGGTTTAGGATTTTAGTTTCTAAACCGTTTTCTGCAGTCCTTTTTTTTTGCCAGGTCAGCCAGTTTGCTCCCTTGTTTTTGAGTGGTTTGTTTTACAACATCTGCCAGCACCTGTTACAAATGGGAGAGTGTGTCACTACCACTAGACAGAAGGAGTAACTACCCATTTTAATGATGCACATGTACAGTAGCAGCACAAACAAACAATAATCAAGCAAGCACCACCCATGATAACTACTGTGGTTTTGTTTAACATTTATCTCTAAGGAGACACTCTAACCATGGGAGACTCTAACCTCTTACCCAGGTCTTTAGGCCTACCCTGCACAACTTTTGTTATGTCTGATAGGCAGACAAACAAAATAAACTAAAAATAATCCCTTGGTACCCACTAGTCACCAGTCTTAATTCTGGGGCACTTTAGTCCAGGGTCCTTCCACGAATATCTCAGTGCTGGCTGAGGTTCTGTGCTCCCAGCAGCCACCAAGGAGCTAGATCTTTATCCCGTCTGGGTCACTAAATTGTTACCATAAAGTGGTTGGTTGGGCAACTCTCTAAGACTCAAGTTGGAGTATTGGAAAGCAGACATTCTTTATTATCAGTGCTAGATGCATGGGAGTTGGCCCTTCCTACCATGCATGCCTTGCACAAAGGATCTTCATTTTATATACATTATTTGTGTCACATATGCAGAAATTTCCTAGTGGTAGGTTATGTATTCGGTAAGTGATTCCAAGCAGGGCCTCCTATTTACTTTGTCCAAAGACGCAGCAGAACTTCCTTATCTCCTTGGTCCAGAGACACTGATCTTTCCTTCATCCAAACAAACGACAGGGATATCCACCAATGAACATTAGCAAGTTTAACAGTACCATTACAACTTGTATCACTATTTTGTTATGATGTTCCACCACATCAGAGGCAGATGTTGGTGGTATGGAAGTAGAGGTTGAATATTCCCACCAATACTTCATTACATTTTGTTCTCATGTGAAAAATAACACCAGAGGAGCAGTCTGACAAAATGACATCTGATATGGAAGTGCATACAAAGCAAAGGTGCGTCACTGAATTCTTCCATGCAGAAAAAATTGCATTTATTAACATTCATCAAAACTTGCCGAATGTTTATGGAGATCAAACAGTGAATGTTAGCAGTGTGTCATAGGTGGTACATTTCAGCAGTGGTGACAGAGATGTGAAAGACAAGCCATTTCCAGATGTCCATACAGATGTTATGAGCTCGAATGCTCTTGTTCTTTGCTGATAAAAATGACTGGACAATGGTGGTGTGTAAGACATTATTCTGTTAACTTCTGTGTCTCAAAGCTTGCTGGGGACACAGATGGACTTGTTCAAGTCCCAAGCAAGGATTGTGAAATCCTTTCTCTGAAGGACACAGATGAACAAGTCCAGGCAAGTCCTGGGCAAAGGTTGTGAGATCCTTTGTCTGAGGGATGCAGATGGGCATGAACCATTGTTTCTTAATCTCACGTCGGGTATACAGATATTAAAAGAACCTCATGCTAAAGTCTTCCCTTAATCCCTTTCTTTTTCATCTCCCTTAAAAATTTCCTTCATTTCAGTCCACTCTGTTTTATCTCCAATGTATGTGCAATTATGATAAAGTGCCAGACTTACTTTTAATTCCTGATGCTTTTCAGAGCTTATGTGATATACAACATATATATATATCATCTGAGTGGGCTGCATGCAATGCTTCCGTGATTTGTATTACTGTTTCCTAAGAGAAACTATCATATGCTGTACCTGTAAATAGGCTCATTTTTCTGACATGATCTGGAATTCTCTGTAGACAGAAACCTTTAGTGGCATGCTGCAAGCAATGTGGCAGTTTTCATAACTCTAGCCCTTGATGCTGCTACATAAGGGGGAAAAAATCATCAGTGAGAAGAAAAATGTGGATGAAAAAAATGAATTTTTCAGTGTTCTTTTTCAGCAAACTATATAATTTTTATGGGTAAGACTTAGGTCTTTTCTACATACCAGTTGCAAGTGCATATTCAGGTGCTAAGAAGGGGAAAAGCACCATGTAAAGGGTGAGAGGTAATTTTAGAGTGATAGAGAAGTAACATGAAAAAGTGCAGTCGTGAAAGACAATACTCCATACACAAGAATTTCCCCTGAAATCTCTTCTAGAGGTAGGTGGGTTCTCTTCTCTCATCCCATTTAGCTGGTGGCTGATGTCTTTCAGGAGAGAAATGTAATTTCTGAACACAGCCTTTTCAGGGGGCTGTAGTTTTAAACTCACTGTGTAATGGAGTGCATTACAATTTACCATATGATGAGATGGCCTTGTCTGTCAGCCAGGAAGATGCTTAATGTTATGTATATGTCAAACAAGCCAAAAAGAGGGGTACCTTGAACCCTCTAGCAAAAGGGGAAACTTCCCCTATGGCAAGCATCCAGGTCATTTTTTAAAAGATCTATTTTGTCCTGGAAATTGATTGAGCAGCACTAAGTAACTTAAGATAAAGGAATTCCAAGGGCAGGGCAGTATCTGCTGAATCAGTCACTGAACTGATCACAGTAACAGGTGATGTCCTTTTGGCAGGAATAATTTTCAATATTTGCAAATGCATTTATTTACATTAAAAAAAGAAAGTATTTTAGTATTCTCTAAATACTCTGAGAACTGAAGTCCTTACCTATTCATATTTGTACACATCAAAAGAGTGAGTATTATCATCATCAAATCAAACAAATGCTGAGGATTTGACTGGGTGTTCTCTAGCACACTTTTGTAGTGATTGACTCAATGCATTTGAAGGCATAATAATATTTCTAATGCTTACATAACATCTAGCTGTGTAAAAGCAGAAAAATACCCAAGCTAGAAAATACAGAATCTTACTGAATTAATTTTGTTTTAGCTTAAGTCAGTGAAGGTGTTGGTTTTCCAATAACTTTGATCATAAAAACAAAACAGGAGGTGCTCCAGGCCTTTTATCATCTTCATGGCCCTCCGCTGGACTCTTTCCAGGAGATTCCTGTCTTTTTTATTCCAGGGAGCCCAGAACTGGATACAATACTCCAGATGAGGCCTCACCAGGGCTTAGTGGGGGAGGATTAATTCCCTTGACTTACTGGCCACACTTTTTAATGCACCCCAGGATGCCATTGGCCTTCTTGGCCACCAGGGCACACTGCTGGCTCATGGCCAGGACACATAGGTCCATCTCTGCAAAGCTCCCCTCCAAGAAGTTGTCCCCCAACCTTTACTGAATTTGATTATTATATATAATGTATTCTCTTATATATACTTTTTTTGGAAGCATCTGGATGATTATATGCCAGAGTTGAAATTAGATGATAACGGAAGGTCTTTGTGGCTCTTAATAGATGCCTTCTTAAATATCATTTGTTATTTTTATGATAGGACCTGCATGGTCTTCTAGAGATGTCTCATGCACAATTTTGCTACAGGGAAGCAGCATCTAGGACTATGTTATAAGTAGTTTGAAAAATAACTGCAGGTAGGAAAGAGGCCAGGTAGAAATATAACATTAAATAAGAATCAAGGCATTAAATAAGAATCAAGGAAATGGCACTTTCTGTTGTCACATGGATGTTTATCAAAAAAATACAACATCTGCCATTTTCATCACCCAGATCTGATTTAATCAGATACACAACTGTCATGGAGTTCAAAGTAAGCACAACACTGAATCCTTCCATCTTAATTCTTATGCACTGTTCCTATGTACAAATAGAATTTTCAGAGAATAACCCATTGTTTGATAATTATAAAGTAGAAAATAAACTGTAATAATAATAAAAATAACCTGTCTTATAAAGACACCTTGAGACAGACACACTGTATTGTAAAGAACCAAAAAACTGTATAAACTTTATTCACGTCTTTGTCTTCCTTTCTGTTGTGAAGTGTAGATTTATGAAATTGTGGAATGGCTCACCAAAGATTGTACACAATTGTGTAGGAAAGGTAATCATGTGAATGGCTCAGAAGTCTGGATTAATAGTGGGGAAATAATTAGTTCTGAACATAAACTAAAAAAGAAAGAATAAACACTCTGTTATTTTAATTATCAATTTTATTATTTTGAATTTAATATATGACAAAAAATTAAAAAAAGATGACTGATACGATAAAATACACCTGAGATATACTGCTCCTATTTAATATTTTCAAGTCATCTTTATTATCCTCTCAAACAACATAAGAACAAATCTGCATCTGTTCAGGTGAATTTTATTTGTCATTCTTGGGTTTAACTATTCCCTTGTTCTTTCTTGTATTGAAAAAATTATCCATTACAGAACACATGGCAAATACTTATTAAGATTTATTTTATTTTTATTGCCTTTGCAACATTTGATTTTTAGCGGTGGTTATAAAATCTTAAATCTTCTTCAGTTTGGAACCTGACATCTACCAATAAAAAAACAAAATGAGATACACACTAACAGAGAATAAAGTTTATGTTAGCTTATATTTTCTGGGAAAAAAAATCACAATACAACAGCATATATCTGAACAGTGATAGAATTTCCAAGTTCTACCATTAAATTATAATCATCCTGAAGTGATAGATAGAGGTAGTGACTTATCTATGTGCCTCCAGGATTATATAGTTTCTTTTGAAAGAATAATATACACAGAAATAATCATTCCTTTATCTGATAAGCAAACCATGAGGATGACACAATTATATGTTATAGACTCCCATAGGCTGTATTTACATATGAACACATGAAGATTTTATTGCTTTGATTTTCTGAACTACATGCAATTATTTAATATGTGTTCTACAGCAGATATGGAAACTATCTAATAAGCCGCAGAGAGCTGATACTGTGTAAATCTTTACGTACCCTGATCTGGGCTAGTTTCTTTCTCTGAACAGAGAGAAACCAAAATAATGTGAGCAAGTAAGCATACATTCCTTACATAGTCTATGTAGGTATGTTGGTATCTGCTAATGGTCAAATAATTAAATTATTTCTGGAGATGTATAATTGAAGCTGAAAAAATCAGACTCATAGCTGAAAGTGTCCCATAACAGTTATCTAGTCAATGTCTAGGAGACACTTCTAAATAGATATACTTGCTTTTTTATACTACTAGGTTGTTATTAAAACTAGCTGGAAGGCCAAGTCCCACGAGTAGTGGTGAATAGGGTTAAATCCAACTGGTGACCAGTCAAGAGTAGCGTTCCCCAGGGGTCAGTACTGGCTTATATCCTGCTTAATATCTTTATTGATAACCTGGATAAGGAAATTGAGTGCACTCTCAGGAAGTTTGCAGATGACATCAAGTTGGGAGGAAGTGTCCGTTTGCCTGAGTGTAGACGCCCTACAGTGGGATTTGGACAGGCTGAATCAATGGGCTGAGGCCAATGGGATGAAGTTCAACAAGGCCAAGTGCTGAGTCCTGAACTTTGTTCACAAGAATCCCATGCAGCACTACAAGCTTGAGGTTAGATGGCTGGAAGATTGTGTGGAGGAAAAGGATCTGGGGATGTTGGTTGACACTCAACTGAACGTGAGCCAGCAGTATCCCCATGTAGCCAAAAAGGCCAATGGCATTCTGGCTTGTATGAGACAGATTATAGTCAGCAGGATCAGGTAGTTGATTGTCCCACTGTAGTCAGCTCTAGTGAGGCTGCACCTCAAGTATTATGTTAATTTCTGAGCACCTTACTAGACATCAAGGCCCTGGAGCATATCCAGAGAACAGCGGTGAAGCTGGTAAGGAATCTGGAGGACAAGTTTTATAAGGAGCTGGTATTGTTTAGTCTGGAGAAGGCTCAGGGGAGACCTTGTTGCTCTCTACAGTTACCCAAGTACATGAAAGAAGATTGTAATGAGGTGGGGGTCAGCCTCTTCTCCCATGTAATAATGATAGGGTAAAAGGGAATGAGGCCTCAAGTTACACTAGGGGAGTTTGAGATTTGATATAAGGAAAAACTTCTTCCCCAAAAGAGTGGTCAGACTCCGGAATGAGATGCCCAGGGAGGTGCTGGAGTCACTGTCACTGGAAATGTTCAAGAAACATGTAGAAGTAGTATTTAGGCACATGATTTAGTGGACAGTATTTGTGGTAGGCATACAGTTGGACAAATTATCTTAATGGCCATCCAACCTTAATGTTTTCATGATTCTATTGATTCTATGTTTCTTTGATTCTATATTCTTTCTTATAAACTTCACAACATTGTTAGGTATATTTCTAAATGTTTGTCAATTACATTTGACTCCTAGGATTTCTGGAAGTAATCGGTTACATCTGCGTGATTGCTGACTTCAGCCTGATAACAAAGAATCTGAATAGATATAACTTCAGTTTATACATGAACAGGAAATGGAAATTACTTCCCAAAATCAAGTTCAAAGGAAAACAGAATTCAGAATTTTCATAACTGATTTTCGAATTATTTTTATTAACAAATCCACAACAGTCTTAGGGAGCCATCTGTGACAATAAAAAATAGTCACAGAATCACAGAATAAATCATAGAATGACTTGGATTGGAAGGGACCGCAAGGCCCATCTAGTTCCAATTCCCATTCCACAGTCACTCAAAATCTATCTACTGTTAGCGTTCTCGAACACTGAAGTGAACTCACTGAAAAGAGAAAGAAATATATCATTCTACTATGAAACCTGAAACATATTCAGTGTTAGAAATAGGAAAAATTAAAATTCTGATGCCTCAATTTATTTAGATAGAACCCAGTGAGAAAAGAATATAGCACAATATTCTTACGACAAAGCTTGCAATATAAATAGGAACTGGTACAAATCATATCTGTTCTTGTTATCATCCTCTTTTAATGTCACAATTCCCTGTAGTTACCTGAGTGCAAAGTTAGATAAACTATTGGCTTTCAAATTAAATTATACGGTTGGCAGTAGGTCCAGTTAACTGAAACTGCAGTTTTGATTTCACTTAAAATAAGCAAATAATGAGATACAATGTGCTGAGCAGTTTGAACTCAGTGAACAATAATGAATAGTTCATAGTTACAAAAAGGACTAGCTTTAACTCTTGGCTGTCTTTTGATTTTGGAGCTGATTATTCTGTCCAAGTTTTATGTTACTATGTATCTGGAAGCTTTAGGTTAATTAGATGCATTTGTATTTAAGTACAAAGAAACTCGGGATGACACCACTTATACTAATTTGATTACGTGGGATGTAGCGAACATTTAAAAATAGAATATGTGGCTATTTATCACAGGATGGGAGATTCAAGGTTATTTCAATACAAAGACATTTTCTGCTCAGATATTACAGTGAGGCCACTCTGATTAGTTCAAAGCATGTCTGTGAAGGATTCTTGTTGATTAGATCTGCACAAGACTGCTTTCTCACCTACAATATTTTCTAATGTCTTTGTGATACCAGAAAAAAAAGTTGAATATTAATGTCTAATTCTTTGCCTATTCTAAAGCAAAGGAAATCCTATTCTGCAAATTCTCCTTATCCTTCTGGATAAGTCAAGAAAAATAAGAAATAATAGTCTTAATTTTCATCTTCTGAATGAATAAAGGGGAAAAAAATCTAAATGTGCTCTTTTATTATCTTCAGAGAATTTCAGTGCAGCAGCATGAATGAAATGATAATGACTGTCTTAGAAAAGGTAAATTTACTTGTAAAAATCGTATATCAGGTATACTTCAAATTCCTTAATTTACTCATTTCATATAAGTTACAAATTGGTGGGATGTCTCCATTGAAGTGCATTACATTTTTTTAAGTGGTCATTTTGTTTTTCCACCACTGGTTAATCTCTGTTTAAGGCATCTCCAAAATTAACACACTAAAATGGGCAGACTTTTCTAAAATATTTTAAATCCCAAAGCTATGTAAATTCAGATGAGACAAATATAATAAGATGAAATGTTTGAAAGTAGAATTAGATGCAAAATATATTGCAAGCCATTTCAGAAAGTTTTTGCCTAAATTACAATAGGTGTGACAAATCTGCCAAGCTGCATTTGATCCTGGAAAAATGATTAAATGATTTTTGTAACAATTTCAGTTAATAAAAATGAGAAAAACTGTAAAAGGATTAAAGCTACTCACCATTATGTATGGATAATATATTGTTAGTTCTATTAGGAGTTTAGGCATCTCTCTAGTGTTTTTTAGGAAGGTACTGAATTTGCTGGATAGATGCATTTTTGCTGATATGAATTTTTTTAATTTCAGACATTTCATTTGAGATTGCTTGAGATCTGATTAAAAAATAAAATAAGAAAAAAGGAATTATTAAACTAATATAAAATTTTACTATCTTATAATTCAAATATTTATTTTAAATGGGAAATCTGGTTCTTACAGGCTAATTTTGTGTTACTGGATTTAAAAGATTTTTTTGCTCCAGGATCAAATATAGGTTGTGATTGTATCAAAATGAAATCAAATATATTCAATGATTTTTCAGTCCTGTGTCATCCATCTCAATGTGCACCACACCCAACCAGTGGAAACTATGATTTACAGACTGGAGACATTACTTTTGAAATTCAGATTTTTATTTTTTTTTTTTTTTAATTGACATTCAAGTTAGGCTTGCAATAAAGAAATCATTTCAACTACCTTTCTACTTATGTTCAGACACAGGCCAGTTATTCTAAAATTTCTGTCATATTTGCCTGAAGTATCTATTTCAATGCACAAAGTATGTTGTTTTAAGAAAGATTTTGTCACTGTTTTCATAACTTTTATGTTCATATCTGCAGTATTTCTATTAAACTCACGTTTTAAAATTCACCTATTTAAACCTGCACTTTTGTGAGTTTTCTGGTTATATATATTCAGTTTTACCTCATAAAATGATGGTCAGCTAGCTGGAAATTAGGCATAGCTGGAGGTTCATATTACATGCCTTTAGAAATGTTAGATTTTCATCTAGGCCAAATATTTTTCTTTCTTCTTCTGATTCAGATCTTGTTTCTCATATTTCAATTCTCTTCCAAATAATCTTCAAGTGAACTCTTGCTTGAGAACATGCATAAATTTTTCTGCATTTTTCTAGTTTTTGTGGTAACTGGATATACATAAAGTATTATACAAAGGCTCAATAGCTCTTGTACAAATTGTTTGTTAAATGGAAAGACTAATTTATTTGGATTTTGAAAAATGATAACATTTTCATGCAAAATCAAATCTCTCAAATAGCATGGACAGCTTCTCTTTGTTGGCAGTAAATGTCTCCAGTGTAGTAGCATCTCCAGCAAGATTGAATGAGATTCTAGTTGCCACATGATCCTACATGATCACTCCAGCATATGAATAATCTATTGATTAGAACAAAAAGCATCTCTTGTATATCTCAACTGCACACAAAGTGCTGTACTAGTTTTGCATTTCCATGAACAGTTTTCTCTTGGCCTTTAAGAAATGTTTTTTCTATGAACAGTTTGATCAGTTTTGCAGCATTAACAACCTGTGGGTCTTTGGAATACTTCAAATGGAATATTAATCAACACATTCAAGGCCAGTATTCGAACAAGACCCATCCGGCGCTGCCTGCGGGAACTGCTTGCACTGTCTGAAATTCCCACCTAGAGAGCTTCTATAACAATCAAGCAGCTGCTAATAGTAAAAGTGGCCAATGGTGCAGTCAGTCACTCGGTATCAGGTTGGTCCTTTGTTTCAAACCAGCTTATTATCTTCTGCATGCAGACAGCTTGTTGGGATGTTCCTGAACCAAGCAGGGAATTAGCATCCCAGCCCTAATAACCAGACACATCACAGCTACAGGTGAAAGGCAAGCTAGAGTTTTGACTTATATCTCACCACTTCATAGCAATCATTAATTTATAAATGAAAATGTTTTGGCATTTGTAAGGTTAAAAAATAAATATACCAATGCAAAGAAAATGTGATTGAAGTAGGGATAGGGCTTGATAATGTCAAATTACTGGGGTTTATTTTGATTCTGCAAAAAAGTAGGATTTCCTTTCCTTATCAGTGGTAAACAGGGTTAATACATATATACATAAAGCAGAAAATCTGCAGAACAGGCATGCATATTTAAAAGACACTTCTTATATTATAAAAATGTACCCTCATAAAATCTTTTGTGTAGAATAACATTTGTCTTCACCCTTGTCATGATGGATTTATTTACTGTTCATCCTTTTTTTTTGGCATCTCACCACAAAATACACCACAAAAAAATGCGATGCAAAAGAACAGTCTTTATGAGGATGGAAATGGATAAGTAACATTTCTTAGTACTAAAAGCAAGAAATTGTTTCTTACTTTTTGACTGTCTGTTCTACTCTGACTTGGTTTTGCTGACATACCTTTGCGTTTATCTATTCTGTAAGAGAGAAACATCAAGGTTACAGTAGCAGTGTATTATTACATTTGTTTACAATATTATTATGTGTACAATGTTGCGAGCATTTAACAACTAAGTATTTTAGCCCAAATGAAACTGAGCTCTGTTGCAGTCATTCAATGCAATTCTCTGAATCTTGTCTCTTCCTTTACTTGCTTTGTTTCCAGTTTTATTGATTCCTTTGCCATACATGCTTGCCTGATTACAGTTTTGTGTGAATAAAATAGACACCTGCTTTGCTGTCATTAGTTTGTACTGTTTCTATCCTGTCTACAGCTATGGAAAATGCAGCTGAAAGGCAAGATTTTTTAAACATTCAGTGCCTGTTTCCCTTTGCCTCTACCAGCTATGGAAATTAAAGAAGGCTTAAATTATTTTCTATCCTATCAGAGCACCAAGTAACTTGTTTCCTAAGGCAATGGCACTTTCAATCCCTGTGGACTGCCCTTTTACAGAAACTTAGTCGTGTGCAATATCTTTTCTTCTACCTCTGTTCTCTCTCCATTCCTAGCTATAATTGAAGTCTATCACATGGAAAAGTTTTATCCTGCTGTCTTCAGACCATTTCAACTTCGTATCAGTTTTCCAAATATTTTATCAAGTATCACTATTTTATCAAGTACTATTTTCATAATAAATGTATACATATTTTATGGAGGCATCTTCAATTTTTATCGCTCTACAGTTCTGAGCATTTCTTCTGAGCCTGTTCACCTCGTAGTACCTGTGTAATTCTTTTCTCTTAATTACATTTTAGCATGCAAAAACAACGGGACATCTCTGATGTTATACAAAACCTATCACAGATCTTACTAAAATTTCTTGCCAATAATGATTTTGCTGATAAGTCTCATAATTACCAAAACAGAACACTGTTTAGTATCATGTGTAGAAAATCATAACAACCTGATTAAGATACTAACAGCATAATAATGCTTCTTGCATTCATAATGATGGTTGGACAGCCCACCTACGTGACTGACAAGTAATTTCACTGTCTAGAAAACCATCTTTTTTTTTTTTCAAGGACAAAATTATATATGGCTCAATGATAATTTCCTTCAGGGTAGAATTCTATACACTTCCCCACCTATGAATACCATGTGCTAGAGCAGCTATATTAGGATTTACTTATCTGGGGAAATGAAGGCAGTGCTTAATCTTCTCACCTCAGAGAGGCTGTGATTGCTATCCCAGAGAAACACGGGGATCTTAGCCCACTGATCCTTTTATGTCCACCTGCAGCACCCGAATGGTTTAAACATGATTCAGCCTACTCTTTTCTACATTAAGTATCAAATGCCATAGAGAGCAGCTATATATCACAAAAGCCAGAAGGATGTTTTTCTCAAACTGAGTGTTGTGGTTTGAAATTTTGATGAGTATAAGAAAGAAATTTACTTAAAAAGTAAAAGAAAAAGCTTTGTTATCAGCGAAATGTAGTTGTGTAATGTAATATTTAGGGTTTTGAGTATGGCTTACTTGCCAGTGAATGCTAAGAAACACTTCTTCAATCAGCATATTTCTGCATTCAGATATGTAGCAGGCAAAAAACTCATCTTGCTTACACAAGTGGCATAATGTCTGTGATTAGGACAGCTGAATTTAAATTCGATCTGCTAAAACCCTCTGCTTATCTGATTTCCATTTCCAGAAGCATAAGGACTGATTCTTGTCATTTTCCTCACAGAAATAAATGCCTTCTCTTTGACAGTTTGTGAAATGAAGTGAGCTTGGCACTCAAGGAAGGCTGCTCGCTCATACAGTTCCTTCATGTTATGGTATGCCAGACATTCTGCAGCCTAAGATTTCTTGGACCAAATGGCTTTACTTGCAGAATAAAATGCAAAATCAGATGATATCAAACAGGTCTCTGCCAATGCTCTACAGCATCTCTTCATTATTTTGTGGTCCCACTGAAGTTAGGAAATATATTGAACCTGGCTTAAACTAAATCTGACAGATAAGACAGAATCTTTTTTGAAATAAATTGAGGGGACACTACTGATATTCTGGAATGGTAACTACTATCTAGGTCACTTTTAATGGTGGCAGAGGCCTACGTTTAAGTATCTGAGTAAAGCCTTTAGCTGACCTGTAGCCAGGGCTTAAGTTGTCTGGGTCACAAAGCCCAATTCTGTTCAGCATGGATGCATGATATTCACTCAGTTTTACCAGAAGATTGTTGCTGAGCTGTGAAATAACATAGATGATAATCCAGGCTAGATAAAATAAATGAAAATATAGAAATGAAAGTGTTGAGATGGTAATAGAAATTCAGGGATCTAGAAAAAAAAGCACTGACAAGAGAAGAAGAAAAGCATAAAGTCGTAAGTGAAAAAGCAGAGGCCTGGGAGATCTTAACTGGACAATAAAAAGGATCATCACATTCTAAGGACTGATGGAAGCCAACACTCCTCCAGGTGCCTAATAAGAGGCTATTCAGCACTGGGGTACTGAGAATGCACTTTAGCCCAGTATTTTGTGAGACCTAACTCTTGTATGCATTTCTTAGCCTCTAAATAACTGCTGAGTTCTCACGGGAATGCACATGCAGCTCTCACAGTCTCTCTGTGCACAGCAAAATAAGCCTGAAAAAAAAATGTAATTCAGTGAGATAAGGTTACAAGAGAAGACTAATTCAGAATGAGTTGAATCACACTCCAGAGGATAACTTTCAGGCAGATAATATGGAACATCAGTAAGTCTGATCTTTAGAGCAGCCTTAGCACCGCTGTGAACAGATAAATCAATCAATGCAACCATCCAGACAAGATTTTTTTTTTTGTTCTATGATATCCACATCTTCCAGTTTGATAGAAATAGTTAAAAAATTCCTTGTATCTCTTTTGTAAGAAAATTTTTCACTGTTTCACTGGTCAGGGAAGTACTGTTGTATTACTTGTTCTTGTACAACCTTATCAACATATTTTCTTTGTGGGAATTCTGAATAGATTTTTAGTTTTAGTTTTAGTTTTAGTTTTAGTTTTTGATATTTACATATGAAAGAAAAAAGAAATTATTTTCTCACATAGCATCAGAAAGGCAGGACTAAACAAACAAATACAGCACTTATGCAATCTGGTTAGTACCTTGCTAATTAATTTTCCATGGATCTGAAATGCTATGAGAGTTTATTTGCACAAAACAGCACAAATTCTGGAATTATTCAACCTCACTGTTGTCTTCAAATGGGGACATGTGAATTAAGAGCATAGTAAATCAATGCACCCTCTATAATTTTTGCAGTGAATTGGGGTCTCCACGGGGTGCACCAGATCTTAGTTTAATTCTCTTATGAAGCGGCCTTCTGTTAAACACAAAAACAGCTTATGCCATTTTTTATCTACGCTAGGCTCCTCAGGATGATGCCAAAAGTTAATAAATTAATTTGATGACAACAACATTAGATAAATAGGTGGATAGATAGATGGGTAGATAAGTGTCCTTCTAATGGGGTAGATAGATAAGTGTCCTTCTAATGATATATATCATATCTAAAAGCTGTTAATATGCTGAAAAGGGAGGAAAATCCTTTTCTTCAAGCTTACTCCCCAGTTTCCAGGAATATATGCCCTGTTAACTCACCTGGCTGCAAACCTGTTCAGTAGAACTGAACTGCCTGTGTTACTCTGTTAGCTGATAGATTGTTACTTCATTACTTGAGAGCTACATACTGATGCACTATCAGTGTTCAAAAGACATTCGATATATTTTTGTTCAGTTCTTCTGCTGTGAGATAGGAAGTTTTTTAGGGTTATGCTTCTTCTTCCATAAGGTCTAAAGAGCTGACACTCTCAGCTGTCTAATTCCATGAAAACAAAGAATGCAATCAGAACCCAAGCTGCCTGAAATAATGATATATTTGATCTGACTTATATAAGAAATCTATTTCTTCCTGATATTATTTCAACACTACCTCACAGTTAAAGGCAAAACTATAGTCATAGTGCAACACATCTCTAGACATCAGTGCTTTGTAAAACAAAATGAAAAAGAAATTAATTTAAAAAAAAGAAAGAAACTGAACTCCTCCCGGCTACCGGTTCTGTATGCACTTGAAGATCTCTTTATCAAAACCAGAGGCAGAAAGGCTATGGTATTCAGATCTAGGGCTCTGAGCTCAGACTGAATAGTGGTCATAAGAACTTGATGAATTATTGATGAGTAAAACCAGAATATTAATTCACAGAGTAGTAAGATATTTTTGTATTTTATCTTCTTCTTGTGTTAGTGGTAAATTATTCTGTATAAGTTGGCACACATATATTTGATGTATCTGACAATGAGGTATCTACATCCCATGTCTATAAACATGCAACCTTTAATGCTTTCTAGCTCCTATTCCAACTTTAAATGCTGCTGGTGAAATCAAAATACATTAATTATTAAGAACAATGATTTTGACAGGGTATTCAGTCCCTCTGTCTAGAGTTGGTAAGTCCTATTCGCATGTTGTCAAACTTAGAAAAGCAATTATGACACAGATATCAAATAAATTTTTATTTCTGCCTCTTTGTAGGTTGTGTTGTTATTTTAATTGTATGCCAACGGTTGGACTGTGAAAAATACAGAGAGAATGAGCATTTCACAGATCATTTCTCTAAACCATGGGAGATCAAGGTCCTCTGCCCATAATAGTTGATACTCAGATTGGCCAGTTAGCCGGAAAATGCCTTAGATACCAGGCTGTAAAAAACACTGTCATTTTTATATTATTTTGTTTCATTTTCGTTATTTTTATTTCATCCTTCCTCCTAAAGATTGGCAATAGAAAATGAAAAAAGAAATTAATGTGGTAAGAGAAAAATGTCTGATTTTGCATCCTAGTAAAATCACATTGCTACTAATATAGGATATAATCTATATTTTCTTTCCAGTACTGCCTATTTGGTATATCTAGTACTCCTTAAAAGTAAATTTGTAGATTTCCTTTAGACCTGTGCATTCTAACAAATAATTTTCAACACTGGAAATATGAATGTCTAAGTTGACTGTTTAAACAGAAACAGCAATAACTTGACAGATTTGTTAAAATAAATAAAATCACAATTTCTAGATCAGAGAGATAGGTTTGGATTTCCTTGCCACTCAGAATACTTCAGTAAGAACAGTAAAACTCATATCGTTTTCCATAAGAAACAAAATAATACCACAGAAATCCAGAATCAGAAATATTCACATTAGGAGGGGCCTCTCGTCATCTAGTCCAGACTTCTGCTTAAAAAAGGAAGAATTAGGTCAGTTTGTGCAGGGCTGCGTCCTGTCAAGGCCTGAATAACACCAGGGATGAACATGCTTCTTCTCTCTGGGCAACCTGTTGCAGGATTTGGACAAATGTGGAAAATACCTTTATCTGACTGCATTGTCTCAAGTTTCATCTTCTACAGTTCACCTTTCACTCTCTCAATGGGCACCTCCAAGAATCATCTGACTCTGTATTCTTTTTATCTGCTGATCAACTAGCTGTGGAGAGCAACAAGGTTTTTGTGTTTAGCCCCAGTATATATGGATACATGGGGTTATTTCTCCCCCAGAAGAGATTTTTGCATTTGCTAGTTTGGACTTCATAAGGTTCTTGACAGCCCATTTCATAAGAATTTCCCGTCTGTAAAAGATGGAAGAGAGGAAATGTAAGTTTCAGCTAAACTTTAGAAGATCCACAGGCCTTTAAACAACTCTAACTGCTGCATCATACCACCATTCCATTCCTTCATATATTTTTTTTCCTCTTGTGACATTAATATACATTAATTATCAGTTAAATGCTCATTTGAGGCTTCGTAATAAATTTTCTTGATAAAACTCTGTCCTTATATGTACATATATTTATATGTCCATTGACCATTCAAATAAATATTTACATTATGACTTAGTTTAATCAAGAATATTTTCTGAATAGAGATGTCTAGATCAATTATTTAACAATCTCTACAATAAAATTTTACTTGAAGCAACAGTAGGATATATTGGAATAACATGTATACTGCATTGACAAACACTGAGAAAAACATGTATGTCTTTTTAATTGGCATTATTATAAAAAACATTCCAAGTGACTTAATTCTTTTGCTCCAGATTTTTGACCAAATTTGTTTTACTCAGTCAAGGGAAACTAAAGCTGTTTGTAATTATGATTAATTTTTGCGCAAACCACTTAAATTAGAGTGCCATAATAACTGGAAACTAAAGAGCTATTAGACTGTGTGCAGTGAAAGGAGGGTGAAGCATATTTTGCCCTGTAATGAGCTGCTGGCAAAGGATGTAAATTTTGCCTTTGAGTTATTAAATCAAAGTTTGGAATGAAGTGTGAAGAAAGGGAGAAAAAAATCCAACTTATTTAGAGTCTGTTGCATTATTGTTTATTTTCTTTGAGAATGTAGCTGTGAAACATTACTTCCATTCCAGTCAACAGAAAAACAAAGGCTTAACAGTATGTATATACATGTATACACACTTACATTTAACTCACAGCATTTAACATGATTAAATTCTTCTGCCCTTATTGTGGGTTTAGGGGGAAGAGGTAGGGAGAGGTGTGCTTTCTCCTGGCTGTGTGCTGAACCAGCTGTGTAGGGACCAATCTTGGCCTTGATATGAGTTGATTTTCATTGGCTTGACTCTTGTACCTGGTGACTGTATCTGCTCTGCTTTAGCAATGGTCCCATTTGGGAGGGGTTGGCACTACCACAACCACCAATCACTTTCTGACAAACAGCCCTTGTGTGTAGGTGTCCAGGGCCATTGCCTGTTGAGAAAGCTTGCAGATAGAAACATAAGCAATGCCCAAGGATGGGGGAAGGATTCCCCCAAGCATTATATCCTCCCAGTTAAGACAGTATGAAGCCGGCGGCTCACTGTCTTATCCCAACTCTCTGTTGTAGGACTGACAAAATCAGCATTATATCCAGTGGAAGAGAATGAAAACAGATAAAAGGAGCTACTCAGAGTTCATTGTATTAGTAATTGTGCTGTGAAGTCTCGTAGAACCACTGTGATTGGACTACTAGCAACTCTTGTCTTCTCATTAAATTGTTACTATTATAATTAGGCTACTAACTTACATACATACATACACTGTGCTGCATTGTTGCCTATAACAATGTTTGGAGTGAAACATATTGTATCTAGTGACACAAAGGAATGAACTGCTTTAAACAGTATCATCTGCAGTTGCATTTCATGTTCTTGTCCCATAAGAAATCTTATCCACAGTTCACAATTAATTCTCTGTTCATTTTAAGAATAGAGGGCAGGTCTTCCTTCAGGATATAGAATGGTAAGATGACAAGACTGTTTTATGTGCGTGCCTATAAAAGTATAGCCTGAGCTGATTCTGTCTTACTCCTCACTGGTGTGATTAAATAAAATTCTCAGTTTTGGTCAGATCGTATATATTTTTCCCTATTTTTGCCCAGTCTACATTAAGACAGGACGAAGAGTTTACTGAGTTCACTGAAATCCTTAAAACTCATTTTTAAAAATCCCAATAACATTTACTCTTATTTAACTGTAAAATTAATATTACACTCCTCAATTTAGCCATGAAGAGAAGGGTATTATTATTTTTGCTTCCTTTTGCATCCATGTACAGATTTATTCAAAAGAAAAGATGTGTCAGAAAAGAAAAGGTCTATCTACAAATCTCATTTTGACTTCACAGATTCATTTAGCATGGCCCTCTGCTACTGAACGTTCAGGCTCTTGAAGATGTAGGAACTTGAAGAAAAAACTGTTCAGCCTCATTCTTATCTTAACTAGTGATTTACACTCTTCTGGCCTCCTCCTTCAGCTTTTTCATTCAGATGTACACTACCTGAAAATTAGTGTATCACGTACCTCAAGCATTCCCTACAGTCTGATGTTTAAGAGCTGCATCCTCCTTACATCCCATTTTTGTTTGAGAATTTGACAGAAAAGAGACATTGTCCCTCGCAGCACCCAGGAGCCCTACTCTCAAATACATATCTTTAGGAATATACATGCTAGAAAGAGAAATCTTGCTGGCTACTTCTTCATGCTCCTCAATTGTACCTGTTGGCTATGTCTGAACGTTGTGCACTAGGTCTGGTTATTATATAGGCCTCTTGGCAAGTGAAAAAGGTATTTGGCCCTCTCTTATTGTCTAGAACAAAGGCTCCAGGAACTCTTCAGTAAAGGAAAACTGACAGAGTTTGTTAAGAGCTGCTAGAGCATTACTTTTAGATTCACAACGTGACAAGCAGCAGTAAGTTGTTAATTTGTTAAATAGACCAAATCTGTTATGTAATAATCTGTTTAATTTTCTAGTAGATTAAGGAAAGAGATTCTCCTCTACTCAGTACCCAATAGGCCACATCTGGAGAGCTGATTCCAGTATAACTGAATTTTCCAGTATAAGGAAAACACTGAGCAATTGGAGTAACTTTAACAGACTCTATCAATCTGCTCATGGGCTGTGGAGCATTACTCCTGCAAGGAGATGCTGTTAGGCACACCCAAAGCTTTCTCTTCTGTATGTTCATCTAATTTAGCAATGCCTCTTGAATCATTCTGTTCTCCTGTTCCAAGCCTGGAAATTTCTTCCAGTTCTCAAAATGTAAGTATAGTCTTGATTCAAAGTTATGCATCATAGTAGCCATATAATTGCTATAATAATCTGCTATTGTCCCTGGGAAATTAACTATCACTAGAAAGAATATAACAAATACAAATACAAATACAAAAAAAAAAAAAAAGTGGCAGGAAAATAGTTCTAGTTGTTATTACTGTTTTCTTATTTGGAAAGCAAAGAAAGTGTTAGTAGGAGGACATGGGACATGTACAGTAAGCAAAACTCAACAATGACTATCATAAAACTCCCTTTTGGATGAGGAGACAACATATCACCGGATGATAGATAGACAGCTGAAAGCAGATGAGAGGTCAACAGCCGAAAATTAATCTTTGGAATCATTTTTTGGTCAAGAAAATTTGTTAGTTAAATCTTTATTTACAACTAGTACCCAGAGCTGGTATTAACAAGTAGTATATAATAGTTGAATTAAGAGTACCCGAATGTTGACAACTGTGGTATCATTATAATTCTTTATATTATATTGAATTCTTTATTCTTTATATTATATTGAATTGTTTCATGTCTTTTAAAATCTTATGTGATAATTGCTGTGTAGGCACACAAAAAGTGACTCCCCATTGCCTCATTACCATCAGAATTCTTGACATTCTAATAATTTATGACAGAATGAAAATCCTTGCTATCTCTAGGTATGGATTTGTTAAAAGAAAAGTTGAAAGTGGAGATCTTGAGTTCAAACAGAGTACTCAAGGTAAATAAATGCATTTATCTAAAGAATGTTTTGTAAGAGATATGCTGGATTTGTCAAAATTAGTGCTCCACATCTCTACTATACAAATTAGCTACTGGCAAACTGTGATTGACACTAGTGTATCACATAATCTATATATTTTTAACATGGACACAATTCCAAAGAATCGATGATGAATGTACTTGAAACGTATATTTAGTATAAAACGCCACTGCAGCATACTGAAAACAGTGTTTTCTAGTGGGACAGCTGACTACCTGGAATGCAGTTATGTTACTAAACAGACAACCATGATTTCTATTGTACAGTCAGCAACAGCTTACATTTGCCTGAAAATGTTTTGAGTAAATTTGTAGTTGAATAATTTCGGCTATGGATTGTTGAACAAGAGTGAAATAGTATTGCAATATCATTTTTAGATTCTAAATGATGCCCAAAGGAAAAAAGAAAGAAGAAAAGTATGACTTGCTGGTTAATGATTTCCAGGAGTTGAGATCTTTTAGAGCAATACGTTTGCTTGTTATCAAAATCAAGCATTCTGCAGAACTGAAATCACTATAAATTTTACCTACATATGTGCATCATCTCTTTTCTCTTGTGACAGCAATAGGATCTGAGTGAACAGCGTAGGCATGTGTCAGAGGAAGGGTGGGTATTAGAATATTCTTCACCACTGGATGGTTGGGCACTCAAACATGCTCCCATGGGCAGTGGTCAAAACCCTGAGCTACCAGAGTTCAAAAATCATTTGGACAACATTCTTAGACATATGGAATTATTTTAGACTTGTTCTGTGTGGATCCAGGAGCTGCATTTAATCTTTGTGGGTTCCTTTCAACTGAAGATTTTCTGTTTTTCTATAACTGTATGCTTCTTCATTGTAGCCTGTATAGAAATATGCATGTGTATATGGTGCTTTGTTTTGAACTTGCTCATTTTATAATTTTAATAGAAGAGTGTTGGTAGCACCCTATTTTTTTTCCTTTTCTTGACAGTGATTATACAGTGTCAAGGTTTTTGCTGTTTCTTACTCTGGCTCATCAGTCAGTAGGCCTGGAGCTGGTATTAAGCTAGACAGGAATGCAATCACATCATATGCTGTAATCAACCAAAGGCATATACTGTGATATATAGCATCATTCTCAACAAGAACTAAGGGGAATGTTTTTGGGGGGAGAAAGGTAGCTATTGCTTGCAGGCTGATGGCCTTCTTGTGAGAGGTGGTGAGCTATTGCCTTTACATAATTTGCTTTGTTTTGGTATGTGATTTCTTTGTCTTTCCTTCACCTATCAAAATATCTTCATCGTAAGTTTTCTTGCTTTTTCTCCTCTTGTTCTCTTCCTTATCCTGATAAACTGAGGAGCTGAGACAAAAGCTGCAAATTATCTAGCTGTTGACCAGGGACAAGTCACCACATTTGTACACAATTATATTTCTGAAAAATTTCCATATGCCAGTTTCCTTTATGAGTTTTATAGGATTTGTGTTTATCTTGTTTAGAATAATTGCTATATATATTTCCCTTTTTTGTATATATACCCTTTCGTAAGTTTTTATGGCAGTACGTACACAATGTTAATATGTCATTGCTCTAACCATTCCAGTCCAAGGAACTGTAGTTTTCACATGGCTGGTGTTCATAAAATCTCTTTATTTTTTCTTGCTTAACACCTTAGATCAATAAATAATTGAATATTTCCTTTTTGTGTCCTGGTTTGTTCTGGTATCTTGATTATGTGTTAAATTCCATTAGTTCCTTTTTTCCATATCTGTCGGCACATCTACTATGAAGGTTCTGCTTCTGATTAAGAGAGGACCTGAAGTGGTTTATTTTTCTGGAGATGCTGGAACAATGACCACAGGGGGCAGGGGGAAGTAAAAACATAGAGAAACAACCAAACCAAACCAAAACAAACATATGTAAACAACAACAAAAAATTATTAGCTTTACCTCATCCAACTCAAGCATAATGATAGTTTGTCTTATGTTGTGTCAGCCATGGCTATGTTTAATGTCAGACTGATAGAACCCAATGTATCAGAGATCTTAATCAAAGGCTTTTTGAAGTCACTAGTAAATTATGAATGGATTTACTACGTAATGGATTTTAAAAGAAGGCATAACTGACTGAAATTCAATATTCTTTGTCTGCTCATTGATAGCTGACAGTAGAACATGTCATTATTTTTCGAAGACAGTCTACACTTCTCAGAGTATACTTGAAAGTGCAGGCATAAAACTTCTTCCGCTATTTTTTTACTTTAATTGATTTAATCCCTCAGGCTATAAGAGACTATAGCCTTTGGTTTAAGCTGTCTCAAGGCTCAGAAAGTTATTAGCTACTTCTGGTGTATTTTCTTATTTGGTCTCAGAAAGCAAACAAATAATAATAAAAAAAAACCACCAGGCCCAAATTCAATCCGTGTTTTTCAGAGAAAGGGATGAAACTGTGTTAGCAATTTTGCAGTAGATACATTATTCAGAAAAGTTTGCTGTACTCCAGCTCAGTCAGAATGCTTGTCTGTCTTGTTCTACCTCTTGAAAACAGAGTAATGTAGAAAATTTCTCTTGGAGTACTACATGAGTGTATCTGACTTGCATGAAGAGTATAACATCCCTAGGACCATTCCTAATGAATCCGTCCCCAGCCAGACTGGAAACCTAATGTTCTTTAATATTCCAGTTTCATTATTCTCATTTTCTATAATTTAACAACTTCTCATATGATACTTAATGGAAAAGTCATGCAATATTGAGCAGTAACTGCTGTTAATTTCCTGCTGTATATCATTTGCATTTTTTGTTACTAGTGGAGAGTAATTAACATGCTCTAATTATCATACTGATTGTCTTCCTATCTTACGACAATATAGTCATCTCAACCCTCATAGATCTTACGTAGTACATTTTATCACCTTCAGCAATAGTACCCAGGGATGAACAAGGCTTAGTTTTTTACTAAAAGATTATGTGATCCAGCAGTAAACGGTTCCTTAAATGGTTCGATTTGGAACGAGTAATGTAAGTTTTTATAGTGCCTATCAAAAAATATGCAGCCCTGCTACTGCAGTAGTACAATGCCATCCTTCTGAAGGAACGGAATTGCAGTTCTATTGTCTTCATCACAGGGAAGAAATGTTTTCTTGTGTTCCATTCAGATTATCTTTTATTCCTCTGTCTGGGAATAGTTAAAAAGAAAATACTTTCATCTGGGAATATGCTTACAAGTAACAATGAGTTTATTTTCTTGAGAGGATACTTTTAGGAGAGTAGACATTTATCTATGGGAAAAAGAATTTGTTTAATCTAAAAGTTATTCATAATCTAAGTCCTTAGTCAATTTTAGGTTCATCTACAACTATCTTATAAAGAATAATATGGATAGGAAAAACTAAGTAAAATCATATATGTTTGAACGTTGTACGCAAGAATGCTGAGACTTATTGGTTTTGGAAAGAAAAGAAACATTGAATACAGCGAGATACATTTATTCATACAAATATATTGCATCTTTTTCACAAATTCAAGTCAAACAATTGGTGACATTCAAAAGGAAGATTCCGTATGACTCTATTCTGCATTTATTTAAACATGATTGTTTACACTAGAAGACACAGATTTCAGCAATTAGGATTGTGTCATGACTTTCTTAAAGTCTGAATTTCACTTCCAGCAGAATATTACAGGGGACCAGCAGTTACTAAGATTCATGTCTTCATTTTAAATATTCTTTATTAATGCTGAAATGGATATAATTTCTCTGGAATAAGAGTGACGTACATTTTTTTCTACTTTTCAGGAATATCCACACTATTTACTTCTTTTGGAAATCTGTAGGAATCTAAAGATTTAGAGGAACTGGGAATGCTGGTGTAGGTCTAGGACAAGCTGTGTTCTTTTTCTTGTTTTTGCATGGTAAATTCTGTTGCATTATTGATTCATTTTTCTATGCAATCACAGGGCAGTTGTGCTCAGAAGGAACAGAAATACATTTCATGAATGGTGATCTGGTAGCTGTAAACAAAAAAAAAAGGAAAGCAAAGAATTACAGACTTCTCAGGAAGGAATTTACTATTTACCACAAAAATTTGCTATTTATGTGGAAGCCATGCTAAAGTGCATGGAAGAGAGGGAGGTGATATGGGACAACCAGCAAGGCTTCAGCAAGGGCCAGACCAATCTTATGACCTTCTACAATGGCATAATTGCATTAATGGACAAGGGAAGAGCTATTGATGTCATCAATAAGAAATTCAGTAAGGCCTTTAACATGGTCCAATATCCTTCTCTCCAAATTGGAAAGATCTGACAAGTGGAGTGTTTGATGGAGAAAGAGCTGGTTGCAAGATCGTGCCCAGAGAGGAGTGGTCAATGAATCAATGTTCACATAGAGATCAATGACGAGTGGTACCCCGCAGGGTTTGGTACTGGCTCTGGTACTTTTCTTTACTATCTTAATCAATGGCATCAACAGTGAGATTGAGTGCACACTCAATAAGCCTACAGATAATACCAAGCACTGAAGTGTGGTTGATATGCCTGAGGGTTGGGATGCCATTCAGAGAGATCTAGACAAGTTCAAGCAGTGGGCCCAGGAGAACCTCATGACGTTCAGCAATAGTCTAATTAATTTGCTGAAAACCACACACTTTCAACAAATGGAAAATTAGGAATTAGATAATTTTAGAAAAGAGTTTGTTAATGCTTAGAATTCTAGGAGAAATACAAGATTTTTTTTTTCCCTCATCTCTTTTCAGTCCTTCTTTCTCCTTTAATACTATATTTGGGTTAAGGAAAAAGTGGTGAGTCATTGAATTGAGGAATCTGCTCCAGGATTCTATCAAAAGGCTGTACATGGCCTTTCTGTTCCAGTGATTCATAGAAGTATTTTTGATATTTTCCTTTTGGTTTCTAAATACAGATATGTAAAGTAAAGAGTAGGTACAATGACCCTTGGAAGAATAGAAAAGAGATGACATCCCAAAAATAATCCCGGGTATTCACTCAGCATGAAATGTGACTTGTTAAGTTCCAAGGTAAAAGCAATAAACATGTATTTCTCTAAATCAGAAAATATCTCTCACTGAAGTAGGTCACTCGTTGTAGTCTCTTACTCTTTTTTTGAACTAAAATAGTATTGCAAAATAAGTATGCAGTTATTAAAATAATAACATAGATGATTTATTCTTCTGCAATTTTTTTTTTTTTTTTTTTTTTGTGTGTGTGTGTGTGTGTGTGTGTAGACTCGGGGTTTTATTTCAAATTAATTAAGATTGGTCTATCTGTTGTATGCAATTTATTCTTCAGTTAACCTTTCTTCTTTAATGTTTACTAACCACCTTTGATATTGGCTCTCAGTAGATCCTCACAAAAAAGAGAACAGATTTGGCACTCTTTTACGATATCAATTTGTTTTCCTCTGCACAGTCATTCAACTTAATAATATACAGTAAAATAAATTTATAATTTATCTTGCTAGTAGACATAAAGATGTTACGGCCTTTCAGCTTTTGAATGTGGATTTTTAATGAGTTTCAAGATTTCTTGAATTTATGTTTGAGTATTTATTATTTGAGCTTTAATTAGTTAAACTATGCATACAATTAATAGAATTAATTAATAGATAACTAATAGAAACACATCTGTCCAAAGCTGAACTTGTCTCTCTATTCTAGGAACTGGCCTTGTTTCCTTTTTTTTTTCAAGGACACAAACTTAATTACTTTGTTTAATAAATTGATAAAGAATAACAGTGTGCTTATTCTTCTTTAGTCTCTAACTAGGTTTACCAAGGTGATTTTTTGTCTTGATGCTTTCTTCTGGGGATTCCAGGGGCAGAAGTAGTCACTGGCCTAGCAATTTAATTGCTGAGTGCTAAGTAGCTAATACACAATGTACCCAAAAGGATATATAGATACTGGGCAAAAGTCTGAATTAACTTTTGCATGCTCCTCTATAGTTAATTCCATTGCCAGTACAAGCCAGAGTTTTTCCACAGATTTCAGTAGCTATGTCTGCATATGGCTGTTTCGCATGTGAATAGAGAAAGACACTATTTTCCCATTTCTTTCTCTTTCAAGGTTCAGGGAGAGCAGTGTGGAACAGAAGACTCCAGTCAATAGTTCAGGGGCCCTGAATAGCTGCAAAGATTGTGCTTCAACCCCTACTGCCTTGTGACAGACTTAGTGATTTGCCCAGGACTGATCTAATTATGTAAGCTTAGCCCGCTCTCAGTTAGGTCCAATGTCTCTAATAACTATTGCCCTCCAAACATTTTGCCAATAATACTGCAATTGTCATTTGTATTATATTGCAGAGATATCAACATACTGGATTATGTATAAAAATTTATTTCAGTAGCAATGGATGTTTTACAGTTAATGTCCTTTAAGATTATGAAACACTTTCCTCGTATGGACTGGCCAAATTTATTTCCTAGAGGAGTACAGATTAAACACAAATCATGGCTTCAAATGGGAAAGGTCATGCTGTTCATCCACAAAGCTTCAATTCAGATTGTGACTTTATGACTTCTACCACTTCTTGCCACTCTGAATTATTCATCAGGATTATATTTTACTATCATAAGTTTTCCTACCCTTTGAATTTGGAAAACAAAGTTTGGGCGCTTATATCAATAAAAGTAACTTTTTAAAAGAGTAATGTAAGCCTCCTAACACTGTCAGGGCAAGAGAGAGAATAAAACATTATGTTTTAGGTTGAGAGCAAATTCTGTTAGTCCAAATATTGTTGAAAATGAATAAAATTTGTCCTTCAGATTTCTCTGCTTGGATTTCCATGAAATAACCAAGATTCAAGGGACCTAAGGAGATACCCAGACATCTGCTTTAGCAGAGTCTGCTAGGGCAGGTTGCTTAGAGGCAAAACCACTCACGTTCTGAATTTCTCCAAGGATGCATATAGCACAGCCTCTCTGGACAATGTAACCCATTCCACTGTTGGACTACATTCACAGTAAACAAAAAAACAAAAAAACAAAAAAACAACAACAACAAACAACTAAGCTTTTAATTTGAACTTCCCATATTTCAGTCTTCTGTCTGTGTCCTTTTTCCCTTTTATTAGACATCACTGAGAAGAGCCTGTCTTAACCCATTCCCTACCCCAATGAAATATTCTTACATGTTTATTTGAATTGCATACATTTGAAACAATGCATGCATTTTTTTTAATATTAACAAATATTCTGCTGCCCAGGGGAGTTGTGGAGTCTCCTTCTCTGGAGATGTTCAAGTCTCGCCTGGATGCCTACCTGTTCCAGCTGGTGTAGGGAACCTGCTCTGGGAGGGGGGTTGGTCTCAATGATCTCTAGAGGTCCCTTCCAACCACTACAGTTCTGTGGAAAAAAAAAAAATCTTTTGTAGAAGTAAAACATTTTAATATATTATAACCTGCATGTTATCAAAAAAGTTTTGCACTTATCTAACATAATTAATTTTCTAGATTTGTAAAAGAAAATACAGCAGAGATACACAGATTAAATACATTGTATTTTTTGTTTGTTTGTTTGTTTGTTTGAACTTCATCCACCCAAGGAATGTGTTCCCTTAAGAAGCTCTGGGGAAAAAAAAAAACAAGCAAACAAAGAAAAACAAAAGACAAACCCACCCAGAATGTTTTTCGTAATTACTACTATAGGTTGATATAATAACAAGAATTAGTTATTCTGAATATAAAACTACTGAATATGAAACTATTTCTTCCATGTAAAAATGCAGTGATATAATCATTAATCATTTAACACCATTGCAAAGTTAAACAAGATCATTTTAATTGAAACTCTAAAAAACTGTTTCACTGCAATATGAGAAATATTTGGAAGATAAAGAAAACACAGATAAGTAAATTTAAATCAATGTATCCAAAATAAGAGATGCACAACTTCTTGAAAGAATTAAGTAATGTACTGTAAAAACATCCATCATTAAAAAAAAAGACATTTAGCAGATATATAGTACATGCTATTAATACCACCGTAAAAGCTTCTAAATGACCTTCCAACAGTGATGACACCAATGGCCAATTACTATTGATGACTACAGTATGAAAATTTCACCTCTAAACTTTTTTGGACTACTAAGTGAGTTATAAATAGTAGTCCTATTAAGTGAACGACCCAGTATTCAATTAATGGTTAATGATGCATAGGGAAATAGCTTCAAATACTCTAAAATGGACTTGAGATGACTTGCAAATTTCACGAGTCTTCTGAATACTGAATTGTGACTAACATCAAGTGATAACACTTTTACACTCTTCCTTCATGTATTCTGTTACATACAGAGTGAATTCTGGAAAGGATCAGTTGCAGTAATTTATTGAATTGTCCCAAAATCATGTGAAAGATTAAAAGACAGAAGTGGACAAAATGTTTTGATTTCTTACTGAGTTTTTATTATATTGAAATCACAAGTTTCTGAATGCTTTTAATTATGTCTTCCCATATTCCATCCCATTCCTGAATCTTACTCTAACTACTTAAAAAAAACTTTCTTGGTGAATATTTGAATGTTTATTCAATTAAGTTTTGCATGTGACCTCTAAATTCTGAGTATATTTTAGTTAGGAAAACCACAGAAAAATCTTGGAATTATAAGAAACATTGAAATTTCATATAATCTCTTCCCAATCCATAGCTAAAAATATGATGTGAGTCCGGAAAAAATCTTTAATATTTTGCAAGGCATCTATTGATTGACATAACATAACTTGTATAAACTGCTATAGTGTTTCACTATAAATAAGATTATACAGAACATAGCATGTTTTTAAATAAAGCCTTTTATTTTAGTGTTTGACTAGTTCTATTGTGATACAAAATGAGTCCATCATGTATATATATATATATATATATTTATAGTACCTTACGGTTCTGCAGTCTCAGCTGTCAACCACGTTATCTTTCACCTACCATTTCTCCACCTGCTGCCATTTGTGAGCTCTATCTATAATATTAGGCTACGAATTCTGCAGCAGGATGTGTGTTCCTTGCATGTAGTAAAAATGATAAGATAGTTTTGGTCACTCTTCATGTGACTAGTATAAATTAATTCACATCAGTGTATGGTTTTAAAAAGCATTAACACTTGGATGCAGGGTTATCTTTAACTGAAAACAGATCTATTCCTGAAGATAATTTATGATTGTCCAAATAGGTTATAGGTTAAGGACAATTGCTACAGGTGATCCTCAAGATTCTGAGTCCACTGATCTAATGTTTCATATTTAAGGAAATTCTCACTAATTTCTGGTTAAATATGTAAGATATTTAATAGTAAGAGTCATCACTTCTCTGCCACTGATCTGGTATATAAATATTTCCTATTTTCATCAGAAATTATTCAATTTTTAAATTTTTTTTTAAAATTAGCATCCTTACTGCCATGAAATTCTTGGGAAAAGTAATATAAAATGAATGTTGTTTAGTGTGGAGAAGAGGAAGCTCAGGGGAAACCTCATTGCACTCTACAACTTCCTGAAGGGAGGTTGTAGTGAAGAGGGATTTGGCCTCTTCTCCCAGGCAACGAACAGGACTCAGGGAAATGGCTGCAAGTTGTACCAGAGGAGGGTTAGATTAGACATGAGGAAAAACTTTTTCTCTCAGAGAGTGGTCAGGCAGTGGAATGGCCTGCCCTGGCAGTGTTCAAGAGGCGTCTGAATGAGGAGCTAAGAGATATGGTTTAGTAGCTTGTGGTAGCAGTGTTAATGAGAAGACAGCTGGACTAGATGATCTTATAGGCTGTTTCCAGCCTTGCTATTCTATGATTCTACGATTCTATTATTTGGGTATTTTGCTATTTGCAATAATATCTTCAGCTTCTTTACTGGGTAGAAGGATGCCACTATGCACAGGAACTGCATGACAGATATTAGAAGATATATTCTGAAAAGGACAAATGCATATTATTTAATATTTTTTGGAAAAGAATTACACAATCCCTATCTATCCCCACTATCTGAGGTATGCAACTGAGGAGAGAGTCTTGAGGTACCGTGTCTTTTCAGAATTATGCATATTTTGTTCATTAGTCATTCAGTGTAATACATATGTAAAGTATATTCATCAGCATGGGAGCAGAAACGTAAAAGAAAACCCCGCTTGTTGCAGGGAAGTTGGACTAGGTGACCTTTAAAGGTCCCTTCCAACTCAAACATTTCTATGATTCCATGATTCTATAGCTGATTCTGGACAACTGCCATAGAATCAATGAGTTTAGAAGCACTATCCTTGTTTTGGATGATAAATTTAATTTTCTTCATAAAATCTGGCATGGTACTGTGTTTTGGATTTAGGATGAGAATAATATAGACAACACACTCCTATTTTAGTTGCTGTTGAACAGTGTTTATGCTAAAGACTTCTGGCTTCTTGTGCTGCCTTGGGAGGGAAAAGTATGGCATCATGCTGAACCATAAAATTAAGGTATTTGTCTTGATGTGGCTGCTGCTTCTCAAGGCAGCTGAATGGTAAGCAATTGCATTGTGTATCAGTTGTTCTGTATATTTTAGTCATAGTAGCATTTTATTCCCTTCCTTCTCTGTCTTATTAAGCTGTCTTTATCTCAACCTATAAGTTTAACTTTTTTTCTGATTCTATTCTGTATCCCACTACGGGGAGAGTGAGCAAACAACTGTGTGGTGCTCAGCTACCTGCCAAGCGAGACTACAACAAGCAGTTAGTAGATTATTCTCAGAAATGCATTTAGAAGATTTATTTTATGTCAGCAGATAATGAGGGCAAGATTCCTTGGTTTCACTTTTTATTTTTTTTTTTGACAGTGTGGCCTTTAAAATAATCTATCTGTGACTGTTTTACTTAAAGTGCCAATAACCTATGTCAGGAGCTCTTCCTGTTTCCATTTCTCAGAGCTTCATTATTTTATGAATTTCACAGGTTTCATCAGTAAATCTCTTTGGAACAGGAGTTTTCACACTCAGATATCAGTTGCTAATGACTGTTCTGAAGTGTTTTATGAAAATTTGAAATTATTGTGGGGCTGTTTCCAGAACACTGTCCAGAGCCACATGATTTCTCATGTCCTGTAATAAGGCCAAAGTGAGACTGTGGATTCTCCATCCTAGGAAATACTCGAAACTTGTCTGAACATTGTTCTATGCAACATGCAGTAGATGTTCCTATTTGGGACCAGATGACTGACAGAGACCCATTCCAAATTTAACCAGTTGTATTTGAGCCTGTATGAAAGCAGAACAGCTGCACAACCTCTGATACTAGGCAAATAAAGCCACCTTGACAAAAGAACCTATTCAGCTCACATTAATTAGAACTTTAAAGAATTATTGTATCCTGAATATCAAAACATTCAGTAAGCTAGGTAAAGAAACCTGGTGGAAACACTGAAGGTTTCCTCTCAATTTGCAGATCAGCAAAGTAGGATAATTTTTAGAGAAAAATGGAAAAAGTAGGCCATTTTGCATGAGAACAAATAACGGAAAGGTAGCAAAACCTCTCTAGAAGGCAGTCACGTTTTGCTTATGGCTTTATTCCCAGGTTTTAACAGTGGCGGAAGATTTTCTCAAAGCACTATCCTTGCAGAGTGAGCCAGAAGCAAGCAGTCTTTTCAGCCTAGTAAGGGGTATAGGTCTCACTGCCTATGTTCATTTTTTGTTGTCTTCCATAATGCTGAAGAAGTGGAACAATGCAACCAGTGGTTCCTCTCAGCAACGGAAAATGAAGGGAAAGGACTGGGAATAAGAAATATTCTCCTTGGCATGTATTGTAAATCTCCATGCCAAGGGACTAAGCAATGCATTTGTTCTCTAGCAGACAAAAAAAAAAGGCACCAAGAAAGCCATGGCAGCTCACTGCTAGGTCAGCGGTTCAATTGCTTTCAGTTCTCTGAGCTAAGGGCGAATCATACCTGGTCAGAACAGCATTTAGCCACAAAACGATGAAAACAGAAGAAATTAAAGCAGCAAATTTATATTTGTCTATCTTGTGAGAGGACTTTAGGTGGTCTTCCTTTGAAATTGATAGCTGATTAAAGCTGTTACTGACAAGAACAGATATCTGAGATTTTCAGAAATGAAAAGCTTCCTTAAAGAGCCATGTATGAGCACTGAAATCAGTAGCTTAACTTTTACAAGCTGGAGTACTTTCTCTAGAATCAAATTTCATGATGGATTGCTGGTAATTATTTTGAAAATCTTGGCTTACAGTTCTGTAAACTTCTTTACCGTATGCATGTCCATGACTTCCTCCGTAACAAAAAATCTGATAATGCAGCACCAGAGTTGCATGAATGTTAGCTATGGAAATTAATGGAACAGAAGCCTATCTTTTAACAGCAAATAGCAGACATGGAAATAGGTCAAATAGGTTCATCTAATGATTGTCACCTACATAATCAGCAATCTATGAAGAATAATGAGACTCTCATAGGATATTCTGTACTTCATCTGAGCACACATTAAAATCAGATTAATCAGAAAGGTCTATATATGTCCTTTCATATTTTAAAATATGAAAATCAATCCCTATTTATTAAAGTAATATGTTAACTAATTATAGCAAAAATACTTTATGCAAATCAGTTTTCAATTTTGTTGTTCATACATCATTATGTTCTGGAGGAGAATCTTGTAAAGGAAATGTTCAATTCTGAAAAAATAATCCAAAAGATTTCTTTTGGAAAGAAAGTCACATTATACATTCCCAAATTCCTTGTCCTTTATTTCTGACTAAAGTCTTCCAAGACCTTGAGGCTTTTCATCCAGGAGAAGAGAAGGCTCTGAGGAGACCTTATAGCAGCTTTCCAGTACCTGAATGGGAGTAGCAATAAAGATGGAAAGGTTTTAGAAAGGCATGTAGCAACAGGATGAGGGGAAATGGCTTCAAAGTAGAGGAAGAAGGTATATTCAGACTAGATATTGAGAAGAAATTCTTTAATGTAAGGGTTGTGAGACACTGGAACAGGTTGCCCAGAGAGGTTATGAATGCCCACTCCCTATTAACATTCAAGGTCAGGCTGGATGCACTTGTGAGCAACCTGCTCAAATGGGAGGTGTCCCTGCCTATAGCAGGGGGTTGGAACTAGATGACCGTAGAATCATAGAATCATAGAATCACAGGGTTGGAAAGGACCTACAAGGTCATCTAGTCCAACCATCCTCCCATTACCATTACTACCACAAGCTACTAAACCATATCTTGTAGTTCCTCATCCAGACACCTCTTGAACACTGCCAGGGAGGGCAACTCCACTACTTCCCTGGGCAGGCCATTCCAGTGCTTGACCGCTCTCTGAGAGAAAAAGTTCTTCCTTATGTCTAAATATCCTCTGGCACAACGGTCTCCTCTGACTTTCTCTTTTCCAGACTAAACAATCCCAGCTCCCTCAGCTGTTCTTCATAAGACTTGTGCTCCAGACCCCTTCATGAGTTTCATTGCACTTCTCTGGGTCTCAATGTCTTTCCTGTAGTCAGGGGCCCAAAAATGAACACAATATTCGAGGTGCAGCCTCACCAGTGCTGAGTAGAGGGGGATGATCACCTCCCTGCTCCTGCTGGCCACACTATTTCCAATGCAGACCAGGATGCCGTTGGCCCTCTTGGCCACCTGGGCACACTGTCGGCTCAAGTTCAGCTGAGCATCAACCAACACCCCCACGTCCCTTTCCTTTTCACAGTCATTCAACCACTCATCCCCAAGCCTATAATGCTGCATGGGGTTATTGTGGCCAAAGTGCAGGTTCTGGCACTTGACCTTATTGAACCTCATCCCATTCACCTCAGCCCAGCAATCCAGTTTATCTAGATCTCTCTGAAGGACCTCCCTACCCTCAGGCAGTTCCACACTACCTCCCAACTTGATGTCATCTGCAAACTTACTGAGGGTACACTCAACAGTCTCATCTAGGTCATCAATAAAGATATCAAAGAAGATGGGCCCCAGTACTGACCCTTGGGGGACACCACTTGTAATGGGTCACCAACTGGAATTAACTCCATTAACCACTACCCATTGGGCATGGCCTTCTAGCCTGTTCCTTACCCAAAGAAGGGTATACCTGTTCAGGCCATGGGCTACCGGTTTCCCCAGGAAAACTCTGTGAGAAGACGTGTCAAATGCTTTGCTGAAGTCTAGGTAGACTACATCAACAGCCTTTCCCTCATCTACCAGTCTGGTCACCCAGTTGTAGAAGGAGATGATGTTGGTCAAGCACGACTTGCCTTTCATGAACCCATGGTGGCTGGGCCTGATCCCCTGGATGCCATGCACATGTGGTGTGATTTCACCCAAATGATTTGCTCCTTAACTTTCCCTGGTACCAAGGTCAGGCTGACAGGCCTGTAGTTCCCCAGATCCTCCATACAGCCCTTCCTGTACAGGGGAGCCACATTGGCAAGCCTCTAATTTTCTGGGATCTCTCCAAACAACCAGGAACACTGGTAGATGAAAGAAGGTGGCTTGGTAACCCCCCTGCCAGCTCTGTCAGCCCCCAAGGGTGGAGCCTGTCTGGTCCCATGGACTTGTGATTGTCCAGATGGAAGAGGAACTCTCTAACCATCTCCACCTGAATCACTGGGGTGTATTCTGCATAATATCCCGGACTTCCAGATCAGGGTGCAAAGTGCCCTGAGGATAACTGTTCTGCCTATTAAATGCAGTTGTAAAGAAAGCATCAAGGACCTCAGCTTTCTCCTTATCCTCAGATGATCTTTAAGATCCCTTCCAACCCAAACCACAGTCACCCAAGGTTATTAATGATGTGATGGTGAAGCTGTAAGTCTTTGTATGAATTTGATCTTAGCATTAGCTTTTCTACTTCTTTTTTCCATTGTTATTAGCAGAAATGGCCGTAAGTAAAGAGAATGTGGGCCTTCAGTAGATAAAAGGCTGAGAACAAGAAACTAATTATTTAATATATAAGATCAAAAATTCTCATGAAATTTTTAATTATTTAATTAATTTCAAAATAAAATTGTCAGCTTAATTTTCTATCAGCTGACATTTATAGATATGAAGTTGAAAGCATAAGGGCAAATACTATGGTTTCATGCTACTAGCACAGGTTATCCTCAAAAATTAATAACAGAATAGCAGAAATTATGATAACTAAATAGCTTAATTTTTATTTGCTTACTAGTTTTGAAACACCATCGTGTATTTTGAAATGAATTATTTATCCTGGAAGAGGAACTTTGTAGAATGAAGCAATTTTAAAACATTTGAGATTTCATAAAATAAGATAGATAAATTAGTGTTAGATTCAGAAAGGAAATTCAACTCTATGAAAATTCCTAATTATTATATAGTGATTTATAATAATCTATCTAATGTAGTTAGCTTGTTTGTATTTTTTTTCCCCCTTATAAATAAACACTTCAGTACACTATTATCTAAATCACTGTTACTCCCTCTGAGTCATCTTTATCTTGGATCAAAGCACGTGGCTTGCAGATTGATGCATAGGCTTGCATTCAGAAAAAAAATAATCTATTTTTTCAGTTGTCCTAAAATGCATGATTTAATGGAGAGGACATAAAAACTATGGATAAAGACACGATTTTTCATGTAAGACAAAATCTGCTTTTGGAGCAGATAAGAAAATGTTTGTGTATTGACACAGTCCTTATTTACAGTGTGCTGTGATTGTTCTTTCTGTTCTCGCTTCCACCGCTTTAGATTTTGAAATACCATACTAGAGTAATTTGTTTCCCTACTCACTCTTATTTGCACTTATTATATATTCTGTTCATGCTGAGTAATCAGAGAAATAATTTTGACTATATTTTTATGGGACTTTTGAGCTACAGGAATTGTATTTGCTTGTTACTGAAATTGGAATTTTGCTCCTAAGTGTTTGCCTTCCTAGAGGAGTTCATGAATCCCATCTGGCTACTGTTCCTCTGAACTTCTATGCTAATTACCACATGCAGGAAAGACAAGGCTGCCCATGATGGACACAAGTTCAGTGGTATAATTAGTGTTACCTAATGAGTCTGCTTTGACTCAACTCTTTAACAGGAGGGCTGCCTCTGCTCCCACCACCTGGCCCAAGTGGAAATACAAGTCCCTCTCCATTAAAATAAAAATTTGCTTAATTGCACCAGCTTATCTAAAATAGGAGTAGTCCTAGTGTCAGAGGTGAAGAGAAGAAACTCTTCCTCAAACTATGTGAAATGTTGTTAAAGCACTGGAGAAAGAAAGGAACAGTATTGCTGTTCTATCAGCATGTACAGAACTGACTGTGCCTGATGGAAATATTGTTCCTCATTATTTGAGCGAATTAAATGAACAATTGTTTACAGGCTCGTCTATCTGTAACTGGCTTTTGGAGAGCTCACTCATGAACCATTTCTTCTGTGAAATTACACTCATATCTACCTCTCTTTCTCCTTAGTGTGGTACGAAAACAGCTTAATATACATTTCCTAAGAAAGAAAGATGAAATAGTTAACTGCTCTCTTTCTCATCAAAATCTCATGAGACAAGTTGAGTACCAGTTTTATTTAAGCTGTTTATTATTAAATATTTAGTCTGCCTGAGAGACATAGCTGGCATGTTTCATTACATCCTTGATTACGTCCACCATTTGTCATACCAGATGGGTGGCTAAACAAATTATGTTTATAGTCTGTATATGTGAAATATCATTAAAAAAAAAAAACAAAAAAACAAAAAAACAAAGAAGGAAACAAACAAACAAAAAAAAAACAGATTGATACTTGTAGTTAAAAAAAATAGAGATTTTGGGACAGAATCTCAATTATTTAGAACAAAGTCACTTCATTTATTTCAACAAAAACATGTCAGTTTATACTGAGATTTTCTATTAGTCTAATCTCTGCTTGATTTCTGAAGAAATAGAGCTGTAAAGGTAAAACCATACTCCCCAAAATCACAGTAGTTTTGTTCCTTTTTACTTCTCCTCTTGCATATTACTGACTCAGTGATCCTTCAGGCACTATGAGGAAGGAGCATCTCTGTATCATTATTGATTGATATTATCATTGTCATACTCTCCATATGATTTCCCACAATCCTTACTCAATCCATCCCAAAGAAGCACTCAGCCTGTCCTGACTCTCCCTTCCCTTCCTGCTCAACAAAGCATTTTCCCTAACGCTATGTTTTCTGCATGAGGTTTTCTAGACCCCAAGCCAGGAAAGTAATGGTATGCCTACATTTTATTTCAATTACCAACTATCTTAGCTTTGACTTTATATAGTGAATAATCATTTTTTAGTATGAAGTTCTGCACGGCAATTTTAGTATAACTTTAGCTAAAAAATCAAATAAAAATTTTTATTTGCATTCCTTGGACTCTTTTATCATTTTCCTTCCTTCATAGCCTGATGTTATGAAACATATTTCAGGAAGCTGTGCCACAACTTTGTTTTTCCTCTGTGCAGAGTTTGTGAGGTTGGAGTTTGAGCTTCTTGAAGATCTAGTAAAGAAATTGCAGAGCTTGCACTATTTCATATTTTACACCCCTACCTATTGCTGACCCAAACTGTAATTCAAATGCATAGCCAAGTCCGTCCATGAACAGTAAATAAAGGATATTTAAATAAAACAATACCACAGAGACCATATACCTTGTATTCTTTATATATATATATATTCACATATATATATTTGTGAAAATAAGAAAATCTGTTTTTTTAGAAAAGCAAGTGACATAATTTTATTGTTATTTTATATTTAGTAAAGCTATCCTTAAAGGCTTTACTCAAGTCTCTAAAATTCCCTGCTATTTTTAGATCTCATTCATCAGACTTATAAGCTTTAAATTTCACTAGTGTAAATTAAGCTCTTGCTTCCTCTTCAGGTTACCTGACTGTGAATGTCACGATATACTTCCAGACTAATTCAGTTATTCTGGACAGAGAAGCTCTTGACTATTGCATATGCTTGGGAAACAAAGACTGCAAAGACTGAAATTGTAGTTATAAGATGGGAATAATGGATGATTTTTGATCAAAATCCTAGACAGATTTATTGTAATGTTGGATTCGGGCAAACTGTTATGGTTTAACCCAGCAGGCAGTAAAGCACTACAGGGTCATGCACGCACTTCCCCTGCAATAGGATGAGGGAGAAATTCACAAAAACGTACAACCTGTGGGTTGAGATAAAGGCAGTTTAATAGGACAGAAGAAGTAGTGGAAAAATATAAAAAATAATAGAATAAATACAATTGGAAAAGACCTTTAAGATATCTTTGCCCACATTTTAAGAGATGAATCCAACTTATTGGATTCCATATCAACTCAATGTATACATATGAAAAAGTTTGATTAAGGATTTTAGCTGCTTGCAAGTAAGAGCTTGCTCAGAAGAATGTGAAAAAAAGGGTGAAGAAAAGTTGACTTCTGGGACAAGCTCTTACAAAAGCCCCCACAGGGAGAGTCTTGAGGAAATGGAGTCATAGTGTTCAGAATGGAATATGGTGGAAGGATGAGAGACAAACTCACACTTTGAAACGAGTTAAGATTGGGTATACTGAAAAAGAGTTTGCCCTGGTCCAAGGATGCAGCAGGTTTACTAAAGAGGCTGTACGGTCAACATACTTAGAAGTTTTCAAGACCTAACTGGATAAAACTCTGAGCAACCTGATCTGGTCTTTTAACCAACCCTCCTTTGAGCTGAAGACTGAACCAGAGATGTCTTGAAGTAACTTCCAACCTTAGTTATTTTGTGATTTAATAATTATGATGCTGTTCATTTTGTTTCTTTTTCTTTCTTTTTTTTTCCCTTTTTTTTTTTTTTTTTTCATTTACATGGCTTGAAATCTAAATATGTTAGCATCAGGCTATGAGGTTGTCTTCATGATTTCTCATCTAATGAAACATTTGATATTTAAGTTTTTCAGAAGTAAAGACTAACCAGCAGAAAGAATAAATAATAGTCAAATAGTAAATCTTCACTTTAAGCAATGTGTAAAATAGATCTTTCTCTTCTTTGAATTCAGAAGGAAAAAATATGTCTATTGCCAAACACAAAACAACTATATATTACTAGGTCCTCCAAGTTGCTTTGTTTGTTTGTTTGTTTGTTTTATGAATTTCTTTCCTAAGTAAGGCACAAAGTATTGTGATTTCTTAAGCTCTTCTGTGAATCTGATTTAGGTTTAAGACCTACAGTAAAATATTAATACTATTCTGTACTACATACTATAAAATTCTATTTAGGAAAGCCAAATCACAGATGCAACTGAATTTGGTGAGGGATATTAGAAACAGCAAGAAGGGATTCTGCAGGTACACAGATCAAAAGAGACATGCCAAAAAGAATGTACATCCTCTGCTAAATGGGAAAGGCTAAAACAGATACAATCAGACACTTAAATACTCAGTGTGTTCTTTGATACTTCCCTGACAACCAGGATTCTCACGTCCCTTAACCTGTACCTCTAAGTGGGAGGTGTAAGAGCAGAGCAAGTCCAAGACTGGCTCATGAGCCTAAATATGTACATGTCCATGGGGCTGGAGGACATGCGTCCCAGGATCCTAAGGGAGCTGACTGATGTGGTTGCTGAGCTGCTCTCCATCATATTTGAAAAGTGGCTGTCAGGCAAAATTCCCAAAGACTGGAAAAAGGGAAACATTACTTCCATTTAGAAGAAAGTGAGAAAGAAGGAACTAGGGAACTACAGGCCAGCGAATCTCATTTCTGTGCCTAGGAAGGTCATAGAACGGATCCTCCTAGAAGACATGTTAAGGCACATGAGGGGCAAGCAGTTGATCTGAGACAGCCAGCATGGTTTCACACAGGGAATGTTGTGCCTGACTAACCTGGTGGCCTCCTATGATGGAGTGATGGTAGACAAAGGGAAGGCAACTGATGTCATCTCCCTGGACTTCTGTAAGGCTTTTGACATGGTCCCTCACCACATCCTTATCTGTAAATTTGATATTTATAAATTTGAAGGGTGCACTATTCCTATTCCTCAGATGAGGAATTGCTTGGAAGGTCACAGCCATAGTGTTTAATAAATGGCTATATGTCCAAGTGGAGCCTGGTAATGAGCATTGTCCCCCAGGGATCCATCCTGGGTCCAGTACTCTTTAACATATTTATCAATGACATATATGGTGGGATTGAGTGCATCTTCAGCAAGTCTGTCACCAAGCTGAGTGGTGTGGTTGATACTGCAAAAGGAAGGGATGCCATCCAAAGGGACATTGATAAACTGGAAAGGTGGGCCTACATGAATTTAGTGAGATCCAACAAAGCAAAGTACAGGGTTTTACACCTGGGTTGAGATAATCCCAGATATGTATACAAACTGGGAGAAGAGCTCCTTGACAGCCCTGTTGAGAAGGACTTAGGGGTCCTGGTTAATGAAAAATTTAACATGATCCAGCAGTGTGCACTGCAGCTTGGAATGCCAATGGTATCCTGGAGTCCATCAGCAGAAGGGAGGCCAGCAGGATGAGGGAGGTGATTTTTCCCCTCTACTCTGCGTTCATGAGGCTCCATTTGTGTACTGCATTCAGGTCTGAGGCCCCCAACACAGGAAAGATGAGAAACTTTTGAAGAGAATCCAGAGGGCCATGAATATGATCCAAGTGCTGGAGGACTTCTCCTTTGAAGAAAGGCTGAAGAAAGTGGGCTTGCTCAGCCTGGAAAAGAGAAAACTGAGAGAAGACCTCATTGTGGCCTTCCAGTATCTAAAGGGAGTTCAAAAATATGAGGAAAAACAAATTTTTACATGAGTAGATAGTGACAGGAAAAGGAAAAATGGTTTTAAACTAAAGGAAGGGAGATTAATATTAGATGTCAGGGATAATTTTTTACTGAGTGAGTGGTGAGGTGCTAGAACAAGCTCTCCAGAGAAGTTGTGAATGTCCCACCCCTGAAGGTGTTTAAGGTCAGGTTGGATGGGGCCCTGGTCAGCCTGATCTTGTGCTTGATATAAAGGCTGGCAACCCTGTCTGTGACAGGGGTGTTGGAACCTGATGACTCTTGAGATACTTTCCAACCCAAGCCATTTTATGATGATTTTATTTTCCAAGGCTCAAATAATGATTAAGTGCTTGAAAAGGACACAAGACTTTGGTCCACTGCTACATGAAAACTTTTATCTAGGAAAATATTTTTTTTATCATGAACTGTTTACTGTGCAAATCACAAATAAATATCACAATGAAAAACATCACTTTAGTTTTTAATGGGACATATGTATTAGAAAATTTAAATTTATGTATCACTTATGCAAAATATGGTTTAGCTTAGCTTCTTGGTTTATTCTACTTCTCCTAGAGAATATTCCATACAAGCAAATCAGTTTAAGTCAATCTTGTATCATGAGCCTAAATGCTATATTCAGTATAACACAGCATGGCAGTGTATGTCAGACAATATACGGATTCCAAGTGCATAATATTGTGAGTATAATGCTCCAGAAGAAATAAAGAGATGAGGAAAAACTGTCATTCCTATGTTAACAAAGCCAAGTGTTCATACAGGAAGGATGGATTCTAGACAATCATTCTTATGTTAACAAGGCTCAAAATGAAGGAGTCCTTAAAGAGCTTGTTAATTGCTGCAATTCTGAGAAAGAACCAAAGAATGAATATGTGACAATATGGAGAGATTGTTTCTTGGTGGAGCCTGCAGGAGTGGTACATCCAGAAATATTTCAGCACAGAAGCGGTGGGTAGGAAACAATTACAGACTGCTAGTTTTTAGTCAATGGGAATATTTTTAGTTGCAATAAAATTCTTAGCTGCTTTTCTCAAATCTTAAATATTAACTGTACCACAACTGTGATGTAACAAAGTCCATAGATGTGAAGATGATATTAATGGCAATATGTGGAACATTAAAAATGTTCTGAAATGCAGTTTTGAAAGTCTTTTGTTAAACTTCTCCGATCTTTGTCCAAGTATTTCTGAAAAGATATGCAAAAGCATTTATGCATGTATAGATACAATTAATGTGCTATAATCACAGAGAGAAAATAACATAAAAAACTACCTAATAACTTCATATTTTTCCATATCATCAATAAAGAAGTATAGAAACATCATCTAGTAAATTCAGACCATACAAGTTTTAGATTTATTGTTAATTTATTGTTAGTTTTAGATTCATTGTTTATACTTGCTACAAATACTTCTGAAGACACATTTTGTCAACATATTGTCATATACTGTAGGGGGGGAATTATAATTAGCTATTTAACATCTTTGGCAGATGTGTACGAGAACATTTAAAATGACTATATAAAATTTTCTTCATTAAAAACCATATTCTGCCTCAAGTATAATTTGTTTCATTTTTCTGTTTAATGAAGTGTAAAACAGTGATAAATTGTAGAATTCTTTGTAAAGAGTGTTCATATTATTTATATAATACACTTGGTGAATTAACTGTTTCAAATATTATTTATATAATACATTTGGTGAACTAACTGTTTCAAAAAGGAAGAGTTGATGGGATGGAAATGTAATTTAGAGCTTAAAGATCAAAAAGCAAAGCAATAACATGGCACCATTGATAGTTAATTAAATCAGAGTGTATTTCACTTAAAGAAGCAGCTTCAATGCTTCAGCTCAGTAACCCCATAAGCAAATCCAATGGACGTGTACTGAGGCACTTAAAAAAATGAGTACTGTAATCTATACTCCACTGTGAGTTGCTTGTGCAAACACAGAATTCCTTGATATTATTAGGGTACAGAAAAGAACAAACACAGAGAAAAAATTACAGTCACTTATAGGATTGGGGCTTAGGCAGCTTCAACTTTATGACTACTTTAAAAGAGATAAACAGAATATGAGGAAATAAGCACACTTGCTAAGATTTTGACTTTTCTTTTTCCCCTCCATCTGGACTACAGAAGGAAAATTATGAGGATGAATATATGACTAGCACTTTAGAAAATGTGAACTGGTTAAAATGCATAAAATCTAGTTGATTTTAATGAACAATTATTTGCTCATGTGCTTTCATTTATTATAAAATTTCCATAAACTAAGACAATCTGTCTCATGCAGTTTATCAATTTCATTACCAAGAATGAACAGTAATAATGTCAGATTTTTTACTTTAAATATGTCCCCACTTGATCTAACAAGATTAATCTAATTCAGGGGATGATTTTTTTTTCACTGTGTGCTAGTATTGGAGCTGGAACTACAGCAAATCCTTAGCAGGAAATGCAAATGTGTTACAAAATGTTATTTAAAATGAGTTACTCGTTGGTATGAAGTTTTTTTGACAGTGGAAGCCACTGAAAGCTACTTATTGTAGCCATTGTGAATAAAGTGTTGTCATTTTTAAATTTCCTGAAACACATTTAAAAAAGACAAGTGCTTGGAGAGGAGACATTGTTTTATTCTTCACAGGGTGCCAGGTGGGAAATCCCTTATGTAGTGTTAGTATTAATCATCCATCACATACTCAATGTGTGAATTAGTCAAGGGTGAATTAGAATCAAATCTATTTAAATTGGAGACATCAAATGCATTTTCTCTCTTTATTAGGGAGAGATGTCAAAATATTCTCTATGCCTTTAAAAGTTTTTTATTAATCACATGACTTGATAAAAGTATCATAAAAATGTAACAGTAGTTTCCAATCTACAGAATAAACAAGCTTAGTTACCAGGATAAAATAAATCCTCAAGAAGAAAAATATGTGGAAGTGGTGACATAATTTCATAACTGTGAAAAGGCCAAACATTGATTCCTTGAAAGTTTGTGCTTTGATGCTGCACAAATGATAGAGATTCCTTTTATTCACAACCAGTAAACATACGAACAAACCTAGTGTATGTTGGGACACTGAAAGATTAGAAACAATAATAGAAATTCTTTTAATAGAATTATTAAAGAACTAAGAACTAATTCTTTTAATAGAAATAAAATTCCAACAACCTGAGCACTTATACTAAATAAGTCTAAATATTACTTTGCAATTGCTTGAATATTTTTGAACAATCTGACAGGGAAAAAGGAAATAATTTGCTGACAAAGTGATGGCAAAGGAACATAAGGAACTTCTAGACTTGTAATAATAATGCAGTGTCAATCTGCCTTACACTGATGTTCAGCACACACTTTAAATAACAGTTCCCTCTAGTTTTGTCTTTTCTTACAGTGCATTCATGTTGCATTCATTTCCTGCCTTCTCTTTGTGATGCTTGTATCCTTATTTTCTGACTTAGAATTTGAGACAGTCATAACAGGGCTGGAAAGAGACAGATTGTACAGAAATAAGAAGTAAATGGAAATCTGGGGCATTTTGACAAACTAAGACCTAACTTACAAAAGTGGTGTTGAATTACTGCATGATCTGAACAAACATGAGAGACGCGGAAGTCTATTTGTGGCTTGGTTTAGATAGGAAAACATGTAAAGTTTAGATTATATTATGTGATTACCACTCTCTTCAGTGTACTTCCAATTTCTCAAAATGCTCTTTAGTTAGTATATATCAATCATATACTTATGAATTATATATATATGATCACTAATATACTGAAAATAATTTCCATACTAATATATCTTGTTGATTAGGAGACTAAGTGAAAATTGGAAATTAATTATCTATATGAAAGATGATATCCTCCTTTCTATTCAATTAAGATGTGAAATATGTTTGAGATGAGTTGGAGTTACAGCCCATGTTGATGAAGAAGGGAAGTTTTAAACAGACATAGGTAGAAGTATGAGTATAAACTAATATTAATAAATCTCAACATTGGCATTAAAACTAAGATGCCAACAAAAATAATTAATAGATTCATTGCATTTTTTAGGAATAGGGCAATAGTCTTTCTCACATGCACTGCAGAAACTGGACATACATACAAACACACAGATACTTATATAAGCCTTTAGTCAATATTGTTATTGTCTCATTCTCTTTAGCAGCAATATCATTTGGAAATCACTGTCTACTGAAATCAAGTCACTAGCATCCAAATGAAAAACAAAAGACCAACAAAAAGAAGAAAGTGTTGAGAATAAAATATTTGTCAAAGATAATTCAAAGTAATTTGAATTCAAAAGCTATGACTTTTAGGGGAACCAGTTTTAGCAACTACTAATGGTGTGTACGGCCTTTTTGCAGAATATTAACACTGTCCATTGACCTCTTCATTAGAAGACATGAAATGGTGTGGAATTTCAGTTCCTGCTGTGAAGTTGTCTACATTGCAATGTTCATGCCTGTGGCAGTCTTAGCAGCCAGATCAGGTACTAAATGGTCCATAAAATATACTATGCACCTTAGATAGGTCTTTTTTACAGAAAAAGAGAAAGGAAAAGAAAAATCCAAGGCACTTTCTAGATAATTAAGGATGAAACAATAACATTATAAGCAAAACAATATTTGCCCATTCTGTATTTGTACCAGAGTCTTTCCTATAAATACAGTAAGTTTAATTATACCATAAAAAAAGATTTTATTGGCAAATAAGGAATCTAGTCTCTAGGCAACTAATTGTACTTAGGACTGAAGAAATGTCGGAGCCTGAATCATTTAACTTTGAAGAATTATGTTTTTTATAGAAAATGTATTTACTTTTTTGGAAGGGACTCAAGAGATCATCGAGCCCAATGCACATTGCAGTCCTGTAGCCAACTTGTGGTCCACAAGATCACCCTGTTTATTCTCAGAGATGGATGTTTGGTTTTGTTTTCTATGCCAGCTTTAGCAAAAGCCTAGAAAGCAGATACAACAGGTATAGCAGCCACTCAATCATGCAATTTAGCTCTTTAAAGAAAAATATATAGCAGTTGAGGGAGGTAAAGAGTGCAGCTGCCTCCTTCAGCTGCTCTGGTCCTGAACTGGCTGCTGGAGCCCAGCCCAGTGCCTAGGGACCTGGAGTTTCTGCCCAGACTGGGAAATGCAGCTCCTTTCTCTTTTGCAGGTTCAAGTTCAACATGTATCCCAGAGACATATAGGCACACATATACAGAGAGAGAAAGGAACTGACATGATCAGTCACATAGGTTGCCCTAGTCCAGTTCTGCATTCAAAAATAGTAACACACAGGACTCACATAAAGCATAGACACAGACAGCTGAGATCCCTTCTTTTTCTATGTCTGGTAGAGATATAAGTTCACTAGTGAAGGCACATAAAGCACTCTATAGGTTCATAACCACACACATTTGCAGAACATTTGAGTACCACCATTGCCCATCTCTCCATGGAGAATCACTGACTGGACCCCTTACCCACTTCACAGGTTGTCTACTTGCTTTCTGGTCCAGCTTGAAACTCACTGCACACACAACTCATACAACCATAATCTCCAGACCTGGTGAGCGTAATAGGATGGGTCAGCTCCCCCCACCCACCCCCCCACCCCCGCTCTGTGTCCTCATCTTGAATCATAGAATCATAGAATTACTCAGATTGGAAAATATCTTAAAGACCATCATGTCCAATCACAACCTAACCTAATAACCCTCTGGTAAATCATGTCCCTGAGCACCACATCCAAACGGTTTTTAAACACATCCAGGGACGGTGACTCAATCACCTCACTGGGGAGCCTATTCCAGTGCTTAACAACACTTTCTGTAAGTGTTTTCCTGATATCCAACCTAAACTTAGCCTGGCACAACTTGAGGCCATTTCCCCTCATCCTGTCACCTGTCACCAGTGAGAAGAGACCAACCCCACTCTTGCTGTAAGCACCCTTCATATACTGGAATAGAGCAATAAAGTCTCCCCTCAGCCTCCTTTTCCCCAGACTTAACAGCCCCAATTCCTTCAGTTACTTCTGCGACTTCAGCGACTGCGAGGTACACCTCGAGATGTGACACGGCAGGACCTCCCCAGCTCTATGATTGTTGTGTGGCACATGCTTTAGGGGTGTAGACGAAGCACATAGGGTATATAAGCTAGGGTTCATGTGCGATAAACGCCATTTTGCTGTTCATCATATTGGTGCGTACATGCAGTTATTTGGTCCTGGCCTGGTTAAGGTCAGTAGCGTGGAAGGCAATGCAACATATGACTGAATATTCGGCTAAAACTCATAGAAATCTCAAGGCTTGAATATATTTGCAGAAACAAGTGAAGCAGTTTGGAAAAACAAATGGAAATAAATTCCCATCTGCTCACAGATACAGAATAAAAGGCTACATTCAGCAAATACATGTCTTGTGATGAATACTTCAATCAGCTAAGAATAATAATGCAGATCCAAATGTCTCATAATACTTCCTCCAGGCTTCTCTTTGGACAAGGTGAGGGTGTTAGTGTGATCCTGATATTCCTAAGAGCAATCTGGCTTTGTTTGAGCATGTACACTTGAATGTAAACAAGTGATTATAAAAACATTCAAACAAACATCAGCCCAAATCATTAGATGAAACTTCCAAAACTAGGAAATTTTGGGAAGATATGTAGGTATAGCAGGAAGAAGATTATAAAAATGATAATCCACTTCAAATAAAATTTATCTCAAATCTATTTGTCACCACAGTTTCTATAATGAAGAATTTGTGTACAAGACCTTTGAGGAAAAATTTGAATACAATACTGAATGCGACATGAAATTACATTCCAAGGTAGTGTGAGCACAAAAAAATATACTTACACAGTATAGTCCACTTAAAGCTTTTAGAATTGCCCATAAACTATAGATTTTCTACGGAACTCTTATCTTTTTTATTTCTTAGGGAAAAAAAGTATAATAGTAACTTAGATTTAATTAAAGTAGTTCTGGTGAGGAAATAAACTCCTGTTTTAAACTGACTGATACAACTTTCTGCTCTCTGTCACAAGTGCAAAATCATTATTATTTCATTATATTACTGGTTTGACATATGCATTAAATTCACTGTGAGGAGACAAAGAGCAGAAAAGAAAGAACATGTAAGTAGTGAGATTCATTTTTAATCATGGAGATAATCATATCTCTATGTGAAAAGTTACTTTGTGACATTTCAAAATAGTTGATTTTATGTAGTTTTAAGTTGTTATAAGTAAGTGTTGAGAATCTCTTTGTATTAAGAACTGTGTTCAATTATAACAGTGTAGAACAGTGTGTATGTATTTATAAATATTGATTGCTTGAATACTGTTTCAAAATTTTTGATTGGTGACTCCAACATCTCATCTCTATGTTTCTATGAATTTTTAAGATGATTTTTTAGAAAGAGAAGAATTGAGAAGTCTTAGGTTTCTTTTTCAAAGAGTGGTTTTTCTTGCTTCTTTGTTTTGAAAGGGAATAGTAATTCAGGACAAAATTCATCTAATGTAAATTCACCTGGTAAAATTTGACATTTGATGTGATTTGTTCCTTTGGGTTTACAGATCTGCTTAGTGCTCTAGACTCTAGAGACTAGTCTTCAGAGTCTCCATAACAGTTACAGAAAATACAGAAAATAAACTGAATAGAGAGATTAGTACTCCTGGTCTCAGATCTGATGCAGATGGAATGAATCATCACTCCAGGCATCAGTTTCTCTTCAGACTGAGGAAGAAAGAGGAGATACAGCTGTGGCCTGAAGTCTAACTGTCAGATGACCACAAGTATGAGAACTGCATACTGCCTTCATGATTGGTATTTTTGATGATGTCACTGCTAATTGTGTTTATCCAGCTTAGTGCGCTCTAGTGCAATTATTATTTTGCTTTTTCTGCTTGTGAAGTGAAAATTCAAATGTATTTTTGTTGGAGACAAAGGGCATCCCTTAATGCTCTGAAAAGCTATTTTTCAACCTGGATGACCTTCTTTCTAAAAGTCCATATAGTACTGTATCGTTACCATTTTTAAAAATGATGATGGAGGAAAACATCCTTTTGTTCTGGTTTAACCAGATAGGCTGCTGAGCATCACACAGCCCCATCCCTGCCAGTTCAACAGCGAAGGTGATGCACAATGCGGACTTCTTATCACCTGTTGATAAGTGTCCATCTTGGCCCCTGGCAAATTCCATCAGTTTCATGATAGAGCCGTATGGTATGGAACATCCATTTGGGTCAACCTTCCTGGTTCTGTTCTCTCCCACCTGATTCTGCACCACGAGACTCCTCACTGACAGGGCAATACGCAAAGCCCAAAGTCCTTCATTTACTGTAAGCAGTACTCAGCAATGACAAAAACTTCAGTGTGTTATCAATATTTGGCTTAATTTCAATTTTTGACATAAATTCAAAGCACAGCACCATAACAGCTACCAGGAAGAAAATTATCCCAGCCAATACCATGAAATATCATGTTATATCAGTCTCCACAGTGGGCACCTGAAGTTTAAACACAAGTTAATTCAACACCAGAAATGCCTTTTCACGTATTCAGAATTTCTATTATCTTTGTTTCATTCTATGTTTTAAGAAAAAAATCTACTAGCAAATTCAACTCTAAATTACTTTATTCATGTTTTATAGTTAATTTAGTATAGTAATTTAATTTGTATAGTAATTTAAAACAAGATAAAAATGGAAATACTTTCAGAAATAATTTAATAATATGTATACAAGCAAAATATATCTTGGATGATACTTATAGTTAAATTTCTGAAGACAGCTCAATTCAATGGAGATAAGGACATATTAAAGTTATTAGCAAATTTTACAGCTATCAACAACCTGAATAACACCAGATACTTGGGACTGCAGAAAGCCATGGTAGGGGTACTATGTATTAAGTTGTAAAAAAGAAAATTTGATTTTGAAGTAATAATTATTTGTGTTTAGGAAATTTGCTTGTAAGGACAATGGTGGACTCATGGAATTAAAGAAGTGTACAGATAAGGCAGTTACAGTTGATTCACAGGTCACATCCACAAGAAAACTGAATATAGTTACATACTGTACTTGTTCTGCCAAATTTGATCTGCAATATATTTTCACATGTATTTATTTATATTCAGAAGTGTGCTATTAGAAAACTGCTCTCTTTGCTGAAATTATTTGTCTATTCTTCTACAATTCCAGATCTTTTTATAATTTTTCTGAGAAAGAGAAATATTGGCATAGCCCTGAGACCATTTCATTTACTAGAACCTCAGACTTTGCCTGAATCAAACAACGAAATGAACAACAAAAACCCAAAGCAAGTAAAGAAGTTCAAAATATTTTAAGATCTTTTGTCATATTTAGAAAATATTCTAAGATATTTGTCTGCAATGGATATTGAATATATGTTGGATATATTCACCATGCTTAGTCAAGGGGTTTAGTTCAGACATTGCAGTGCAGGCCTCTCTTCACTGGTTCTTCCATCCATTCAGAGGCAGAGAACTCCTTGCTTGATATCTTCTGGAGAAAACAGAGAAGTACCTTGCTCATATCTCCTCTCAGCTTGTTGCTTGCCAGTTTCTAATAAATAGCAATGCATCATGGAAAGGTACATTTTTATCACTCTTTCATAGTCTTGAGAGGATCTTTTCTTAAACAAAGCCCGTAAATTATGCAAATATTAACTATCATGAATCTGTTTTAGTCCTTCCAATTCCACCTTACAAATATGATACCAGTATCTGTTTCCCTTTCTCCTTTTCTGGGTTCTTTGCATCTCTCCACATGTAAACTGTGACACCAGCAATCAGAGATAGCAGGGATATTTGTTGTGGCTTGATTAGATTTTACATATAGTTTATCATGTTTTAATCATCACTCAGACCTAAGGAGAAAGGTATGGTTGCAGTTTTTCTAGGTGGCAGGAGGGAGATTTGTTGGTGGGTTACCTCTTCACTACTTCACAATGTTCCAATAATGAACTATCTTTAATTATAGAAAATATTTAAATTTCAAATAGTTTTCCTATTAAAATTAAACGTCATATTATCATTATAGAATGGGCTCTTAGTTATAAAAATATCACTCTCTCTGAAAAATATATACATATGTATTTATCTTATGCATATTCTGAAAAATAGATTAAAATACGCATTATGATGCACAGGAAAATTACAAATACACAAATCTGTACTTATTTATGTACACTGAAAGAATGAAATAGTAAACATTTAGAATTTTGAGTGAGAAAGCATTCCTGTGATACTCTCTTTTCCTGGTCGAATGTGTAAATATTTGTGACTTTAAAAAATTAAATGGCCATGCCAGGTAGAAAAATCAAAAACTCGGAGATAGTGTACCATGAAAGATGAATACTGAGTGGCAATAATACTATGATTACTATAGAAAATTAAATAGGAATAAGTGGATTATTGAAATAATTTAATGATTTTGCCATAATTTTGAAGTAAGTAGCACCTAGAATGCCCCTTACAACATTATTTTTCAACTGTTGAAACTGCAGTTTGTTCCTGTTTTGTATTAGATCCTTCAGTATGATGAAAATGCTTTGCACAGCAACTGAATTACACTGTCTCTAAAGGCCAGTCTCCCCATTTCTTGCCACTATGGAGTTATTATCTACAGAAATGCTTGGAGGGCCCATAATGATGCCAATCCCCACTTGACATTTTTTACCCTTTTGTCAATATCTTAAGCCATACTAAGTTTCAGCATAACAGAGAATCGTCAAAATACTGTTACACTGCTGTCAAGTAATGCCATGAGGTTTAGAGATGTGTAATATCCAGCTATAAATTACTATTACAGCACTTCCAATCTGTGCTTTTGGTCATAGACAGAAAAGTAGCACTACTGAGTCTGGATAATAAAGCTTCAAAATAAAACTGCAAATTTTGCTTTCTCGTTAGGTTTATTGCTGTTCATAATCCGAGGTATCATTTTACTGCTCATTAATACATAGAAATTCCATTACATCAGTTCATTTTTTACATGTTCATCAGAATGCTTCACTTCAGTTTTCAACAAAAACAGCCCAACAGACATAATTTTAATTCCATATGAAGAAAGTGTGTTTGTATATTTTCCCAGTCTATTTACCACTGTATATTATATGAGCTACAACAAATATAAGCAAATAGATATATAAATACTGATATTTATATGTATACTTTGTAGGTAGCAAGCTTGAGACAGATGTCTAAAGTATTAAGAAATATGTGTTCAGATTTTTCCATCATTTGTATATCAATATATAGGTGAATAATTTATGGGTGAATAAACTCACATATAATCTGTATGGATATACAAATCCCAAATATTCAAAATCGTTGTAGGTGTCAACTTTCAGCAGCCAAATACGAGAATGTGATTATCGTTATATTCTAGCTCCAGAAACTGTCAGTTAAGAAGAGCTGTTTTTATTGAAGTGGCTTAAGAAATGAGCGATTGACAAAGCTTAACCTTAAAAGTTCCTCTTATCATTTCACCCCACAATGGAAACATAAATACTGATTAGAAATAATCTTAGATTTATTAAATACAGAAAAGAAATTTAATAAAAACAAATAACTCTTTGACTTAAAACTGATTAATCTCCTATTCCTTTTCATTTTGGTTCTGATAAATGAAATACATTGATAATTGCTGTATGTTTTCACAAAAATTAGGAAGAACAACTTTCCATTTCTAAGATAAATAAAAATGCATTTTAAATTTCAGTACCTATTTCAGTAACTACGGGAAATCCTCCAATCTTTTTTCTACAAGCATTTTAGAATATGTGTCTTTTTTTGTCCTGTATAGGATGGATCACATGCTAAAAGTTACCTGTCTCAAAGTTAAGTCAATAAAATCTTTCTACTGACTTCGATGAAAGCTGGATCAGACTCAATTTGAAGAGCTATTGCTGCAGTTTCGGGACTCTGACAGTATTGGAGAATAAAAACAATGTGGAGAATATGGTTCTTAACATTGTGCAGAGGAGGTAAGATCAGCCAGGTATTCTGTGTTTTTTCCTTTATGACCTACCAGTGGTGCTTCGAGCTTTGTTAGCTTCCCAGAATGTCAAGTTAGATAAAGTCAAGTCTAAACTTTTACTTACATTTTCTGGACTTTTTCTGTATGTAAGTGAAGTAGAAGTGAAGTTTCTGGGACCTTTGGGATAATGTACTTGAAACAATTTTATTTTCTGCCCTTCTCTAACATAAATAACAAGGACCAAATGTACTCTGCAATGAATATAAAGAAAAGCTAGAGAGAAGAATCAGAAAACTTGTCTTTTCTATGTGTTAGTTCAGCTTATTCTTCCTGCTTTGTCACTGACTTTAATTTCCCCTCTAGCTCTATAAAAACTTCTAGCTGTCTCTTAAATTCATTTATAGTATGTGCTTCAGTGGATCTACCTGACAACTTATTCCTCACGTTTATTACTCTTGGAATGAAATACTCATGCTTGAAGACTGCTGTTGTTTCCCCTTAAAGGAATATTGTCTACTTATCAGACTTTGTTTTGTTTTAAATTAACTAATTTTTTAAAACAGTCTTTTTTACCGACACATTCTTCTTTTAACTTTACACACAGATCTCAATATCTATAATTGTATCTCTGCTCTACCAGTGAGGTATAGCACAGTCTTTTGGATAGGGTAGAAAGATTATGATACTTATCCTCTGTCACTGCAGTAGGCGCTGTTATAGTTACAGAATCTTACAGGTCCCCCACATAAATATGTGTTATCTTTTCAGATAAAATGACTGCATGTTTGGCACGATCCTGTGAGAGCGACTAAACATCAGTAGAGAAGTGATGTTGTCCAGCCACCTAACTATCTAAAATAACTGTCTGCCATACTAACCTGCATGTCTTTCAGCACTGAAAGTTCTAATAGTTATTTGCAGCACCAGCTGAAATTCTTTTGTCAACTTTTTCAAAAATGGTTATTTACTGACTTTCCCCCCTCAAAAATCATAAACACGGCTTTAAAATGGGGCTTGGTGGATGATGGCACTATTTAGTGGTGGATTTGGTAGTGTTAGGTCAGTGGTTGGTCTTAATGACCTTAAGGATTTTTTCTAGACTACACAAGTCTATGATGCTAAAATGAGTAAATATTGTGGCAAAATAACATTTAAAAATTTTGTTCAGAAATTTTTATTATTACTAGAGAGTCAGACTAAATTCTTTTTTTCTTTAAGTATTTTTAACTTTTAGAAAATGTAAAGTTACTTGTTAGTTTATTAACACTGGAAATAATAATGAAAAATCTTTTTGGTTAAATGACAGATGTTAACAACCATGCTGTTAAAAAGAAGGTTTTAGTTATTTGGGTGTGTTTTGATATGTTGAGATCTCATGTGACTCTTCTTACAAAGCTGATAGAGCACAGCATAGGGCAAATTATTTCTTTGCAATTACTATTTTTAGTATACTAAAAAAAGAAAAAATAGAAAATCTACAGCATGACTTTTAATAAAGTCTACTAAGGAGCAGAATTTGAGAAATAGTCTGTTGGCATAAGAGAAAGGTATAAAACTGGACTGTAACTTAGCCAAAAGCAATTTCCTCTAGCTTCGTCAGGATACTGATATGACCAATTAGAGCAACAATTTCAGGTTTGTTTCTGAGTCTACATAATAAACAGTCATATGCTCTTAGTGGAGAGCATCAAAATGATGATCTTCAGGGCTGACTGGTTCTTAAGCAAGATTAAAATAATCAGCCTCATGATTCCATAGTTTTTTAGTGGTTGCTCCATGGTCACCATAGTCCTTTGTGGAGGATAATGACATGTGAATAGTTCAACCTTGTTAAAGTAAACTATTTCCTCTTTTAAGAAGTGATCTACATCTGGCACTCTAGGCACATGTATGAGATAAGCTTTTATTTCTTTTTGCAGTTTATACCTTTAAAATCTAACTCAGATGGTAGCACCAAAAAGGAACTGATCTGATGGAGAGACATTCCGCTGCTAACACTTATATGCTGCTTTCAAGAATGTTGACTACATCACACAGCTTGTTGCCACCTACAAGCTTGCTGAAGGTACACAGGGAAATGGAACTGTTAGGTTGAACTGGTGTTTGAGCACCTGATGAAAGGGTGTGATTGGACTAGGGAGAACAGGCAAATTGCTTGCATCTGTGCTCCTCGTGCCACCAGAAGGGTGAAACCGGGGTTTCATTTCAAGAAAAAAAAAAAAAAAAAAAGTGCAATGGTTTAGTGTATCAGTTCCAGATATACTCTCACAATTTGAGAGCTTTTTTCTCTCAGTATAGTTATAACTGTACATAACTATCATAATCTCTTGGGAAGATACCACGAGAAAGCGTCATGCTTAGACAACCGTGAGAAGGGGGAGACAGTCTTAGGTTAGAACTATACCTTCTGAATAAAATATGAAGAACAATTCTCATATTATTAAGCTGGGTTGATCCCTTCAGTCTAGTTAGCAAGCTTCTGGGCTAGTACCCAGATTTGGCTAACTTTAGGTAGACCACACAATGTACCATGTTTCCATCTACTGATGAAGGTTTTAAGCATGTTATCATCTTAAAATGGATGTGTTTTCAGGCATCATCTCTACAGAACTGGTTTCATCAACATTTAGACGTTGTTGCCATGGAAAACTTTTATATTGCTTGAATAACTCCTTCACATATTCCTATCATGTTTTTCACTCCATCTTTGAACATATGGAGGAAGACAGCAGTCTCTGCTAAATATAAAATCTATCAGAATTTGAATATCTTGTATGCACCTTGAATGCATTATTATCTGATGAAATATATGATCCCAAATCAGATTTTTATTGTATACTTTTGAGTGTTAGATGTATATATTGCATTTTTATGTGTTAGCTACATCATATAACTCAAAGATTTTATATTTAGGGGAATTATTAAAGAGCTTCTTAATTTCATAGTTTCCTTCCTCACCCCCCTGTTACTTCAAAAATTGATTATGTCATACAAGTAGGGATGTTCAGTTAAGCTGTAACAAAATATTTTTCCTTCTTCAATACTTTTTTTTTTTCTTTTTTTTTTTAAATTTCAGCAAGAATAGAATTATTGTTCATCTAAGTATGCAGTGATTAGTTTAGATTATTTGCATGGTTTCATGAAGCAATTATAGATTAAAAAAACTACCGAGGAACTGTCAAAACATGGTTTTGAATTTTAACTGCCAATGTAATAAAGCACTTTGTCTCAGAATGAACAACATTACATCCATTAAAAATAAACTTTCTGTTTGGATATTTTCTGAATGTTTAATAGGTCTCTAAAAGAAAAGTAAAGCACAGTTCTATTTCAACGTATGAATCTTCCAAGAGAACGTAGCTGTGATGAGTTATGTACTTTCAGTCATAAATATGATCAGGTTCTTTTTTAAATCATACTTATTCTCAATTGTTGTACTGGCATCTGTACTGACATTAGTGATTTGCTGCGCTTTAAGGACCTAATACCGCAAAGATCTTGAGAAGTGCTCCGTTTTCTACATGGAAGCAGATCAATTAAATTACTTAGGACTTTAGAGCTTAAATATGCTAAAGTGCTTTCATAAATTTGCATTCAAAAGAAATAATTAGGATCAAGGATTTCTTCACATCTTTCACAGTCACTACTTGCATAGGTGATGCGTGTTTGTAGCAGATTGGTGAACTTTTTTTCCCTTTTTATCCCATGTAAAACTGCACATTTAAAGTTAAAAATAAATTGAGAAAAGGTAGAGGGTCATCTTGCCTAGTTTTAGAATTTTTTTTAATATCTCAAACTTACTAGGATATCTCATCAGAAACAGCAATTCAGATTTCAATTCAGCAATTAAGAATGATTTCTTGAATATCTAAATTAGTAGAACTGAAATGATCTACTATTAATAGAAGCAGAGAAATCAGAACGGAGATGTTGAAACAAAAGAAAAAAAAAAGTTGCATTTTGATTTTTGTTATCTTTCAAGGTTGATTCCATATCAACATTTGTGGTAATGTTTTTCATATAAATAAAAGAATGTTCAAAAAAGGCTAAGAAGGTTTAGAAGTTTATTCTTGACCTTGATGGTTTCTAGCAATGCAGCCACATCTCATTCAGGAAATTGTATCTGTTTCTTGCACTGAACATAAAATAGTTATGAAAACTATCTTTTGAGATACACTCATGGGGTACTGTGATATTTACAACCACAATGAAACTGTTCATATTTGGACAATAATGGGAAAAAAATTAACCTCCCATTAAGTAATTAACCTGAAAAAGTAAATGCAAATATTATTGGGAAAGATAAAATCAAAATTAGTTTTACCAAAGTCAAGGCTTCTAATGTTTATAAAACTTCAGATCTGCACTTCCTGTAATTCTATCCATCACTTACAGGAAGGATCACTGATACTTTGAACATTGATTACATTTCCCAATTTTACTCATCAACCTACAATTGAAACAATATGAGGAAAGATGCAATTGCAGTGAAAATATGACCTTCTGATTTCAGTCATCTTTGAAAGGTCTTTGTTAATCAACTGTACTGCAGTGAATCTCAGGAGCAAGGGAAGAACTATCAAGCATCATTTTTTAACTCTTTTGTTTGCAATATCTTTCTTAAACACAAACAAAAAAGCATAATAAAAATGCTATGGTACTCTTAGATGTTTGTAGAGGAAGGTTTAGGAAGTCAATCATCTGAAACCCATAGTAATTCCAGATTTGATAGATTACAGCTATATCGTTTATCAGTCAATAATGAGCTGCAAACACTTCTAATTAAATGCTTGTATTAGATTCATTTATTAATGTGTAAGTCAATGGAAAACACATGGTTCAATGCCGGAAGCAAAACAATTTACACTGAAAGGTAAACTGCCAATAAAAGAAAAGGAGTTGTACAAAAATTTGTTTCACTGGCTAGACGACTGCAGAAGACATTTTATCAGGCAGGTGTGACACTTGCCACTTCAAAACAGTAAGGAATTGCTTAATTTGGCTATAACAGTACTAACTGTCTAATCTGAATTCATTTGAGAAAAGTCCAGTATTTATTTTCGTAACTATAGAAAGAAAGCAATTTAGTCTGTCCAAATATTCTAAATATACCCAAGGAGAGGTCCTACTAATCTTTACATTAGATTATGTTATTTCAATTAACTTGAAATTTGACATTTGCAATAGGGCAAAGTTATTGAACCAGCCATGTAGCTACAGTAAGTCAGTTGGCTAAAAAATCACTTTCCAGACTGAGTTTTGTTGTAAATACAGAAATATTCTCTTTCATTTTTTTTTTTCTTGTATGACTAACAACTTGCATTTTCTCTTTTTTTTTTTTTTTTTTTTTTTTTATCTGCTGCTAAGGATTATTTCAGCTTGAGAATAAGGTATTTGCCATCTATAGGTACACTGAATCTGTAAAACAAAGAACTAGGAGTCCATTGTGGAAATGTATCTAAACAGCATAATTCAGCCCAGTTCTGTGATTAGCGGGTGAGAGGGATTTTGCGAATCTACACCTCCAGGAAAGGGAAACAGGGGTTTCTGAATAATTAAAAGAAGTGGCAATGATCTAAGGAGAAACAAACTGATTTACTAAATATAGTATCGAAATGCAAGATAACACACTATAATGTAATATAATTAGAATTAAAGTTAATAAATCAACTATAATGAGAGTGTCCAAAAGGTGGATAGCCCTCACCATAATGCTGAGGCAAGATGTGCAGTCCGGTTGAGCAGCAGGGAGGAGAGTCTGATGAAGAAGGGGAGGTACGATGATATCTGATCTACCAAGGCCTTATATCTGAGCAGAAATGATAACAGCACAGCAAACAGTCTTCTGGGGAATGTAGTTCTTCTTCTCTTCTGGTACAGGTACCTGGAACTGGAGCATTAACACTTTAACTCTCAGTGCACTACATAATGTTATGATGTGGAATACCGATAACCGAAATTCATAAAACCATGACACTCCCACGGAAATTGTGCAAGCTATTCTGTAACACTGGGGAATGAAGAATAATAGGAAATACTTTGCAGCAGCTTTGGATAAACAAAAAGTTCTGCAGCGTGCAATGTGACAGATGGGAGCATTCCTACACCTGAGAATTAATCAGAACACTAGTTAAAGGGCTATGCCTAAATTAATAAAAAGAAGAATCAAGCTGCACACATCAGAGATTCCAGCCTGGCATGTATTTGCTCTTTTATTACAAGTTATACATTTCAGTGTGACTTAAAAAAAAGTTATATTGCTCAATTAGTCATGCAGCACACAAGAAATTTGCTGCATAATGAATTTGTTCCTTTAGGTTGAGTAATATTTAAATGCCTACAGGAAATCATTTTTCAGCAATTTATGCCTATGCATAACCTATGATGCAACAAAGCAGATGAATACATGAATAACTTGATAACTAGTGTACTCACCCCACTGTAGTTCACAGATTCAATTCTCCATGCTGCTATTACACAATTCATTATTCATACATGATAGTTCTGATCAAAAGAATGTTGAAATCTGAATTGTGCACTGATTTCATTCAGATACTGTGTCTCACAGGCTTATTTTTTTTTCTTGTATTTATTTGTCAGAAAAAATGTCCTAATATGATATTTCCACAGCTGTCTTTGTAATAAATAATGAGTGTTTTTACTTCTACTCAGGTAGTTTTGGAAAAGTGTTGCATCATATAAACTTATTTTTCATCAGAATTTGGGTTAGAATTACAGTATCTTCTCAATTATTAATGTACTGAAGCTTCCTAATGCAATACATTTATTTATCTCTTTTCACTCAAACTTCAGTGCAGCATTTTTACACTCACTTTTTCCAGTTTTATACTGACTTTTCGTCAATCCACAGTTACTTCATATAAATCAAGGAAGTCTATACAGGTACAATTTATTTTATAGAATCATAGAATCACAAGGTTGGAAATGACCTGCAAGATCATCTAGTCCAACCATCTTCTCATTACCACTGCTACCACAAGCACTAAACCACATCTTCCAACTCCTCATCCAGACGCCTCTTGAACACTGCCATGGACGGCGACTCCATCACCTCCCTGGGCAGCCATTCCAGTGACTGACCACTGTCTGAGAGAAAAAGTTTTTCTTCATGTCTAATCTAATCCTCCTCTGGTAGAACTTGCAGCCATTTCCCCGGGTTCTGTTCTTTGCCTGGGAGAAGAGGCCAAACCCCTCTTCACCACAACCTCCCTTCAGGAAATTGTAGAGTGCAATGAGGTTTCCCCTGAGCCTCCTTTTCTCCAGACTAAACAATCCCAGCTCTCTCAGCCACTCCTCATAAGACTTGTGCTTCAGAACCCTCACCAGTTTCGTTGCCCTTCTCTGGACACGCTCCAGGGCTTCAATGTATTTCCTGTAGTGAGGGGCCCAAAACTGAAGTGAAAACTGCAGCCTCACCAGTGCTGCGTAGAGGGGAGCGATCACCTCCCTGCTCATGATCTGCATCACATTAGACCCAATTTTGCAGAAAAATGTACGTTGCATATGAATGTGCAGGTATTTCCTAAAATCTACATCGGTCAAAAGATTGGTCACTATATAGATGAAATAAAGTCTGTTGGATACTATTTGAATAATAAGGGGGAAAAAAAAAGCCACCACCTTATTCTTGTCTGTCTTCTTCCTTTCTTATTTTTATTTTTATTTTTATTTTTATTTTTATTTTTATTTTTATTTTTTTTATTTTTATTTTTATTTTTATTTTTATTTTTTTTTACATAATATTTGATGCATTTGTAAGAGATTATTGTCAGAGCTTCACAGTGTAATGCTGGAAGTGAACAAGAAAAAGATTATCAGTTTTCAAGTGTTACTCCTGCTCAATTTAGATTAAATATTTATGAACTGGGGAAGATATGTACTAGATGAAATTATTCTAAGGCATGTTGTTACACTCAAAGTTATGTTACAGGCAAAAGTCTCATTAATAATGCAGTTAAAATTGTTTTTATAAAAGTATTTCTAGTATGCCTTTCCATGGCTGTTATGGTTGCCCTTCCAGTGTCTATGTGGGTTCAGAGGTTGATGTTCCAACATTTCCTGAGAAAAGAGGGAGACAAGAACGACATGGAATCATATAATAGCCTGGGTTGAAAACAACCTTAAAGATCATCTAGTTTCAACTCCCCTGTCATGGTCAGGGTTGCCAACAACTAGACCAGGCTGCCTAGAGCCACAGCCAACCTTGCCTTGAATGCCTCCAGGGATGGGCAAGGCCTTTCCTCACTGAGAGAAGTGTGACATTAATGTTTTCTTCCTTCTAACTCTCAGGCTCTCCCTAGTGTAATTATTTGGAGGTTTCTGTGTCACAATCCACTTCCTTCTCCAGATGCAGCTTGGCAGTTTCTCCCAATCTCCAAAGTACTGTATACACCAAGGGATTATTTTGTCATGAAGTTTTTGTGTAAGAATAAGAGAGGAAAGAGGGGCTAGAAAAATCTGTAATGAATTTTGCTGAGGATAGAATAGAGAGGGACATTGTAAGCTAGCATGATAAGCAAGCTTTGAGTCTGGAGAGAACTTGAAAAACTAGAACAGAAACTTAAAGCAAACTGAACTGAAAGATGAATTTGTATAAACTTTCAAGGCTTTTTTTTTTTCTTTTTCCTCAAATAAGTAAATACAAGTAAAATGTGAGTGTAGAAATACTGAAAGCTTTTGGGAGATAAAATGGTTTCTTAGATTGCTGTGTAGGTGGCAGTGTAGACTAGTGGTTCTTAAAATTGCAAAGGTTAGCTTGATTTTACATGTCTCTACATTTAAAAAAAAATACTTGATACAATTCCTTCATTCCTTTATTATTATTTTTTTTAGAAAGAGAGAAAGAGCATGTTACTGTCTGAAATTACAGTTAGAAAATGGTAAAGTAGATTTTGCTAACTAAACACAAACACACACACACATTTTAAGGTGTTGGTTAATTCTGAAAGTATTTAAGTCAAAGAAAGAGAGTCTATGTTAACCTGTTTAATTTATTTGGCTTTTTTAGAAGGTTTTCATATAACAAAAGGAAATTTTAATAAAAATTCTCAAACAAAAAAAAAAAAAAAGGATTTTTTAATGTTCAGAACAAATATGTACATCTGATTTTCTTTGTATAACAGATTATCTTTGTGTACCAAAGTTTAGAAAGTTATAAACTATCTATGACATGAAAACTCACTGCCCACTGCACAAAAAGAATACCATCACAGAGAGGATACCATCACTTTTCAAATACTTTATAATTTCTTATAATTTTTTTTTAGGCATTTTTCTGTATTATTTAGTACTGAAATTGAGCCACAAAATGCTTCTAAGTCTGAGAAAATTAACTAGTAAAGTTAATTTTTAAAGGCAATTTGAATTGGGGTCTTACGTATTTTTCCATTAATTCTCTAAGGATCTGAGAAGCTAGATCTACTTTAAAACCATTTATTCTCTTTCTGTTACTAAGAGAAATTGCAATTAATCATAAATATACTTATTCCATATTCCTTAAGAACCATATCTGTTAGTTGATCAATAAAAATGTTAGAACATGGAGGCAGTAAGAGGGATTGTGATATGACTTGGGAAATTTTCTCTTTCTTTTTTCTTATCAGAGATTCTCCTTTTCAGAAGAGTATTGATTTCCCAGGGCCTCCACTGGCAATTACCAAATAATTCATTTGGAAAGGATATACAAAGTTGCCTTATAATTCAAGAGGAACCTGAAATTCCCAATAAAATAAATAAATGGAGAACATGGATAAAAGAAGTGTTAAGAAAGTTCATATTGCACAAGGGTTTATATGTGTTTCTGAAATATATCCATAACCTACAACAAAAAGCAAAAAAGAAGTATTTTCTAAAATCCATGCATAAAAACACTAGCCACATCATTGAAGTATGTATTGGAATATATGCAGATCAGAATAATTTATATATTTAAAAAAATGATTTATTGATATTAATTAATATGCTACTTTGAGTGGTTGTATATGTTGATAACAGGACTATTCAATCAGGTAAAGTGAAGTTGCAATATGCCAGAATAATGCTTTCTCATACTCTTTGTAAAACTGAAATTTCTGCACAATTTTGGTCAAAGGTGCTTCAAGACCTATATTTTCTTCCTGATCCAAAGGTCAATTAAAATATGTTGTAATATTTAATAATAGAAGATTACATTTTAATGATGCCTTAAAAATATATTATTATATGAAAACACCTAAGACAAAATGCTAAAATATTTGTGGTATTTCTTTTTTATAGAATACAAATGATATTATAGTGTATTGTTGAATTTAAATGAAGTCAAATCTAAAATCTGCTAAAAATCAGAATTTCATAACAGAATTTACTATGTATTGTAACTGAATTAATTGCTAACAGGAGTTTACAATGTATCTAACCTGTAAGTTACATTGTAGCAGATGATTTTTTTATCCTTTCATTCCCTTTTATTTATTTTATGCTTCCTTCAGTACAAAAATTGAGAACATTCAGAAGGCAGAAAGTTTATTCTCTCTTCTGAACATGCTGAGTCGCAACTGTATTATCATAGAATCATAGAATCAAAGAATGGCCTGGATTGAAAAGGACCACAGTGATCATCGAGTTTCAACCCCCCTGCTATGTGCAGGATGGCCTACCATCAGACCAAGATGTCTAGAGCCACATCCAGCTTGGCCTTGAATGCCTCCAGGGATGGGGCACCCACGACCTCCTTGAGCAACCTGTTCTGGTGTGTCACCACCCTCTGAGTGAAAAACTTCCTTCTAACATCTAACCTAAACATCCTCTGTCTCAGTTTAAAACCATTCCCCCTTGTCCTATCACTATCCACCCTCATAAACAGCCATTTCTCTTTGTGTTTATATGCTCCCTTAAAGTACTGAAAAGCCACAATGAGGTCTCCCTGGAGCCTTGTCTTCTCCAAGTTAAACAAACCCAGTTCCCTCAATCTTTCCTTGTAGGAGAGGTGTTTTAGTCCTCCGATCATCTCAATGCCCCTCCTCTTATTTACAGTGTAAATAACGTTGTCATCTCAGGATAATTATTCTAACTATTTATTATAGAAAATTACTGGACAGTATTTATTGGGTTAGACACTATATTAAAATGAGTTCCACAGTGAGGTTTCTCAGTATGGTATAAAGTAGGAAGTCAAGAATATAAAAAACTCTAAATCTCTATTCTACAGTGATCCATCATAGACAATGTGTAATTTCTAGATGTGATGATATGAAAAAAATATATATGTATTTGCTTTTAGAAAACTGAGGCTCATTCACTCCTCCATACAAGGAAGCCATACAGTCATTTTGACGTGCGGAATCAAACTCTATAACCACAAAGTAGTTATAAAAGCAGGTATGTTTTATTCAGTGCTGTGCAGACACCGGGTGCAAGGGGGATCGTTCCTCCTAACTTGCACACCATAGGCCAAAATCTTGGTACAGATATAGGCCGAATAAATGCAGTTATTATTATAATCAGTGATTTCCCTGTAATTCGTATGCATATTCATTACATTTCCAAGAACCCATCAGCATATGGTCCCTCCCTTTGCAAGTTGAGTTGCACTGGAGGCAAGTGGGGGTCTCCTTCTGATGGTCATAGGATGAAGGCTCACTGTCTTCAACAGAGGTAATCTGATCCTGACCAGTTCCTCTATAATGTTTCTTCAAGTTTACAATAGAGTTTCCGAGGTGTTCTCTTCTTATCTGGCCTCAGATCCTGCTTACCTGCATTCCTATACAATGGTTAATGGATATCTTGTCCTCTCCTTACTCACATCCCAATGCAATGGTTAACTCTCAGTTTGTCCTCTCCTAATTCAATTTCAGAACCTCAGGAAGGTGTTCAAGTTGAGACAGAATTGAGTCAGATCTCTCTGATTTTTAGGACTATAAATGACTTGAAGCACATTTAATCTTTTACAATATATGGAATTAGGTGCTTTGTAAATAAGGTTTTACACAGGTCTCTTCAAGGAATCCATACCTACAACAAATGACCAGACATCTCTTCTAAATAATACAAATCTTGCCTGTCTTATTCAGCATTTCTAATGCATCTGGAATAATACAGGAATTAATATTAAACAATTAAATATATGGCCAAAACTGAAAAATAAGCTGATCAGAGGTCCAAGCTGTCAATACTTTCCCTTCACTATCAAGCCCGAAAGGAATGCAGGATCTTGCCACTGAAACTATTCAAAAGACAACATAATGAAATATTTTATGTACATGGTTTAAATATGGAATGAAGAAACTGATTAAAAAATCAGTAACACTTTTCGAATCCATGGAATCAGAAGCTTTGGGCTCCTTACCAGCAAGAAAATTGAGAAATTGCAAAAATGAGATTGAAGTCCTAAGCAAGATAAGCCTGCTTCATCACTCTGGATAAGATGTTTAGACAAGACATAGTATTTGAAAAGGTATCAGTCAAGCATAACACAAAAGCATGTGAGACAGAATAAAATAATAAATTTCAACCTGAATCTAAAGAGGCTTTCTGTTTATTAGTGAAGCTCATCACAGATGACTGGAGAAAAAAAGAAAATGGCCTACCAGGAAAGGGGGAGACTAACACAAGTTTTAAATAAATACTATCAAAACCAGAAAGCAGTCATCAGCCTACACAGTTGCCTACCTGTTAAAAAAGAATAAATAACTGGGAAGCTCCTATCTAAATTGAGTGCTTGGTTCAGTTGTTGAATGTCCCTTTACTAGCTATTAGGAAGTTATATCACCAAATAAACAAAGAATTGCTAAAGAATAGCTAAGCATTCTGTAAAAAGTGCCAATATAATGGAGTGTTTTACATAACAAAAACTCTCGCAAATGGAGATAAAATGTGCTTAGTAATTAATTTTTTGTTTATGATGTTTGTGCTCAATTCCAATGCTTTATTGGGAAATTAAAAGCACAGCACTTCCAGAACAGCCAATATGGAATGAACAGAATACATCTAAAAGAATTAAATATGAAAAATGACTACAGTATAATATCAGCTATCTCTTTTTATTATAAAAAGTTCACTATATAAGAAAGACAGAAAGATTTCACTGTTAAGCATCGGCAGAGCAATACCGAGTCAAAATACAACCAGATTCTTCACAGTTCAATGTAAAAGCCATTCATTTATTTCAGGAATTAAATTTGTCGGAGCAAAGAATAATGCCCATTGTCTGATGCATCTCTCTCTTTCATTCTTTCAAATCATTAAATGAAAATCTGAAATGAATCAGATCAAAGATCTTCAGTGTGGAAAGAATCAAACCGAGGGATTCATTTGGCTTATAGGATGATTGATTTCAGAAACTCTGTGGATTTGGGATAGAGGTACTGAGTAATGTACTGTTTAATACTGGCAGACAGTGCATTTCTATTAATTTCTAAGAAAGATAATCATATCTTTAACAAACTTTGATTATCTTTCAGTTTTGGTTGACTGCTTGACTGAACAGCTGCACAATATTTTTTCAGAATGTGGAAGAGTGTATGGTCAATCTAGTCATTCTCTGCATTGGAAGATTGTTGCCTTTTGTTAGCTAATCAATCAAACCATGTTTGTTTGTTTATTTAGTTATTTTAAAGGAAGAGACCAGGCTTAGAAACAAACACTTAAGTGAAAAATACCCATTACTGTGTACTGCTGTCAGTACTGCAGTATGACATATGTATTTGCATATGTATACATAGTTTATAAGTGCCTGCAGGTGTATGCATAGTATTTCCTAAAAAGATTTAAAAGTTCCAGTATTATATTATCATTTATCTAGCAAGTAAGATGCAGATATTTGGTTACTTACATTTAGTAACGGGGGAGTTAGTTAGATGATTAATAGTTTTCTTTTAAGCTAATCTTGTTCCTGATGTTGATGTATAGCTGAGTATCAGAGAATCTTGAACAGCCCACTACTAATCATAAAGTATGCTCTGTTTAAAATAATCAGTGACATTCTCATTGATCACCATAGATACATTCTTTTTCAGATAAGTGATCTGCATATCTCAGCATTTAGTATTGATAATACATTAAGTCAGTATCTGCTTGGTACAGAAGAGCAACTGAAATGTTTTCGCTTTGTCTCAAAATTACAAATGAATCATTCATTCTGTTTATTGCCTCTTCCAGTTTCTGTCACTCCACAATGAATTATCTAGCAACTCTTTTACAGTTCTTGAAGTTTAATAGCAGAATATATATGGGCTAGATTTGCAATTTTATTTTTCTTAAGATCAATTTCTATGCCTAAAATTAAGACTGTATTTTGTTACTGATTTGTACAAAGATGGGAGGAATTAATTTAATATTAAAAAAGAAATCAGAGTTATGTTACTAAACTTAGGTTTTTCTAAGATATTTATAAACTGAGTTGTGAATATGGGGATTAATTTTTTTTTTCCAAAGATCAGAGCTTCTTTAACTAAAGAAAAATTGAAGAAATAAAGTAGAAACTAGAATTCAAGGCAAAAGGAAACAAAAATAGAATTTGAAAATGACCCAAAATTCTACTTGATGATACACATGGGGCTTAATATTACAATTTTGAAAAGCAGAATCTCTGATGTATAAGATGTAAAAACATTTGATGAGCTGATGTAGGTTTCACAAAACCTCCTGACAGGCACTGAGCTTTATTCTGTGAAACCATGTGTCATCATAAAATCATACAGCACACCTGCACTAGGTAATTTCATTTAACTATTTTATTTCATTTTATTTTCTGCATGTTCTTAGTAATAATGTATTATTTAAAACCATTTATATTGAATTAATACAAAACTTTGAAAAAATAATAATGATTTTGTTGCTGATAAAAAAAAAAAAAAAAAGAATCTAAGATACATCAGAATTGAAAAGTAAAGATGTCTATTTATTTTCCCTTGGAATGACTATATGCAGAGTTTCATATTACAAATGCTGGATTGGGTTTATCCTGAAATAAGTGGTTTCCTTTATATAAATAATAAATAGAGATATAAATGATAAATTATGTAAATAATAAATGGATCAGATAATCATTTGGTCACATATTCTTGTGAAAGAAGAAAAAAAAGAACAAAATAGATTTTTCTTGTCCAATTTTTCAGATGTGAAGACTAATTAAAATAGCAAAAAGACAAATGTATTTTATCACTTACAATTGTCAAGTAAGAACAGTGTTGTGCTGCACCTAATTTTTTCAGTAACGAAATCTCTTGGAAGAAAATTGTAAACTATGAGAAGATACATGGTTTAAAATCAATAGTTGTTTCAGAATGCATTGCATAGGAGAAGTGTGACTGTATAACAGTGACACAGAAATGTGTTGCACATGGTGAATATGGTGAATATCATGCTTTTTATATAGTTTCAATAAAATAAGAGATGAATAAAAGACTTGAAATCCAGATAAACTCCTTGACAAGAAGCTATCAACTATTGGGAAGAAAATGCATACTAGTGCATTATTCTACTTTTATTTCCTTAAATGTGCTCAAATAAAGTTTCACATGTATTGTACAATATTTAATCTAGAACATATTGCACTGATACATCTAAGGGTGTTGCCTGGAAGCTGTGCATCGTATTATATTACAGAGGCATGTTTTACGGTACTTTCTTCCAAAGGATTACAGAAATGCAATGAAGTACTGCAACTTGGACAAATGAAAAAAAAAAAAAAAGGCAAAACATGTAAAGAACAGCTGCCTCCTTAAGTCTCCACCATGTAGAAGAAATCAGTAAGTGGGCTCATTTTTCTTGTCTGAGGGATTATGAATGTGTAAAACCAATGTGCTCCCCTCATGAGTGACAGTTAGTGACTTCAAAGATATATGCCTTTTCCATCAAAAGAGTATGTTTTGCTGTTTTTCTTCCAGAACTAACAGTATTTTCTATTTTGAGCAAAAGATAAGATGATGTGTAAATGCTCTGCTTTCCTTCCCAAGAGCCTAAAACTAATTCAGATTGAATTTAAATATTCAGATTGGAGGAAATTAATGTAAAAAGTATACCTAAAATACACAAAATGAAACTTTTATGTTTTAATTGTACATATTCCTAAAGAAAAAGTAAAATGTTATCAGCCTTCTTTCCTTGGAGGACAAGACTTATTGTCATGGTTTTGTGTGGTTGTGATTTTTGGGTTTTTTTTTTTGTTTTTGTTTTTTTGTTTTTGTTTTTGTTTTTGTTTTTGTTTAAAAACTTAAGTGTTAAAAACTTAAGAATTATGCAATCTCTGACCCCAGATTTGTCTTTCTCATTCAAATCTGTATATTCAAAAACATCCCCAGTGAAACAGCATTAACATCTGATGTGAATCTTGCTTATACTAGGCAAACCATTTTAATTCAAATAATTCAGATAAGGACCATAAAGTTTCAAAAAGATCTGTGCATCCTTGAGACAGAAAAAAACAATGATTAGTATAGCCACACCGAGCATGTGTTGGGTTTTTTAAACATAGTTTCAAACTGAGATATTTTACTCAAGTATCACCTTTCAACAAATTACTTATTAGGTGAAAAAATTGGGAAAAAAAAAAAAAAAAAAAAAAAAAAAAAAACCCACAAAGAAACAACATCTTAAATTCCAAAGACACTTCTGGGCCTACAAGGGTGTAGGCACTTTCCAAGAAAGTGATAATGTTCTTCTGAGCAATGCAAATCAGGAACTATTTAAAAAAATTTACTTCTCCCTTCTGAGAATGCTGCCTTAAGACAAACTACATTAAACAGAAACAAACAAACAAACAAATAAACAAAAACTTGGAAAAAAATGACTTGAAAAAAAAAGTAATTATTACTCGCATTTAGTAATGTAATAAATAAACTAAATGCTTTCATGCATGTTATTCGAAAAAAATTGTAGTTTTTAATGTCATTGCAATACTTAGCCTGCAATGTTCTAGATTGAAATAGTGCAACATAAGCCCTTGAATTACTTTTCCAACAGCCTTCTTTTGTGCCTTCTCCTTTATTATGGTATCAAAATCACTTTTTCAGAGTACTGGTCCCCAGAAATGCAATCTTATCTACTATAAAGAGGTTTTCTGGATTACTGTATTATACTGGATTACTGTATTATACTCTTTCACTGAATTTGAGTGAGCAGCAGATAGCTCAGACAGGGATAGCAGATGGGATTAACATCTCTGTAACATAGTATTTGCCTGGATACACACTTTGTCAGGATCCAGGAGATCTTGCCTCACACAGAGACAAAATATTTACTATCACAGATCAGAGTGTCAGCCCCTGTGAGCTCTTGTTAGCTTGTTACTGATGTGTTTAAGTTCTAACAGAGAAAAGAAAAATATGACTTGGTAAGCCATCTTTCGAAGGGAAATGACTCTGGCTCTGGGGGCTGGAGACACAACAAACAGAAAGGCTGTAGCATTATACAGCCACATTGTGTATCTCTCAGAGAGCTACATGCTATGTGAAGCATATATTCATTTTGATACATTTTGTATGTCTTCTTTGAAAGTTTGTCAAATGACAAACACTTTCCTTGCTGACACAGTTGTATTCACCCTCCTTAAATGCTCATTCAGGAGTTGGAGGTTCGTCAGTTAAATATATTACATTGTTATGACTCCTGATGACATGCACAATGACATGAGTTACCTTGAGTATTAAAAGTCATCTCTCTGGCAAGGATACAAAGTGACACAGAGGCTTGTGCCACTGCTGGTCTTGCAAGTCTTGTAATTGATATTATTGCACTGGTTGCAACAGTGACACTCTTTTGCACCTTAGACACAGCTTCCATTCAGGTCATGGAATTGCTTTGTGTGGGATCATCGTCAGTATTTATCAAGGAAAAAGATCACAGAATGGGACATTACTCCAGTAAATATTGTCCTTGAAAACAGCAATCTCATCTGGCCTGTACAGAATTCTTAGACACAGCAAGAACAGAATTTTCCCTTCAAGGCTTTTAACACTTAAATTCTAAAATGTAAAACTCAGTTGAGATCTGAAAGTATCTGTAGATAATGAGTTTATTGAGGTTTTGAACATCACAGGGACAGTTTTGAGAATGTTATGTTTTTGAGACTGTTACCTTAGATGTTACAGAGGAAACCATAATGTTTAGAATGAACAGACTTCCCCTAAAAGTATTTGGTGTGCTTACAGCTGTGGGAAAGTAAAATGCACTCTTTGATTAACAAATACTGAATAAATGCAGTCTTTCTTACTGCCGTTTATGTAAAAGGAAAAACTGAAAAGATACACATTGGAGGTGCAAATAACTTTTCCTCAGTAATTGGAGAATAGTTAAAATAAAATCATATCTGGAATAAAACTGCATTTTTACTGAGGATGACACTGGTGCTTTTGGAAGCTCATCACTCACTACGTTTAAATGCCCTTCATTGCAAAGTGCAATGATACAAGTCAAAAAATATGCATAAGCTTGGTGAAAAGCACTGAAAAGTCTAAAACTTATACTTTTCCCTTCAAGAATGGGATTCATGGCTTTCATTTTAAACTGAAAAAAAGAGAAGTGACCAAACATGCAATTCACTTTAGGCAGAATATTAAGTTGAGCAGGAAACTTTCCTAGAAAACAGATTTATATCTCTAGTCTATAATTAGTCTCTAATGGAGAAAATTGTGGGTTCTACTTTCTGCATAAGAGCTAAGCGGCAAATGGATTCCCAAAAGAAAGAACAAAACATTTTGGTTACTTTGGGTCTGAATGTATTTGAACACACACACAGCTTCTCTTTTTTCAAGGATTTTTTTTTTTTTTTTTTCCTGCCAAACAGTGAGGGTAAGATTCCTAGGGCATAAAAGAGGAAAGACCACAACTCAAAAATGCAAAAATGACTGAGTTCTACATTCAGTTGCAAGTTGAGTATGGCTTTTGCTGTCTGAACTATTTTTACTCTTTTTTTTTTTTCTTTTCTTTTTTTTTTTTAAACTTATTTTTTTAACCAAATTATAGAAAAGAAGCAAAGCAAGAAACACTTAGGCTACCTGCTGCTGTTTTGAATGTATGGTGAATATTATTTAATAGAATGAAACATCATTTTTTATTTTGTAGAATTACATCAATTACTAGTACCAAAGTTAAAAATCTGTTGTTTTTGGAACATTTCCTGTATCTAACGTAATCTACAAAAATGCATACTATAAAGATGTCAGTAAAAAGCAAGTGTGAAATTATAGGTGGAATACTGTGATGAAAGTAACTGGACTGATATGAGAAAGAGAATTTAAAAGTTCTGATTAGAATTAGTACTTTCAGCTTATTCTACTTAGATTTATTTTGCTCAGCAATAATCTGATGGAAGTGAAGATTGTAAAAGACAGTAACAATTCTATAAACTTCATAGAATGAGATTGAATTTATTTTAATTTTCTTCTAAAAATAAAAATAAATGAATTGCTAGAAAGAAGTTTAGTAGGTACATTGAATAAAGCTATTTCATTTTGAGGTCAGAAATATTCCAAAAATTTTCAGATATTTTTATTATTTTTTGACACGAATGTAAATGACCACAGTGTGCATGATAACATGTTTATATTTGAAAAACTGAAAAGAATAATTGAGATGGAGCATCAAATACACTTATATTTGAAGAGTGTTTTTAACAACATTCGGCAGACTACATGAAAACAGGAAAACATGGAAAGTTCTTTTGGAGGGGTTAAGAAGCTACTCATTTAGAAAATACAGCAGCGCATTTTTGTCTGTGGGTCAATCTACTTAGATGTAAAGTAGTCTGAAATGTAAGAGGAGGCAAAAACTTGTCCTACTATTGTACTGTTTCTATTCATATAAGGCAAAGCAAATACTACAATTTTTAAGGGGCAAATTCTGGCAGTTAAAATATCAGAATATAAAAGAATACTTAGAAATAATTATTCAGATATGAGTACTGTTTGTTTATAGAAAACATACAGCCCAGATTTGCTGGGAAGATCTACATACTGTACATTGTCCTTATGCAATTTGACAAATAAAATCAATGCTGTACAAAGCCAGAAGTTAAATTAATTTGTTGTTCAGAATTATTTTCTGCCAAATATACTTCACGACCTAAGATTTAGTTACCTGGTTTAGTTAACTTGGTAACATTGGTAATATCTACTGAAATATTTGAAGTATGCTTCAGAGAATCATGCTTCATAGGTTACAAGTTTCATACAGCAACTGGTTGCTCTTGATTATACTATTTGGCTTGTTTTTTCTTTGTTTATTTCTTTTTGAATTGCATGAATAAAACAAAAAGAGAGGAGAGGAGAGGAGAGGAGAGGAGAGGAGAGGAGAGGA
>NW_024884142.1:20623074-20714862 GCF_019232065.1 Centrocercus urophasianus
GAAAAGAAAAGAAAAGAAAAGAAAAGAAAAGAAAAGAAAAGAAAAGAAAAGAAAAGAAAAGAAAAGAAAAGAAAAGAAAAGATCATATTTGCAAAGCAAAACATACAAGTCAGAAAATACTAGACTGTAAGTAATGTGTGGAATTTTAATTTGTGTTCTTTTGCATAAGCAGTTTAATACAGTTTTTAATTATACACTTGTATTGCTCTGTCTGTGAGACACTTGCATCATTCAGCACACATGAATAGCATTCAGTAAGTAAGTGAGTATTCAATATTTTATTTTGTCCTCATTATCCACTGAGTAGCCTTAGGCCACTATTCAAGTGCTGATGTGGAGACAGAATTATTAACTTCTTCATGGATTTTTTTTATGGCATTCATCATTATAACATCTGAATCCTTCAAAAATAGTATTTAATTTCCCTTCAAAGAACTTCTAAAAAGTGAGAGGATATTACTTCTATTCAGCAGCTGGGGAACTGAGGCACAGTGATATAAGTAACTGAAGTTTATGAGAATTTTGAGATTTCAAAGCTTCTTTTGTTTTAAAGAAGAGTAAATTTCATTTACTCAAAGCATAGATCCCATTAATTTCAATTACAATGGGAGTTGTACATCTCTACAAAACCAACTTCCAGGGCCAGGGATCAAATGATGAGATGTATGTGTCTATATTGCAGATGATGATAGCTGAATCAGTTGTACTTGACTCCCTTTATTCAGTGCAGAGAGTTTTAAGATTTGGTTAATCTCATTTGTAGTGAGACAATCCTCAGGTATGGCAAGAGATAATGACAAACGCTTGTGTGTGAGGGCTGCTCTGAAAGTAATGTCTCCTATTTAGTTGTGTTGGTTTATGATATCAGAAGCAAAAACTGGTCATATGGCAGCAGAGTTTGAACCTTCCTGCCGTGCCAGGGTTGCCATGCAACAGAAGGAAGTAGAGGGGCAGTCTGATAAACTGGCATTTGACATGAACAGAGTAGAAGTCTCAGTAATTCTGTGACATGGAACTGTATATGAAGCAGAGGTGTGTAGTTGAATTCCTAAGTAAGAAAAAGACTGCAGCCGTCAACATTCACTGATGTTTGCTGAATGCTCATGGAAACCAAAGTTAACACAATGAGACAGTGGGACATTTCAGAAATGGCAATAGCAACACGAGAGAAGCTATGCTCCAGATGGCTGTGCAGATTTTTACAAGCTGCATGCAAGCACTTGATCATTGCTGGTGAAAATGCATAGCTAATGGTAAATGATATGGTGGTGAAATAATGTTTTGCAGCTGAGAATTTGCTCTATCTGATAGTGTTATTACACTTAATGTATCTGCTGTAGTTTCTGTGGAAATAAAAAGGAGTCATTACTTTCAGAACAACTTACATAGTGGGCTTGCATAACCAATATACAGAATTAAATCTGTGATTTATCACAGTGGCCCTTGAAGATATTAGTGGGTTATTCACTAATGACACACAGCTTCGTTGACTCAGTCAATAACTCATTAATGTTCTAGACAGTGTTCTCCTTAGGTATATGAGTAGATGATTCACCAGACAGTAATCCGTTGCTCACAAACCAGCAGTGCTCTAGAAAAATACCTGGCACTCTTGCATCAGCCAGTCAGTCAGACAACCGAAAGTCAAAACCCTTTAAGAGTATTTTCCCAGCTTAAGCTTGGAGTACCTCTTGTTGGCTTACCCAGGAGTGCTGCCTGGAAGATAAAATGTATAACATTGTGATAAATCACATGACAGGGTGATAATTTTCCCAAATGTTGCTTATCTGTGGGTAAGACTAATCAAGAACAGTATAATGCTTGCTTACACGAGGTGGCTTTTCCCTTTCCCTCTTGCTTATGATTACATTGCTGATTTCATTCAGGCTTAAGTACACTGGCAATCAGTGTATGCAGTAATAAAAAAAAAAGCCATGAGTCTGGCCACAAGTCTGTTGCTATTTTATTTTCTCTTATCTGAAGAACAGTGTTGTTCCGGTACATCATCATAAAATACGGTGTTCTTTTGGTTTGTTTGTTTGTTTTGTTTTGTTTTGTTTCTGTCAAAGACAGAAAGATCCTTTACAGATGAGCTCAGGTGAAGATGTCTAAATGCGAGATGACAGTTACCAGGTGAAAGGAAATGCACTGCAATACTTTCTGTTGTGAATTGGTGAGAAAGATATACTGAAAAGCTGGTTTAAATGATTTGCCCAGGTCTACTTCTGTTGGTTATAGCAATGATGTCAAAGCTACAATTCTGTTTCCCAGAAAGTGCATGAGAAAGAAATTCAAGTCATCTAGGCAATTTATTTTTTTCTCTCCTAACTTCAGTTCCTTTCAGGATTCATATTACTTAAAAAAATATATATGGAGAAAAAATAAATGAAAAAGTTTTCTAGAGAAAATTCTCTATTTAAATATAACATTTTGTAGTGTGTACTACATCCATGCATAGACAATTGATTTTATTTTTCTGTTGTAGACTCTTCCAGCTGTAGAATAAATTGTTGAATAAATGATTGTACCCTGGCGTCATACCCTAGTTCTTCACCTTAAAGTTCATTCTTGCTATCTTTCTATTCTCATTCTTTAAATTATGATTTGGCATTATTAATGTGTACTTTCAAAATTATTTTCTGTACTTCTTCTCTAATGAATAAAAGGAAACAGAACTGGCAGCTTCACATACTAACCTCACAAATTCTCAGATTTGGCACTTTGTGTAATAGTAATCTTGATTAATATTGGAGGGTAAGAAAGTAATTCATAATCCTAAAATGGAGTAAACTTTCTACAAGTGGAAAGAATGAAGTAGTTCCCTTAAAAAGATCCAGTGAATTTAGTTGCTAAGATTGGAAAAAGGATATTGTTACTGCAAATGGATGTTATCTCATGACTTAACCAAAGTAGCTTTCCATGTCAAGAAATACCCTCCTGACTGCACAGTTCCTTATCTACTCTTCGTAAGAGCTGCAAAACTAATCTACTAGCAATTTTTTTAATTTCATATATATGTCTTGTTGTTCATAACTCCATAAGGACACAGATCAGCAGTTTGCATATTTCTATGAACAAAGTTTCTAATCTTGTTTTATACTTTGCTACTCAAATGACAATATTTATTTCCATAAGCCTCTTTTTATAACTGTTATGTTAAGTCCAATGACAAAATTTAATTGCACAATCCACTCATTTTTTTAAATTCACTGCTATATTTAACACATGTTTTGTTCTGATCCTGTTTCCCATGACCGGCTGGTTGATGGAGTTAATGAAACAATCAAGAATTACCTTTCTCATACAGAACAGCAGTTTACAGAGCAGCCATAAATGATAGGTGTGATTTATTTCAGGTCATTGCATCCAAATCTTTATGTCTATATTTACACTTGAGAAAAAACCCCACATATACTAAAAATTGGACCATATCTTCCGAAGGCTTAAAGTTACAGAGGTTCCTTGATCAACAAACTTGAAAAGTGTGACCTTAGTAATTAATGCAGAGAACTGAAACAATATGGAATTTTACTGTGAAATAAATAGTATTAGTTGTAAATATATACATAGCAAACTGAAACAGTTTCTGATTCTGAATGGAAATCTACCCTTTTCTTAAAGAATACTTTTAATTCTATTGATATGTAAGATAAATCATTTGTTCACAGACAGAAACTTATAAATATCAAATCAGTGACACCTACCAGTTAAGAGTTCTTTGGTGGGTATAGTGTTTTGCAGTGTTCATAATCAGTTATTGAAGGGCAAAGAAATGAGGGACTGCAATAAAGAACAAGTTGCAGGCTGCAAAGGTTGCATCAGAATTTACAGCATGTCATTTTTTGAATGAGGTATTGCAAAGCTGTGAATCAGAAAAAATATTAGGTAGAGGACAGTGGAATCATTCTAAATGTTTTAACATCATTATGATATATTACAAAGCTATGTTTTACTTGAAAGCTGTGAGAATATTGAAATGAAAATTAATTCATCTGCATCTTAAACAGGACATTGGTGTTTCAACTGTAATTGGAAATATATGACATTATATTTATGGTGTCTCAATGAAGCTTTGGAATATATCATTTTCAGAAATCTAAGCAGCAAGTTAAGGTCTTGTACAGAGATAATTTATACTGTATACAATAGTGTCTAAGGATCACTAGAGATTTTCTCAGATAACAACAGAAAGGAGAAATTCTCAGAACAACAAGAATACAAATATTTGGTAACTAGCTAAATTAAAACTGTTTGGATAAATCCCTTTAACAGATTTAAACTTTCATTGTTACTAATTCAGAATACATTTCTTAATTTTTAATAGAGCTTTGAGTAAATATGATAGTACCAAGTGGATAATTTATAGACTATACGTATAATGTAGAAATCAGTGACAGAAAACAAGCAAAAAATACAAGATAGGCGTAATCTCATTAATACTCACATTTTAAACTGTATAAAAGGTAAGAAGGTAAAATGAGTGATGAAAAAAATAGTAGCTTTGAATGCTAATCATTAGTTTTAAACCATTCAGTAGTTTAAGGTGGCAATTTAATAAGTTCTTTTTTCATGCACAGAAACAGTCTCTGTGTATGTTCATGGTATTCACTTGTGAGTACAATACAGATTTTAATATTACTGTAAGATTTATCTTGCTTAGGGTTTGCAATTTAGATTTTTCACAAAGCATTTCCCTCTTAATCTATAATACTACAGTTATACCAGCATAACCTTATAAATGTTGTAATAATTATATAATTCGTTCTTATTTGGGACTATAATATATATTCAGATATGACATATTTTTACTTCCATACTACCAATTTCATAGCAGATTTTATTTAATAGTAATATGTCTCTATGCATACATCTCTGCTATAGTATTACAAATATATTAGGGCAAATATAAATTATTGTACTTGGACACTGTAGGTGTGAAGAATATGGGTACAGAACCTCTGCAGAAATAAGAAAAAGCTTTATCCAAACTATTAGAGACAGTTAAGCACAACAGATGAATTTCTTCAACATGTTCACAACTTCTCAATTCAAAGAAGAGATCTATTTGAATAAACTGTGGTTTGAATAAATAGAGTGGTTCATCAGTAGAACAAACTTTAAAAGTTTCTAATCCAAAAGAAAATTGAGACTAGTATTCAAACATGTTAATTACCAATTAAGTTAATTAGAAATCTATAGCTGAACTGTAGCAGCACAGTATTGATTTACTCCAGCTGAACATCTGCTTTATAATACCAGTTTATACAACACTGCTTATATGAAGTGTCCTGAAGATCATACACAGGAAAGATACAACAACACAACGGTGTCCAAGAAAAAAATAAAAATAACTGTATTTTTGTTCAAAAGTCTTCCTTGAGATTGCACATAAGGTAAAAGTGAATAATTTAACGTAATTAAAGTACTTGTTTTAGGTAATTGTTACAAGAGTTACTAGATCTCTTAACAGCAATACAATCAGATGGCCCATGTGTATTTGAGATCATATATTCAAAGAATCAGAATTGTAAAATCATAGAATCATAGAATGGCTGGAGTTGAAAAGGACCTCAAAGATCATGTTGTTTCAATCCCCCTGCTGTGGGCAGTGTCACCAACCACTAGACCAGGCTGCCCAGAGCCACATCCAACCTGGCTTTGAATGCTTCCAGGGATGGGGTATCCACAGTGCTCTTGAGCACTTTTCATATATAAACTGTATTACTAAATGTTACTAAATTTTATTATACTTCTTTCTCACTGAAGATAGGCAGTTGACCAAGGAATTGTTGGTCAAAAAATACAGAAAAAAATATAGTAAATTAAAATTAAAAAAAAAAAAAATTATATAGTGTAGAAATGCACATGAGAGCTTCTCACCAAGGTGGAGAAATGTTGGCCCTTTCTCTGTCTAAATTCTTTTGCTCCACAGGAAAGATTCTAATGGATCAGTCAGTGAATTATTCAGTGACTTTTCTATTTTTTCCAGCCCAAAATGGCTGAAATCCGTAATGTAAACCTAACGCTGTTATGATTCTCTGCATGAGGAAATGATTCTTGGTCTTTGTTCAGAATTTTTTTTTTCTTGTCAATTTATGTCATTATCCAGTCATCTGTAAGTGATTGAGTATAATAACTCAGGCACACATAATCTGTTCAAGAAAGGAACTTTTGTTGTGCAGTTCAATGTTCAAAATGTCTTACTGTACGGTATTTTCAGGTTTTCAGAAAGGCTGAAACACTAAAGAAAGGAAAATGCAACTCCTTTTCCTATACTTTACACAAAACTTTCTTCAAAAATATGCTACCATGAAATATGTCACACACGCACACACACACACACACACAAAAAATCATCTGGGAAATTTTTTATTTCTCTAGTATGCATGTATTGCTTGAAATAATCTGCCTTAGATCCTCTCTATCCTCTTTTGTCTTTTACTATTTATTTGTTTCTCTGTTTACTATATGTGTGAACAGTGAAAAAACCATTGAGACACTAGCAAGAAAGTTATAGGCACATTTTATAATAGGGAACTACACTGAGATGAAATAAATAACATAATTATTTCAAGATTTCTCTAATTTTTGTCCTAGTCAGATTTTGGTGACCACTGTGAAAGAAGTGCTGCAAATAGGTTTCATCAATTAGTAAATATAAACAATTAGTAGTTTCAACTAGTAATTACAATTTTGTTACAGCAGAAGCTTCCAAAATAATTTCAAGCTTGAGCAAAAGTATGTATGTATATTTTTATGTCTGCTGTAGCAGTGAAGAAAAGACAAAAAAAAAGAAAAATAAAATCTATTTTCTGAAATTTGAAAAGAAAAAGACAAAACAAGATTCAAAAGAAATTCTGAATAAGATTCTATAATAGAAATTTCTTGGTTCCTTTCTAACTGAAAAAAACCCACTGAGTTGAATTAGTGTGAGTCAACCTTGTTTTTTGATTCACAATTCTCTGAATCACTATTAAAAAGTTTGGAATGAATGTCCTAAAAATCTGATCCTTGAAAATATTTCATTGATCTTAATACAATTCAATACAGAATCAAACTCTTACATTTAGGACAAAAATAGCTATGCTGGTATGCAATAGTTGAAGATTATCTATTATCCAAGATAGATAGATTCTGAATAATTCATAAATGTAAATAACATCAATTAAAAAAGCAAATTTTTCACAAGTTCTGAAATAAAAATAATAATAATGATTACATTAAAGCTAAATCTGTGGTAAAATAACCAGTTTAAATAAATTTCTTTTATATGCTTTCATCTACTTGAAATTCATAGCCATTAGTCCCTTTTCTGAGGATAATTCCTGAAGTTATTCTCCTACAGCGAATTCATCTCTTGTGTCTTTTCCTCATCTTGTCAACACAGGAGTTTTGGAATTGTGCCATTCTCTTCTGCCCACATCCTATTTAGACAATTACATTTTTTAACAGCGTCTTTGTCATAGTTTTCAGGGTCATGGAAAGTGCATGGAATTACATTGTGTCTATATAAGTGGCACAATAATAACAACAGCATCAAGAAAACAGAATATACTGCTGAAGATCATGCTATTCTGAGAAGAAAAAAAAAAAACAATATTTTTTACAGAATTGTAATAAGAGAGATACAGACCATACTAAATAAATGCTTATTTTTTGTTAAAGTAGTTGATTCAGGTTTAGAAGAAATTTTACACTTACAGTTTGGATCAAAAATAAGACATAAAACATGATTGGGACAATTGGAGGAATAATATTTCAGGTTAGAATTACCTACCATAATATTCCTGCAAGAGAAAAAATCAGCCCTTGTCCTGTTACAGACCATCATTAACAATCTGAAAATTAGGATAAAAAGTTTATTAATGAAACTTGCAATTGAACGTGTAGCAATCATCCATGGAAAAGAATACAAATATAATTAGAAAGTGCAGAAAAATGTTAAGAAAATGCTACTTAAAAAAAAATTAATAACTGGAAAAGAACATTCTTTACCTTTTTCCATAAATCCTTCTGAAGAAAGATGAAACCTGGATTATAATAAGAGAAAGAATTAAAACTTATTTTTCACTAAGATTAAAGGTAGTAAAAAAACTGCCAGCAATTTTTTTTTCCCCCCTTGGGGCATGCTATTTATTGATTCTGTGAATGTTTCTTGGAGGAAGAAGTAATTTCCAACATCTTATCTTTTTCCTAAATCTTTCAGCATTGTTAAAATATCATATTTTGACCTTTCACAAACACATGCACACTCACACAAACTTTATGTAAAAGTATGAGTTAATTATAGATTGCTTCTCATTTAGAAAGTTTAAATTTAAACATTTGGAAAATGTCAAAGTCAAATGTTTGAACTGACTTAACAGTTGAATGGAATTGTTGGTTGATAATCTTATTTTTTTAATTATTTTTCTGCTTTCTTACAAAAACAAAAATCCAAACCTTGAAAAATTTGTGACAGTATTGACATTTCCTATCCAGCTCTAAATGTGATACATCAAGAGGATAAATAACCCAAGGTCAATGCAGTTTTTGACATTATGTGCCACAACATCAAATAATCAGTCATTAAAGCATTAGTCACTGTCTGTCCTGTCTATTAAGACTACACATAGAATATTTCATACATTTCTCAGCATTTCATTATCTGTTTTGAAAAGAAAGTGAGGAAATAAGAAACAATTATATGGAGTTGGAAAAGCAATTAACATAATTAGAAAAATCAGAAATTCATTTAAGAAGAAAGATTACTAACATCTGAATATTCAGACCTTTTCTTCGTATCCACTTCCATGTTTGACACAAACATGTGAAGGAACTTCTTTATTGTGAGGGTGACATAGCACTGGAACAGGTTGCCCAGAGAGGTTGTCTCCTATGGAGATATTCAAGGACTGTCTGGATGTCTGCCTGTGTGACTTACTGTAGGAAACCTGCTTTAGCAGGGAAATTGAACTCAGTGATCAAATGATCACTAGTGGTCCGTTCCAACCTCTACAACTTAGTGATTCTGTGATTATGCAATTCCTCCATGTGAAAAAAATTGCATCCATCCACTGATATTCATCAATACTTGCTGCATGTTTATGGATCTCAAACTGTGGATGTGAGCACAGTGAGGTGGTGGGTGGCATGTTTTAGCAGTGGCAACAGTGACAGTGGGTTGCCTCCACTGTTTTGTGTTTTTACAAGCATGGTAAGAAGCCTCACCTTAACAGCTTGTGGAAATGCACAGCTATTGGGATGACTATGTTGAAAAGTGGTGCTTTGTAGCTGAGAATTTTCTCTGTCGAATAGTGATATTGTACTCTCTATATCTGTTGCAGTTTCCATGAAAATAAATAGGAGGCCTTACTTTCAAAGTGACCTACATGGAATACTGAGCTACAAAATATTATTAAGCTTAAATATTTGACCAGGATACAAATAATATCGGATGAATGGATGGATGAATGGATGAAGAGAGATAGATAGGTAACTGAAAGATGCATAGAGATTAATGCATAGTTTGTACTAAATATATTGTGCAATATTTGCATATGAACATTGAAAAACAAAGGTATTTTACAAAACAAAGCTGTTCTTTCAAAATACGAATTAAAGTTTATCAGATTCTGGAAATAAAATTTCCCCCATGATCTGCTTGCTGCTCTAAATATGAACAGACACAAAAATTAATTCTAAAGAATAGCTAACATTTAATTTTGGTCTAAGTGAAAAGGCATTTTAGCAAATTCTTTACAGTGCTCACCTGATGTTACAAAACGTATTTTAACTAATTTTACAATAATCTTAGTGTTGTTACTGGATTTACTCAAGCTCTAACTCCACCATTTCAACATTAAAAGTTTTCTGCCTTGAATACTGTTTCCTTCATGTATCCGCGGTATTTCAATTTTCTCCATTTCACTTCCATGTACTGGATACTACACTCTTCCCTCTCAGTATGAATCTTTCTGTCTGTGTCTCAGAATAGCCTCTCTTGAGTCTTAAAACTGAATAGCACAAAAGCATTGCTTTCTTTTCAATGTCTTAAGTAACTGAGAATGCATTTTCTTTGCACTCCTTAAAGTTTTCAGTTCAGTTTAAGATGCAAACTGATTTTTACTTAGGTGCAATTGTATTGCAAAAATAGATACACATTGAACTCGTTATTCTGACATATAGGTATTTGAGAGATCAGGATCTTAATGGGTGCTTACAAGAGACATCCTTTGCTTTTTCTTGTTTAAACATCTCTTATCAGAAAGAAGGTGCATCTATCTGAACTGAAATCCTATTCTTCCATTTACACAAGCTAGATAATCTTCTTGCAATAACAGTTTCTCTTGTAGGCCTCATACACAGCAATTTAATCTCAGCAGGGTCCTCCTTGGTTCACAAACCAATCAGTAGCAATCAGTAGTTCCTTTTTAAAAGGCCCCGCACTGCTGAAGCACCTCTAGTTCCTTTACAACTTTCAGGTGGCAGTTCTCTTACTCACAGTTGCAGTTAAGATGATGGATAACTGGTTCACGTTTAGTGACAAAGTTACTTATAAGCAGAAAATTCTGTGTGTCTTTGGAATACTGAAAACATAGAATATATGTGACATAGGATCATTCCCTTGAAATTCTGAGAATACATATTTATGCTAGGAGAAAGGTTTCATTTAGTTTTTATTCTACCTATCCCCACAACAGGATAATAGTTATGTATTTGAATATCCTACTATTCATTTCGGTTGATGAGCATTTCTACTGTGCTTCTCTAGATCAAGGTCTCAGACAAAAATCCTATTTGTAAAATTGAATAAAAATAAGGTATTGATGAAGTCCTTTATTTACAAAAATTACATTTATCATTTCCCTGATTAGATTATTAAACACTCAAAAACCCTAATGTGTCAGCTGCATTGCTGTAAAAATTTGAGAGACTCTTGAAAATGAAAGCATTGTGACTGACCATAAGCACTGTAGGAAACAAAATTATCAGTATCTTAATTACCACATTGTAGGGGTTAAAGATGTAATATCACAACTCTTCAATATGAATGACACATAGTAAGGCTTGCAAAAGTGACGTCAAAAAATTCTTGGGATATTTCTGTATTAAATAACCCACAAATTTGTATCTTAAAAACATAAATTTCTAAAAGAAAAAAAATGTTTAAATCTCACCATAGTAAATAAGTAAGATTAAACTCTCAGAGATAGGAATTGATTACCTAGGTACAATTAACTAAGTTATCTATGTTACCAAATCTAAGATAATAAGATGATAATAAATATACAAAATAGATAAGCTTAAAAATATAAATTCCTACCATATTATTAAAACATTTTAAATGGCAAAAATACAAATCTGCATGACACCCACCTCTACTTAAATTTTATATTAATTTGGAGTGTACAGCTCTACACTGAGAAACTTTCTCAGTAAGTAGCAAATTAGAAAGAGTCAGAAAAACCCTGGATGACAGAATTAGAATAAAAAAAATCTCATTATGACTTGGAACAATGCTATCAAATCAACTATATTCCACCCTCCAAGTTCATATCTTTGCAGTTTAGAGATAAGAATGTGGAACTATATCAGAAGCCTTGCAGATGTCCAGGTAAATGACAAAAAATGTCCTTTGTTAATCATATTCATTTTTTTTTTCAGCAAAACTCATATTCTAGATATGCTATCCTGTTAAATGTCATTCCTTGGTAATAAGAGTCCATAAATGCCATGACACCAAGAGCTATCACAGTGCAAATATCGATAGTGAGAATTGAATAGTAAGCTTCTATTCGTTAGCAAAGAAATAAAAGACAGTGAATCAACCAAGCCAAATCCAGAATGTTGTCAACCATACAATTAAAATGTAAATGGCTGAGTTTGCTGATTGTCCTTAGTTTCTGTCCACTCTTTAAATTTAAGGATGGATATTAACTATGCAGTAGATAAAAGGGGCCTGATTTGACAACCATTATACTAGCACATCAGTATGTTAAAGCTTCTTCCAGGCTAATTCAATATAATATGTTACAATAATGTAATGTCAGGCATTAGACATTTTGTAGCAGAATTTATACTGGGTACATTCTGTAACTCTAGATAGACAACATATGATCCAAATATTTGGCAGGTGGAAGTGAATCTTATGAATTATTCATGGATGGTTAAAATCTATGAACCATTTATTATCTGCTTGATACAACTCTATTTAAGTAGAAATTGCAATTTATTTTTTTCCTGAGCAAGGCATCACATGAAATGTTCTGACTAAAAGTAGGGGTTTGGTTGCCTGACTGTTGTTATTGATGTTGTGTGTACATGCTCTGCATCTATAATATGATACGTTCAAACATAGACTCATCCTCTCACTTTTTTTTTTTAAGGTAATTTCTCTTAGTTTTCCTTTTGTGAGTTATGAGATCTCTTTAAACCTAAAAATATTATGATCCGTGATCCAATGTCATAGGTTTTTGATATTTATTCTGGGAAATGTTATACAGAAATATCAATGAGAAAAAAAATATGGGTATGTTTTTATTTATTGTTGCATTTCTAGCTGTTTACACTGACCATGAGACTAGCTTGAGATAGACAAATGACACATGTTATACAGAGATATTAGAGAAGTATATTAAGTTATATCTTAGTTTCAGTGTTTATCATATGTGCAGTGCTTGTACGTGTTATTTTCATGGTTATAAATGTATTTTTATATATTGGTTTAGAATTTAGAGACTTTTTAATTGCAAATCCAACATATAAGTATGATTCCTTTGTGGAACTGTATCTACTTTCTCGACAGCAAGTCACTGTTGACATTACCATTATTAAAAATAATGCCAGTAAAGTGCTTACTCTCCATTAGAGTATAAATAATCATCTCAGTACAGCAAACTGTGTATAGATTTCTAATTGTATATATATTGTAGTCAGGCCTCTGTGACATTCAGCTCCATCTCTCAGTGATTTCAAAGGGTTTCTGAAAGACTGCAAATGTTTATCAATTAGATAAATTATATCATTCCAATTATTTAAATTAGGGAGAAGATGCCATGTTCCTGTAGAAACATATTTTTACAGAGCACAGCGATCTGTGGTAGCAATCTGTCAAAATACAGTATAAATCCTTTCAGAAAGAGGTTGCAGAAGGTAAAGTGGACTTGTGAATTTCCCAGAAGAAACAAAAACCTCAGAACTGTCAGATATGCCAAATAAGGAACAAACATATCTGAGTTCTTGATCTGACATGCTTTTTCTCGCCTTAAATGCGATTGCTTATCTGGCTAAGGTATATTTAAACATGACTTTCAAAGATTCAATCTAAATGAAGTGAAATAAAAATTCTAGCTTCAATTAAGGTAAGGTTTTAGAGAGTATCATAATGAAAAATAGGTATGGTTTTCCCTTGTGTTTCTTCCTTACCTTTTAATTTGAGAATATTAAAAGAACTCTGCAGGGTAATATAAGATATATTCTAAACTCAGCTTTTAATTATGAAGAGCAGTAAATTGATATAAATAGTCTATGATTAATAAAAAGAAATATTTAAATAAGAAGCTGCCAACTTAGCAGGTTTAGGACAGAAGTATTTTCCACCATGATAAATAAATCTTTTGATTAAAAAAAAAAAGAGTAATAATGCAGATTCTACCATAAATCTATCATAAATATTTTAAAACATATTTTTAAGGAAGCATTCTTTCATCTAGAATTATTTAGGTATTTCATAAACAGATAAGAACATCAGTATTATCAAATATTTAGATATTAAAATAGTGAAACTCTTTGAAAAATGTAGTGTGATTTTGTCTTCAAGATTTGAAAGTATTTGTCTGACATCATAAACAGATGGATGCTAGCATTCATGTTGAGATTTATAACTGCAAACCTGCAGGAGGAGAATACTAGCCCCAGGCTGAATAGGTTAAACTGACCTAAGAGAGTACTGAAGGCTGAAATACAAGAGTAGAATTAGGAAACTTTCTTCTCAGACATTCTTTTGAAGTAAAATTTGGTCCATGTTCTCTCAGTGTCCTGAAGAAGATATTCCTCTGCTACCATATGAAAATTCACCTATGTATTGTATGGATTTAATGAGTGAGACTGTCAGTAAAGGAAAGGATAGCATCTGTAGATAAGAAATTTTTGAGTACTAATTTGAAAAGCCTTTTCATTCATCCAAATCAATGCTACAGATTTAAGAACAGGAGAGTGCATGAATACATAAAATGAATGAGAAGGAAACAAGCTAATAATATATTTTTACACATATCTTCATCTGCTGGCAAGAAATATGTATAAGAGTGATCAAATTTAAATTATTCTTTCAGCTTTTTCAGCTGTTCAGCTTTTTCTTGAAATAAAAGTGTGTCTAAAAGATGTTTGTCATGTATTTCCTGAGAAAAACACATTTTCAACAATATTCTCTAAGCCTTACTTAGAATGCTTTTTTTATTTTTCCTATTCCTATTCTTTTTTTTTATTTCCCTGATTTGGGAAGCTGTACTTAGAAAGCAGTTAATAAATTAAAACGTCTGTCTACACTTACGGTGTTATTTGTTTCACAGCTTGAAGTTTAGACTGGAAATATCTCTTCCTTTGTATGTGAACAACACATTAAAAATTATACATGTCAATTTACATTTCTTTAACAAACAGAAATATTCCTCCTATCTGCTGGAGTCTTTCTTGGAATTATTTCTTATTCTTGTGAAGGAAATAAGTTTTACAGACTTCTAGCATGGAAGAAATTTTCTGTATGTTTTTTTGAAAGATTTCCTTTTTTTATCATTTTATGTGCTTGTTATCCTTGAGCTAACCAGTAGTTTTGTAAGCTAAAATAGATATGTTGTCTCTTTTATCAGAAATTTATACACCAAGAACAGTGCAGCTGGCCTTCATACCTGATATAGATTGCCATAACTCAGCTAAAACACTGCATAGTTCTTGTTCCATTAGTTGGAAAAAAGACTGTTATACATCATAACTACCTTAATTATCTGTAAACATGGTTCACATGCAAAATTACACTTCTATCACTTCTAATAAAAAACGAGGCTATATAAATAAAGATTAAAAACTAGTATTCCAAGTGTGCATTCATGTCAGCATGATAACATTTAGTTTTCAGAACTTCAGTGAGTATTTTCCAATTTGAAGGGAATTGCTGGTGAGAATTTGAAACCATAACCTCTACAAAATACATGTACAGTTCTCAAGGTGATTCTATTGCATACAGAAACTATGACTCTCCTGTCACAGATTTAGAATTGGAGACAGAGATAAGACTTGCTTATTGCAAATATGACGATTGACAGCAGAACCATTTATTTTCAGTAGCCTGGGAAATTAAAAACTTACCTGCAATCAACTCAGTAAATTGTTGTTGTTATTAAATTATTTTTCCTAAATAAAACATAATGAATATTGGCATCAGCGTGGTTTATGTTTACTCCCTTTATCTAGTTACCATGGGATTGTATAGTTCCCCAACGACACATATAAATTCAGATGTGAAAATTTGAGCATAAGTATTGAGTGAGCTGTAGTAGAACTCATATTTATAGTATATATATCACATATGTGTGTTTACTTGCCAATACACATATATGCATACTCATGTACCTCATTCTACCTTGTACATAACAGCTGAAATGCTACTTTGTTATTTAGTGGAGCTGTACATGCAAATTTTCTAGTCCCAATCTTTTTCTGCTGTTTCTAATATCTTTTAGTGTTATTCTGTGCGAAAAGACTTGCTGCTTTAGATTCATAAGCGTTTCATGTTGAGGTAAACTGATGATACATCGAAGGATGCCATTTTGGGATTGTTGTGTATGTTTGTGGCTGTATTTGCTCTTCATTATGATATCTACATTTTCATATTTCATGTTAATCTCCTTCCTATGAAGTTGGATTAATTAATTAATTAATTTATTTTTACTTTTTATCTCTCATTTCCAGAAGAAAAACATAGGATATCATAGACCTTCAAATCTCCCTGGTTAAAAGTGAGCGAATGAAAATTTTGTTATACACCATAGAGTTCTGAAGAAGTGTTTTTTGTTTGTTTTTTTTTTTTTAGTTCTGTGTGTTCTCCCTCAAAGTTTTCCCTGAAAAATCTTCAGAACAGGAAGAACAGGGGAAATATATTATTGGAATTATTTTTCATCTCATGCTCTATGGATCCTATGAAATCCTCTTTCCACTGATGGCAGTCGTAGAATACCTTAAGTCAGCAGCAGACTCCAAATAATTTCTCAGACTTCTAAAACCTCAGAACAAAATTTGAGATCACTTTAGGGGAATACATTGAGCTAGAAAGAACTAGCGCTCCAGTTTCCTAGTTAAGCCTTACACAGTGGGAAATATCTTCCTACAAGTTTTTGTTGTATTTTATATTCTCTAGTCTTTTCTTTTTGTATCACTGTGTTCTGTTGTTAGCCAATGTTCATACAAGAAAATTCAACTCAAAACCAGCATCATTTTCTCGCTGGCTTTCCCCAAGAGGAATAGTATTACCACTTTTAAGCTTTAACAGTCAGCTAAAGAAAGGAATTTTTTATAGCAAAACTGGTCTCCTGATCCTTAACTAAGAAACTCCGATGAACAGAAACTACTGACTTCTATACGAAAGAGCTAACTTTACAAAGAGTAAGAGCTTCCCAGCTGAGATCCCACGCAGATGCAGAAGAATATGTTTTCAGACAGAATAAGTTTCCAGTTCTTCCTAGAACTGAGAATCATTGAACCATTTTTGTAAATCCTTAATCTATGACAAAATGGAAAATCCAGAGGGTATAAAGTTTTGTATCAGATATAGAGAGCTCTGAAAACAAAGTTTTTGCTTATAATGTGATAAATTAAAAGTAGCATGTCATCTAATCTGTAAGTTAATTACTTTGATTAGTCTTAAAAATCTCTTCATGAATGTTTAAACTGATTAAAAAAGAAAAAGAAAAATATGCTATGCATATAGCTATATGGCCAGCATGTACAAGCATGGTATGAAAGCAGAATACAAGCAGAAAAATGTTTTGCCATGATGAATACTTTTCAATTTAATTTTGATTATTTACATTTTCATTTTATTTGTTTGATGCAAAGTGTAAGCAGGCAAAGCTTTTAATATCTATACAACTCTTCCTGACAAACTGATAGAGCTATGTAAATAGATATCTCAGTGACTGTGAGATATCTATTTAATAGTGGTGGTTTTTTTTGTTTTTTTTTTTTTGTCATGTGGAAAATTTGATATTACAAAGTTAGGAATACCTACAAATCATAAGAAACAGTCAAAAATGGGAGAAAATTCTTCATTGAGTTCTGAGCTGAAAAATAAGGGTCAACTCAAGATGCAATATTTGTGGATGTGGGAAACTCATTCATGTTTTTTTTTCATCTTCTGAAAACAGTTATTCTAAACAACAGGACAAAATCTAAAGGAATGAAAAGTAGTATGAAGTGTAAAGACAGACAGAAGACATTTTGGGGAAGGACATCAAGACAGGTAGTTTTTGTTAGAGGTCAAGAATTATTCATTTTATACATAGTTTCAGGACTAGCATAGATATAAATTATGACACGTATCAAGGACAACATTTAATGCAATATAAAAATGCCTTTTTATAATGTGCTCCTCTCTTTGAACTGTGAGATTCAAAAAGACATTCAACTTACTTCCAGTTCTACTGCACAGTACAGTGACAGTGAGACAGCAAGCAACGCCCAGTTTCCATGTACCATGATGTCAAAATAAGAAATTTCATGATGCAGCTCCCACAGATAACTCAGAAAAGTGCGCATACTGGACAAAAGACAGATGGAATCAGCTATTTGTATTTCTTTTTTTTTTTTTTCTTTTCTGCTGGTACTTTTATTTCATTCAAAGAAAGAAAATCAATATTCATGAAAAAATGAAAGATAGATCTCTGACAAATCCTAGTACATAGGCAAATCTTCTGCACTCTGAGAACATAATATCTGGGTCATCTGCAATTTACAGATGGTAAAGAATCTCAGTGGAAAACTTGCTGCAGCATAGTTCTATTGGTTATGCATGATCTATTGTTTGGTCACTAGTGAAAATCTTCAATGATATATTTGGCATCAAACAAACTATATCACTAACATATAGCACCACTTTTAATATTATTCAGTATAACAGCTTATATAAGAAAATAATCAATGAAATAAAATATATTTGTTCTTTTTTTGCCAATTCTCTATTTCATCATGATTCATTAAATAAAACGTCACACATACAAACTCCATGTATTTCCCAATCTAATTTTCCTTTATTAAATTTCCATTTCTCTTTCTAAAATACAAATTTGAAGTTAATTTCTTTTCAGAGATAATTACCATGAAAGTCGAAAAAAGTTGAAAATAAAAAAGTCTTATCCAAATATAATAATCTCATAATTGCATATATTTTACAGATCAACAAAATTTCAAGATAATTACTTGGGAATTATCCTGAAGAGTAAAAAATTTTCGAAGCTTTTATATACAGAACACAGTGACAACCAGAGATGCAGAACACAAGATAACAGGGAAATCAGGCAGCTATTTTATGGAATGATACAAACTTCTACAGTATAATTTTTTTAAAAAGTTGTGAAAAGAAAAAAGAAGTGCTGAGCTATGCATAATTCAAGGTAATTATGATTAAATTATGTGTCTTTAATTTGAGTTATATTCTCTGTTTTACTTTAGGGTAAATCAGAAATATGCAATTCATTTCCAAAAGTGAGGTGCTGTTTACACAAATAATATTTCATGAATAAGGTAGAACAACCAAAATTCATAGAAGATGAGCTCTTTAAAAGGTAACATATATATGTTCAGAATATTTAGACAGATAATTAACCAACTGACTATACACTTCCTGGTATCCAATTGATAAACATCATCAGATTGGTTTGTATTACAACACAGTATTACACAAATTACGTTCCCTTTTTTTTTTTTTTTTTTTTGGTCATATAGCCAGTTTGCAATATGTTTTGCATTAAATTATATATTATTATACGACCAGGATATTCATATTTTTGAAACATCTACAGATAAGTTTCTCATGTTCTACTAAGACCAATAAATTTTGGTACCTACATAAAAATATCAGTAAATGGGGATAAACATATACAAGTTCAGAAGTTTGGTTATGATTTAACCTATGAGGCAAGTAAACACCCCATAGTTGTTCACTCACACATGGAAAATGAGGAGATCGAAAATAATTAGCAATCTAGAGCATAGAGAATATGGATGCTTTGTTCATGCTGTTTGTGAGAACAGCAGAATTGTAGGCTACTCTAAAAGACATACTTTAAAACTACTGTCTCAAGCTGAAAAGCTGCTTTGGTTTTATATCCCCAGGGAGTTTTAAACAGTGGTTCTTCACAATTCTATCAGCAGATATACTAAATGCTCACTGAAAACATACAACTGCTCCTTTGTCGATATTATACTTGTTCATGTTACAAACTACAAACCAAAGTAGTCTCTTAACAAAAACAAACCTTCTATGGGATAATTCTGACTCCAGAATAGGGGATATAGTATATAATATAATATTCTTTTATAACGTAATATAATATATATAATATATAACATATAATATATAATGTAATATAATATATAATATACAATATGTAATATATAATATATAATAAATATAATAATTCTCTATATGAGTCCCTTTACATTCAAAGTAATCTAATCAATACAGTTGGACTATTGCACTAATTAACCAGAATGATTTTGCTAGTCACTTGATTGAGCAGGATTCAATTGCCTAAATGCAAAGACTTAGCACTGGCTGGTAAAACCTGGAGTATGGAAGAAACACCTGGGGCGTAGGTCTTATGGACTGTCAACTGGTGACAGGACAGCCTAGGACATTTTAGATGTCATCAAATACCAGAAAGTCAATGACAGATTCAGGAATTGTAGCATGAACTAAATTGCTTCCCAAGTTCCACTGAGTGTTCTGAAGAGATGTAGATTGATTATAATGGCATTTAGATATCTAGTCACACAGAGGTTTCATACAGATGGAAAAATGTGGATGTTTTAAAAATCTTGAGTTTTATCCAAGTAGAATACAATTCAGCTGTCTAAAAGTCTGAAGTTACCGCTTCAGAAGACAATTTATCTGATAGGACTTGTGTCACATCTGTCATTGTCTCATGGTTCTCGAACAGCTTTAAATATTTAAAAGGATACTAGATATTTAGGAACAAGATGCTTACACATCCCTTCATCTTTAACCTTTTGTATAAGAGAAGAGAAAGCAAATTCAAGGAAAAACTAATAAGTTAGTCCAGAACAAATTCTGGTGACAAATACATACATAAGAAAAGTAAAATATTATCAAATGGTGAATGTTTGAGCAACATTTGGTTTGAATCATGGAATCAGAATGGTTTGGATTATAAAGAAACCAAGATGAAGATCACCAAGTTCCAACTCCCCTGCCATGAGCAGGGACACCTTCCTCTAGACCAGGTTGTTCAGTATCTCATTCAACCTGACCTTGAACACTTCCAGAAACGAGGCATCCACAGCTTCCGTGCGACTTGTTTCAGTGCCTCACCATCCTCATAGGAAAGAATTTCTTCCTAACACCTAGAGATTCTAATAACTTCAGGAAGTTCTTTTCTGAAGGATTTGTGAAGTGCCTGATGTATTTCTTGCCCTCACATGAAAGGAAATGTTATGCTGTGATATGAATATTTAGTTAGTTTATGTAATTTTTTCAGTTCTGCATAATAAGTAAATCTGATATTAATATTTCCCTCTTTTGAAGCTTTGTAAGTGTTGCTAGTAACAATCACGTTCTAAATTTAAGTTAAGAAAAAATGAGTACATAATTTTTTTGAGAATTTTGTGTTTAATATTGTGCATTGTGTTTTGTGGTTAATATTGTGTATTAATATTTGTTTAATATTAATCAAACTGTGTTATGATTACAATCAATAGTGACTTAATGCACTAGACACAGTGTTATAAGCTCCTAAAAGTACAATCACTATTGTCAGGAGATAAAATATGCATGCGCAGTGATACTCTACATCTGTTGATTTGCCAAAAAGCTAAGTAAAATGCTTTAAAACCATTACACTGTTTAAGGCATATTTTGTGATTTCATGAAATGTTGTTTATTTCTTGAGAACAATACTTGTTTGAAATGCATTCCACAAAGCAACAAAGATTAGTTTCTTCTTGAAAATGAATCTCTCAGGAAAAGTATATCAAACTAGTTTGACCTAAGGTGAACAAATGACAGTGATTTACCTTCCCTACTATTAAAAAACTAAAACAAAACAAACAAACAAAAAAAACCATGACAGTGATTTACCTTCCTTACCATTACAAAAAATAAAAAAATACAAGAAGACAAATTCCAATGGTGCATTCAACAGAGCTTAAGAAAAAATAAACAAAACAAAGCCTTCATATTTACCTAGAAGCCCTTATGTTTTGGCCTATGAAAAAATCCAATTATGCTCTGAAACATTTTTTACACTCAGGAAAAAAAAAAACAAAATAAAAACACAAATAAATAAAAACACTAAACAGCACTACTACTAATAAAATAAAATATAGCAATCTGAAATAATTTTAAAAAAAACCATCCACATCCATCCAACAAATAGTAGCTTACATTTTCAAAACATTTATATGGTTTCCTTCCTGCAATGTTTTAATTTTTAGAGCACTGTAACATTCTCCCAAGTTATCTTGGGATTTAGAAATTGATTTATCCATTTCAGATATACAGAAAAAGGTCTTATTATCAAGAAGCTTAATTTGCTGAAACCCTAGTAATTTACACAAAGCACAATCTGTCCAGAAAAAGTGAAGAGCCAAACTATTGAAAAAATGCTTTTACTGTAACACGTAACACTGCCTTATCTTAAAAATAAACATTGAGTTCTGGAAGTGCATTTTGCAGTGCAGAACTAGAAACCTGAAGAAAATAATTGGCATGAGATTCGCAGGATGCAGAATCAAAAGTAAGAACATGCAAATATAAACAGAATGAACAAGAACAGTCTAACATCGGCTACCTAAATGCTACCCTTGTAGGAAATATCTGCCCCATACTGTAAAGTAGACTTTTGATTACAGAACTTGGGAAGGAGAAATCCTCTTAGTTTGAAGAGATATGGACTGACAGTTTTCAGTGTTCTCTAATGGAAAGCAAAGCTAGAACAAAACGTAACTCCTCCCTTTCAATTAAAATACACCATTCTGCAAACAAAAATGCAGAATTGATGAGAATTGTAACTGGCTAATAATAGGCATTCTCATACTAGAACTGAGTAATGAAGATTATTTTTTGTTTGAGTATCAAGTTAGTTCAGAGCCGCTAGAAGAAACTGCAAATTTGAAATGCTCCTATATGAAAATCTCTAATTGCAAAGCTCATTTTCACAAATTCCAAAATGGTCATCTGTTAAGATAGTCGGAAAATGCTTGACATAAAGTGTGTGATTTAGTTGCAATTTCAAATAACAAATTTAGGTGTCTATCTTCAAGTGTCTATATATGCTGTGAGTATCCAGAAGTCCGATAAAGTCAGTAGATGCTTAGCTAACAAAAAATTTTATTTCCCTTTAAATAAATGTAGCTTCACTCAGTTTGTGGAAGACAAACATCTATTCTCAAATAAAACAGACCAGCTTAGTCAAAGCATAAGCGTAGAACCTAAGAACAAGTCTTTATGGAATGACAGCTAAAAGACAGCTGAGAGACCATAGCTCACAAATTTCAAATAATGTTAGTATGATGTATAATCAGATATCCAGCAGCTAGTCAGATGATTTTCTTTTTAGAAATGTAGTAACTGTTGACTGTATTGATTAGATTCCACTGACTATAACAGAACTAAGTCAACTAGCACAACACCAAAATCTGTAAGTAAACACTTATTTTAGGAAGACAAACCCCAATTTAATAGACATATTCACTAAAAATAAAAGATGCTTAAAGAAACTTTGGGAAAAAACAACTAAGTGCAGTTGTTATTCTTTCAGTTTGCCAGCTATAACACTTTACAGATAAAAAAACAATCTTTGTTAAAAAAAGAACACTAGTAAGCTGTTGCTGTGAAATACTGCTCAGTTCACTGAGTTTAATCAAGATTGATTCATTTATATATTGGTGATATGTAATTAATTGGTAGTGAACTATAAATTCAGATCAGTATCAATAACCATATTAATACATATGCAAAATGCCAATAAACACCTATAGTTTGCTAAGCAGCCTTGACTTACATAACTAATCCCAGAAGGCTACAGTCGTACACAGACCCACCCACTTACATGCAATCCCTAGCTGTGTGTTACCCCTCTGCCCAACACTTAAAACTCCAAGCGTAAAACTTCCTGTGGAGATATGGGTGCTCCAGCTACCATGCACTCTTGCTGTTCTCTGTGTTTAGATTCAGCATCGGCCATGGACAGGTGCACCATGTGGCCCCACAAGCACCCTCAGAAAAAATGTGCCCATTCCACTATTGTGGTGTAGGTTACTGGCTGGATGAAGTTTGCTCCTGAACCCCAGAGGCAACAGCTGATCCTGGGCCAGGCAAGGGTATGGAAACCACAGGCTGATGTGAAAGGCCACCCAGCTCGGTCAGGGCAATCCAAAACATAGATACAGACTGGGGAATGAACTGAGGAGGACTTGGAAGGACTTGGAGAAACTTGATACAAGCCAATAATACATGCATGCAATGTAGGAAGCCAATTTGGGCTGCATCAAAAACAATGCGACTAGCATATGAAAGGACATGATTCTCCTCTGCTCTGCCCTCATGAGACTCCACCTGGTGTACTGCATCCAACTCTATCTCAGCCAAATTACGGTCACAGACAAAACAGACTCAACTTGGGGAAAATAAATTTAATTTATAGGCAATAAAATAGTGAGGTTTGGATAGTGAGAAACAGAGACAACTTCTTTTGCCTGTCTGCCCCATCTCCCTTTTCCAGGATTAACTTAATTCCTTCATTCTGGACTTCTCTATCTCCTCCATATCTGAGCAGTCAGGGTGGTTGAAGAATAGAAACTGTGGTCAGTGTATAACACTTTTTTTCTGCTGTTCCTTCTTTATGTTTCTTCCCTGCTCCAGTGTGGGACCTCCATAGGCTGCAGTTTCCTCTAGTCAATTTCCACTCACTCCACTGTTGTCTCTTCCATGTGTTTTTATTCTTCACTCTTCATTGACTGACCAGTGTTTTTTCCCTTTCTTAAATTATTATTTTAAACATGACCACCTGAAGTGCTTATGGTCCTTTTTCACTATAAAACAATCTATTTGAGGTAAACACCCTACAGACATTATCTATACTCACAACCTAACAGGTGCTGTTATCCAGCATTGGTCATGCTGGAACACCAGTGTTAATTTAGTGACAAAATTAATGCCAGAACATCTAAAGGCTTTGTTCTTGGTTGCTTAGTGTCACTAGAGATGTATCCTCTGTGCTGCTGGTTTGGTAAGATCTTATATTCAGCTGTATCCAACTGTTTCCAAACAAGACAAGAGTTGAAACCACATTTTAATATTTTCACAGTATCAAAGAGTTAATACAACAGAAACTAAAAACTAGGCCACTTTAGTTCCAAAAAAAAAAAAACATAAAAAAAAAAAAAAAAAAGTCCTTGAATACATACCATATATAATATAATCAGCAAAATGTCTTAATGTTCTGTGCTTAAAATTATATAATCAGAATCTATAGAATTAGAACAACGAAGATAAAGATTACAAGAATTCACACTTACTTATTCATTGAATCCCAGCAAAAAAAGATTCCTCAAATTAAACCTATAAAAACATGAATTCTAATTCTATCTCTAAGTATAATCATACTTCCCATCTGTTTCTTAGTTCTTTTCCTTACTTTGTTAAATTCTCCTCTTGAGGTCAATCAGGTAATTTTAATCAAGTATTCATACTGATGTGTTAGAAAAATGAGTCTAGAAAAGACCCTGAGAAGTTTTATGCTTTATTCCCATGATTCAAGGAGAAATACTACCTGAGTGATGTCTGTTTAATATGTTTTTAAAGACCCCCCACTGATGAATTCCACAATCTTTCCCCAGGCAGTCTATACAAATGCTTCATTGTCTTTTCTAATTTTTTTCTTAATGTTTAGCTGGAAACGAACTTTCTGAAATTAATTTCAATACTCCTCCTCTATGCCATAGACATGATTAACAGATTGTCTTCTGCATCATCCTTTTATTTAATGAAGACTATAGTCTGCATTCAGTCTGAAGGTCTTGATACTAAAGTTCTTGAATCAGTACAGCCATGACTCTATATCTTATGAGATTTAATTCTCAAATAATTTTACTTAACCCCCAGTTTCTCAACTTGATCACATTTCAGTGCTGAAAAATCCGGTCTTGGTAGCACAGATGAAATCATATCCGTGTTAAAACAAAACAAAACAGAAACACAAACCCCCCCACAAATATGTGAAGTATTAAGAAATCTTATGTTGACCATTTCACTGCTTCATAAGAGAATCACAGTAGTGATTCAGTATCACAGTTACTCAAGATAACCCTCAGTCCCTTTTTAGAGAAAGCTATCAAGTTATTTATCCCTGTCCTTATCTTTTAATTCAATACAACCTATCTTTACAGAGTTTTCTTTCATTTCTAAAAATTGTTTTGAATCCCAGTATAGTTCTATATTAGTCAGCCCACTAGTGATGGGTCAAGCAATTCCTGTCTGATTCCAAATGGCAGACAAATTGCCTGTGTATGTGGTTCATATCTTGCAAGAGAAGAAGGAAAACAAATTGTTTTGAAATGTAAATATGTATTAGTAAGTATTAATTTATTATACTTACTGTCATATAGAATGAAATTTTTAACATCATCCATTACAAATCACACAAGTTGAGTAGCTGAGAGAAAAAATTATGGCTGTTAACAGGAGATAAAAAGTCCATGAAAAACATGTAAATCTAATATGATAGCAAAACAAAAATATGAACAAAAAAAAACCTCACCAAAATTATAACAACAAAGAAACCCTGACTGTGTATATCTTTTAAGAAATAGAATTATTCTACTCTACTTAAATTTAGAAAAAAGAATAAGAGAAGGATCCAGCTGACCATGAATTCAATTAATGAATTTCTTTTCTTCAAATTCCAAATAATAATGTTCCTCTTTTCCCAAAGATGTAAAAAAGCTTAAACACTAAGAACAATGTCAAAAAACACTTCAGTTCTACTTTATCTGTACACTTATAGTTGATATAGTACAGTTCTGTGCCTTCTATAACCATCAGAAATTAACGTTTATTAGTTTTAATGAGAATGAAAGCAATTACTGGTACTGCTGGAACAGCTCATTAAACTTTTTTTCCTTTTTTTAACTACACTGTTGAGTGGTGTATCATTGGAACAATTTAGACATTGGTGAATTGTATCCATTTGTCTGAAACCTCCTTGTACAGATAGATATTGCAGGTCATCCTCTCATCTTTCTTTTCTGGCCATGCTAATAACTACTACATTTGTTCAAGCACTGACTTGTTTAACTTAATTAACTGAAACTTTTTTAAGGTCTCAATAGTTCCTGTATAACAGACATGACACAATATATTTGATCGGTTATTCTTACATTCATTCTAATTAAAATATACTTATTTCTTGTCTGAGAGGTTGCTCTTTTATCCTGATATAAGTCCTATTAGAAGTATATCTTCATAACACACACGCACAGGCTTAATCACTGGCAGTTTAGAAGAGCTGTTCAAGTATGTGTTTAGTACATCAGATGTGACATGAGTTTAGGTTGCCCAGTGTGGATAAGAAGATACTAAAAAATAAAAAGATATCAAACAGACTCATAATCTTTACAACTATGCTTAAAATATCATTTTAATATATTTATATATTAAATATAAATAATAAAAAAATTAAATATTTATATATTTAATAAAATATCAAATTGCTGATAACAATTTTTGCTGATTTCTTCTGGGTACATAGGAGTCTTAGGAATGGATGACAGTTACATTATAATCATAATGATGTTAACATGAAGCAGATCTTTGAATTAATAGTATATACATTTTAATAGTACAGATCAGTCAGCTCTTCTCATGAACATGTAAAGTTTCCTACTAAACCATTGTTACCACTAATGGAAGAAAATCTTTATATTCCACAGTTTCACCCTGTAGTTCTTCATCCCTAGAAAGCTCTATTATACGTAAAGGTTCAAAGAAAAACCCATATCAGCTGCAGAAGCTCAGGCTTAGATGCCACTTAATGTTCTAAACACATCAATATTCTGACTATTCGGAATCCCCAGTGAGAGGAATATTATTTTCCTAGTCTTCACTTTCCAAACTGTCTGCTTGAGAGCTGTGTGAAAAGCAGTAGCCAGTGAAGACTGAGGCAAAAAAAATTATTGAGTACAAGTCTTCTTGTCCATTATTACCAGCCTGTCTGTATTGCTTACTAGGAGAGGTACACCTCCTTGGATTTTCCTTTTCTAGCTTATGTATCTGTAGAAGCCGTTATTATTTTTGCACATAAAAAAAAAAAAAAAGTAAAAAAAAAAAGTGGTATTTCTCATGATGATTGTTAACATAATTTCTTTCAACTTCTATGGCAGCACTATCTGCAGAGTGTACAATTTGGAAATGAAGACAAAATAGTTTAATTTTTTTTTTTAGTAAATGAATAGAACTGAGTAATTTAATACACTATATTATCAAAATACTTAAAACACATTTAAAATGTTACTATTGTGGAACACTGGAAAATAGTAAAAGAAAACTGTAGTATATTTAATGAAAGGAGGACTTTGTTTGGCTTTGTCTTTTTTCAGTTGAAGGTTACATGCACAGCAACCTGATATTTTATAACTTAATTAAATTCATTAAGTTCCTTGTTCATAAAACTTTCATGTTCATATCTTTGTCCAAATCTTAAATCACAACTCAAAAAATATTCTTTTGAGTGAGTCATCATCTTCATGAATTCAGCAACAACACCAATATGTTTGAATGTCAAAACTTGCTTAAGTTTACCTACGAATATATTGGTACTTTTGAGATAGTAGATTTTAGAGAGGCTGAAAAACTGGAAAATTATTTCAAATATAGTCTATAGAGGTACCAATGAAAGACTTCTAACTTTATGATAACCATTAGCACCATTCTGGTTTTAAGAGTTATCAAAAGCCGAAATATAGTAAGATGCAAATCTACTTATAATATTCCTGGAAGGCAAAACCCTAATCTGTATCATATTTTACTAAAACAAAGATAGAGAATAAAAAGCATGCAGATGGCATTGATATGTCTCATTACTGCAGTGACAGGTATATTAAGAAGTATAAAATAAATCAATCGTACAATCAGTTATCTTATTAGCAGATCAATCTGCTTCATAAAATTGTCTTTCCAGGAATCTTTCCATAGTCTACAGTCGTTCAAGAATTACTTCACTGGCTGTGAAAGACTTTCAGCGTAGCTCATTCATAGGCCATAGCTCCACCCAAACTGCTCCAGTGAGGGCTCCTCTCCACTGTCGACATGTCCTTCCAGACACCTGCTCCAACATGGACTCTCAATGGGCTGCAGTTTCTTTCAGTGTATCCACCTGCTGTGGGTTTGAGCACTCCAAAGACTGCAGTGGGTATATACACTCCACTGTGTTTCTCCCCGCACCTGCATGGGACAAGATCTACTATGATGAATTTTACATGTCTACAGAGTAAATATTTAACATTATTTGAGAAATTCGGTGATATCCAACAGCTTGGTGCCAGGTGTAGGTTAGTAAGTCTCACAGCAGCCCTTACAAAACTACCTCCTTTAAATGCAAAACCACTGAAATGGCTGAGAACTCCCAAGCATGGCCAATATGAGCTTATTCTCTTCCCATTTAATCTAATGCGATGTTTAATTATCCTTATTTTTATGAAATTACATCTATTTCATGATCTAATATTCGACTCCAAATGCAAGACTATAGATCATCTACATATTTTGTCAGAGTTCAATAAAAATACACAGAGTGGACAGAGGAATTTTCTAAAGCATACTTAGTAGAAAAATTAAGCCACACTCTAAAAGTTTCCCACAATACAACTCTTTCCACTGTGCATACTGGACTGCATCTATGTTTCAAATATAAATGTTTTTCTAGACTCACACCCATTTCAATGAACTGGCATTATGAACCAAACGTGGCATTCTAAACGCCATTTTCAAATGCTGCAGAACGAAAAGGCAAGATCGCTTTCTCTGTCCACTACATATTTCTCTTATTATAGGGATTTCATCAGTGTTTGGTGTCACAGCAATTCACTCACTTATGAGTGAAGTTGTCTTGATAGAATATTAAACATCTCAGTCACTGCTTTCAAAGCAAGCTTCTCATAAAATTTCTTATAAAAATATGATTTGCTTGCAGCTGCATTAAAACTACTATCTTAGATTTCAAACAAGTAACCAAAAATTATACTTCCAATGATCTATTCTTTTCAATGTTTAAAATTCCAATAGTTTTATTTTAAAAGAAAGTCTTTTCAACAATCATTTGTAATTTTTATTATAATTATATATTACTCTACTAAAGAAGAATTCTCACTGGAGTATTGCTGCTTTTAACAGTGTTTGATTTTTTTGTTTAGGTAATTGATGTTTTCCCACTTAACAATCACATTTTGGTATCTGCCCTGTGATTACTGAAATACATCGCTGTGCTTTTACCTCTTTTCATGCAAACAAATGTTATTGCTAGATCAGAGGTAAAGTACAGTGATTTCATGAGAGAGTGCAGGAGACTTACAGAGTGTTAAATAGAATATTGTAATGTGATACCATATTTTCTGTAACTATGCCTTGTCCTTAAAGGATTACTATTAAAAAAAGGCATCTATTAATCAGCCCTGCCTGGCTGCCCCAAGGGAGCACCCACTGCTCCAACCTCTGACCTGAGAAAGTGGTCTGTGGACTGTTTTACTGAAAGGACACATTCACAGCTCTGGATGGGATTACACATAGAACTGCAAGCACAGAAACCATCACGTTTAGAACTTATGACTGCAAGATTTCATATCTCAAATTTCCAGGAACTGAAATTGTTTTATAGAAGGAAGAAATCTTATGCCATTAATTGAGGTGCTCTCATGTAAAACTCTTAATACTTGGCTGAAGGGGCAGGCTGATAGACACCAGCAGGAGGCATCCCAATCAGCAGAAGAATGGGGAACAAAAAACCCCACAAACTTACTAGAAGCAGCTTTTCCTGATCTTTGCTCACATAGACAAAGCAGTGGACCTCAATTACTTTTCATCTTCACAATGAACACAATAATTTTTTCTCAGTAGGTGTGTAGGTCAGGACAATCTCATGAAAAATCCCATGCAAATCAGAAAATAAGGTTATTCTCTTCCCATTGAATCAAAGAAATCATAGTACTTAATAGCAGTATTTTGTAACCGTTAAGCAAGATATTCTTTATTGGCAGCATTCCATATTGGGATAGCATTGAGATGACTTTCCAAGAATGCTCCACCAGCTGATCATTCTTGAACAGATTATATTTTCACATGTATTACATTTTCATTACATTCTCAAATTCATTTTCCTATCCACTCCCAATGATTGCCCAACTGACATAGCCATATTTGGAGATCTTGGATGTCATCTAGTCATCTAGCACTGTGATAGTCCACTGTCTATCCATTGGTAGTCCTTGGGGTGGTCATTTACTTCCTCTAAATACTCATTTTGCTACAAAGATTGCTGTAGAATACAAGGACAGTAGGAGAAGTCTCTGCACACACAGATAAGGAAGACAAACGGGAATGTCTTGATACCGTCTGTCATGTTTTAGGTGAATTCCTCCTAGTATGTGTGGATCCTAGCTTACAAGGACTCAACTGAACAGAAGCAGCTTTTTTCCATTCTTTCTTTTGCTTTGTTAAGGCAGAATGGTCTTACAACACACCTCCCCTTCGACAAAAGTACATCCCAATTATTATCCACAACATCTAAGGACTACTGTGGTGTTGCAAGCAAGCATTAACAAAATAGTTTGTGTAATTACTTCTACGAATCACTACTCAAATTACATAATAAAGTACTTACAGTAACTGTGACAGAACTTCTATGTACAGTTTCATATAAACAAGCTCTTTCATAAATTCCATAAATCTATGAATTATTTGAAAACTGTATCAGGATCAAGAGACTGACACACACTCAGCAGGGGTCACTACAGCAATACAGTCATCCAAGATTCAATCAATTAATTGAGAGTTTTCTTAACACCAACTAATAATCAGAGGTAAAATTGGCTAATTTTCTAATAATGATTAATGAGCATTACAGGTAAGACAGTATTAGACAACAGCTATTAAAAAGAATTAAAGAGCAAATGAAGATAAAGGATGGAGAAAGGGAAAGGGACAGACAGAGAGACATACAGATATACAGATATAGCAAACACAGCAAAGCAAGGTTGTTCACCACTACTCAATCCAGGCAAGTTTTTGTGTCAGGGCATACTGACCTTCAGTAGTGGTGGGTCATCTGAAATGCGTTAGTCAGCTGATGATTAACAACAAACCTATGTAATTTTAATTGTAGTTGTCATGGTTTTATTTTTGGTTATTGGTATTCCACATCATGACATCATGTGGTGCTCTCGGAGTTAAAAAGTTAATGCTCCAGTTCCGTGCATCTGTCCAAAAGAGAACTACATACCCTAGAGGACTTTCTGTTCAGAGATAGGATATAAGATTTGTAGATCCCCTGGCCTGCGCTTTTTCAGCTCTCTCTCATCTCTGCTGCTCAACCTGACTGCGTGTCTCACCTGCATTATGGTGAGGCCTTTCCACCTTTCAAACACTCTCTTTATATTTGATTTATTAGCTCCAATTCTAATTATATTGTATTATATTGTATTATAGTGTGTTATCTTGCATTCTGATATCTTATGTAGTAAATTAGTTAGATTTCCCTCAACTGGAGTGTTAACTAACTCCCAGTGTACTACATGATGTTATGATGTGGAATGCTGATTATCAAAAATCATAAAACCATGACAGTAGTACAGAATGGTCGAGCCTGCTCTTTGGAATTACAGCTTCTGGCTAGAGGGTATCAACATGAGATCGTTTTTACTTATCTTCCAGGCCTTGCAAACTTAAATTAGCAGATATAAGAGAAAGAAGGGAAAGCTTGTACCTTGTCTTCACAGGATACAATGGAATCATTTCCAATCTCCTCTATTAACCTGGGTACACTGTTTCCTGACTAAGTCCCTAGTCCCTTCCCATTTGAAAGCAAACATCTCCAAAGAAATGTTTTCGAGTGTAAAACTGTCCTCAAAGCATTTTGATTATCTTTCGTTGATTTGAGACAATTTCAGACATTTACATAATTTTTTTGTTGTTGTTGCTACTGTGTCTAGGAATATGCTTTTAAAGCAAAGAAATTAGATTTGAAAGAGCCAAAGGAGAGCTCAGAATTCAGTGGAGAATTATAGTGACCAGTTTCATCTCAAACAGCCTGCAAGAGCCCCTGAAAGAGGTGTGAGATGAATGTTTATCACTGCTAGAAAACGAACTTGCAAAGGATAATAGGCAGAAAATATTTTACAGTTTTGATCCTGCTGGAAGGAAGGAAGGAAGGAAAGGAAGGGAAGGGAAGGGAAGGGAAGGGAAGGGAAGAGAAGGAATATGACTTCATAAATGGTAATTAGAAACCAGCTGGTTTAAATTAATTACCTAAAATATTCAAAAGACTTTCTCCTACTGCTGATCTGCTCAAAACAATACAAAAAAACTGTGTTTTTTTTCACAATATAATATATCTGTTCACTATTTCCTCCAAAAAAAATCAAAAATCTTCTGGGAGAGTAATCCTACACTGATAATAAAATTAACATAGTAATCTGTATTAAGATTCATCTTAAATTAGTAAATAACTCTTCAAAGAAGATAGGAACAGAATGTATTCATGAAGAATATTTTTTAACCATTCTACTGGGATTCAGTGTTATTGTTTATTATTCATTATAACTAAATTATATATGGTACTGTTCTGTTCATGTCCCTAAATAAAATGTAAAAAACATCTTCCAAACATGCTTTTTAGCAATAGTGAGTTATGTGATTATTGATCTCTACTTATCTATGAGTAAAAACTACAAAGAGTAAATCTTCAGCTAATTACTGTAGATTTGCTTTATTAAAATAACATGATGTCAGCTACAAAAATATTCGTACTTGTTATAGTCTCGCTTGTTAACGGCATATCTCTTTGCAAAAAGTTTTTAATGAGGCATGAAATTTGTGATTCATAGATAGTAAAACTTTAGAATTCAGTGTGCAATGCTGATTTCTGTAATTTAGAAGAAAGATGATTTTTCAGGAATACCAGAAGAGTACAGTTATTTTTAGATTTGCAGCTTCCAGTTTTGAAGCCCGAAGTTTGATATAGATTTACAGTTTTAACTCCTTGTCCTTATTTCCCAATTTGTCATATACTTAATGTACTTTGAATGAAATAAAGTATGTAGTGGAACAACAACTGTATAACAAATAAAATGATAAGTCAGCCTCACCCAAAGATTGCTATGTACCAGAAGTAATGTACAAACAAACAAACAAACAAATAGCAAAAAAACATAATGGGTTATAGATCTTGTGAAATTTTGTGTTTTATATAAGTCAGCACCTTTGTCAACAAACTAAGCAATAATGTATGGCAGCAAAAACTGTGCAAAGTATAATCATACTTATTTCTAGTTTTAATTGGATAGTCAGATATATAAACAAGAAATATTAAGTAGGGTTAAGACATTAATATTAAGTCTCTGTATGACATAGTGGGACTGTTGTAAGAACATTGTGGTTCATTCTAGTGCCCTTATCTTGTAGTGGAGTTTAACAAATTGGAAAGGCAATAGAAATTAAAAATTAAAAATGTTTTACTTTTCTTTTTTTCTAGAAGATAGTGGCAAATATTACCATATAGGTAACCACATTTTTGTTGTTACACAACTTTCTTTTTTTTTTAATCAGAAAAAGCCATAACAGATCTGAACTGTATAGTCCAGTTTTAAAATGTAATTCTGGGTAGGAAGCTTTGAAATTTAAACTTTAAGTTGGATTAATGAAATATCTTTATGGGGGAAAAAGCAGGCCAAACATTACTCAAGGTCTTTAGAGAAAAAAAAAAATATATATAGCTGTGAAAATATATGCTAAAACTGAAACCCAAATTCTGATTTTGATACCAAATTTTGATACCAAAAATACTGCATGAGAGTCTGTGGTCTGATTACTCAGGTCATGGAAGGCTATCATGAAAGCATTCTCATGCGGTAAGACTTGCCATTCAGTCTATGAATTGACTGAGGCCCAATGCAGAAAAATAAAGCTGTTTAGCTTCCAGCTGCATAAAGTCTTTAGAAAAATAAATTAGTCCATATATTGGATTTGGCAGTGTAGATTGATGAAAGATTCAATATGAGCAAGCAACATGCATTTGCAGCCCAGAAGGCCAACCATATCCTGGATTACATCAGGAGAAATGTGAATAGCAGGGACAGGGAGGTGATTCTGCCCCTTTATTCTGTTCTTGTGAGTGTCCAGTTCTGGGGCTTTCAACACAAGAAGGACACGAAGTTGTTGAAGCAGATGCAGAGTAGAGCCACTCAGATGATCAGAGGGCTGGAGCACCTCCCCTATGAGTACAGGCTGAGAGGTGGGGCTTTTCAGCCTAGAGAAGAGAAGGCTGCAGGGGGATATTGTAGCTGCTTTGCAGTACCTGAAAGGGGCCTACAGGAAAGCTGGGGAGGGACTTCTTATAAGGGCAGGGCAACAGGATGAGGGAAAATGTCCTTAAACTAGAAGAGGGTAGATTTAGACTAGATATTAGGAAGAAATTCTTTACTGTGAGGGTGTTGAGACACTGGAACAGGTTGCCCAGTGAGGCTGTGAATGTCCCCTCCCTGAAGTAATTCAAGGCCAGGCTAGATGGATCTTTGAGCAACCTGGTCTAGAGGGAGGTGTCCCTGCCTATCGCAGGGGAATGGAACTAATGATGATCTTAAAGGTGCCCCTCCAACCCAAACCATTCTATTATTCTATGATATTCAGAAGCATGCCTCTGCAACTAACATGTCCTGAGTGATAAGAACAGTACATTTTCACAGCCTAGTGAATGAATTTGCTTTAAATCAAAGTAAGACTGTAGGTTTTTAATTTGTTATGAGGAATTTAAAAGGGTTATTATTTAGAGCAATAATTAATTTTCCCGAACAGTCTTTCCTTATATTACCCAAAGACAGCAAGGGTTATTCAGCAAAAATATTCATCAGTTATATTATACTATAAGTGAAATATGAGACACACTCACTGCTTCTTTGGATGATTTTTTAGAAGGCTGTGAATGCAAAGTTGCTATCAAACAACTGTTGTATTTTGATGAATTATGCTTATGTTCACAGTAGGGAACTAGTTTTGTTTGGGGATTTTGAATTAAATCCTAAACATTATTTTTAATAAACACAAGTGTTTTTTTTTTTCCCATACTGTAGAGACAGAATTACAAACACCTGCACTCCAGAATATTTCAGATCTAATCAGATATTGAAATCAAGGGAAGTTCATCATACCAACTAAAGATGTTTGATGTCTTTCAATGTAATCAAAAATTATTTTGTGAAATAAAGAAATGAGAAATGCATGTAATGGACAAGTTTATCAGAATAGAAATTCTCATCAAAATGGAAAAGAAGTAAATGTTTTTCTCCATCTCCATTGACTCTCTTAAACATTTGGCTAAATATTATTTTACACCATCTTTATTCTAATAAACTACCTCCTTCCTTCCAACACCTATTCTCACTTTTCAGGCCTAATTCTTTTTGTCCCATAATAATTCACCTTTGCCCATTTCTTTGTGGACCTAAAGCCTTCTTGTTCAAAAACATAACTTTTCTTTAATTTCTTTATCCTCAAGGTGTTTTTAATACAATAACTTCCTGTATTGACTTTCCCATGCAAAACCTTGAGTTAATAAGTTTATATTAGCACTGAGTACCTTTCCATTTACTCATTTCCAAATAAACCAATTAATATTCAGTTGAAATTCTGGAATCCAAACAGTTAATCTGAAATTGGGAGCCTTGAAAACTGTAGAATATATGCAGAACTTTGGAAGTACGTCAAATATCATGTACATCTTTTTCACAGTCCTCCATCAAATTATGCTGTTTCGGATTAGCCATCAGGACTACAGAGTTTCATACAAATATTGATTATTTGTCAGAGTATGCTAATGTGGTTAATGCTACAGCACATAAATATTTGTATAGCCAAATAACAGTTGACAGCAAATACATTAATATTGTTTAAGACATAAATGTCAACAAATTCGTTCTGGTGACTGACATGGAAATATACAAACCATTAAGATTCACCCTTCCCTAACTATGACAGCAACATCAAATACAGAAAATATTCAAATTCTTATTTTCAGATCTAAGCTGGTTTGAAGCAAAATAAATGAATAAACAATTAATCAAATCCAGCTAGAAATTTCAGAATTGCAGTGACCAAAAAGGAGAATGTGCAAACAATGTATTTATTTGTATTGTAGTATCTTTAATCAAAATTATCTCCATTTCTACTTTATGAAAATTAAAATATATTCTCTGAAATTGAATTATTATTATTATTATTCACTTATTTTTTGTCATTCTTCAGAAGAAACATAATAAAAATTATTTTTTAAAAAAATATACATATATTTCACTTTTTTTTCGTAGCTTAGGATCTACAGTTTAGGATTTTGTATTTAACAAGGATTTGTAAGAAGCTCTGTACAATTTTCACAAAGTAATATACAATTTCAGAGCAATTTAAATGCTATATTTCTCTTATCCATGCAAAAAGTGCACTAATCAGGTGGTCCCTCTTCAGCATTTCTGCTTTTATTATTATGATTTTTTCCCCCAGTGTAAGGTAAGAGCTAGTGCCATTAGCTACATATGACTAACATTTTATTCATTCATCAACCAGTGTAATAAGGCATGACCTCAACTAATGTATGCTTGAAAATAGATGGAATATACCAATTTTTGCTTGTTAAATAGAAATGTTTTTGGTTTTGTTTCCCTCTTAAGTAGCAAGGTATGAGTCCAGAAAAATACACAGAGATATTACTTGTTTCATATGCTTAGAGGTATGATTTTGGATTCGTTAGTTCTACAAATGACTTGAAAACAAATAGTTAATTAACCAGGAAGAGCAACATTGTCTTAGTTTCAGCTGGGGTATGGTTATTTTCTTAATAGTGTCCTGTATGATGTTATGTTTTGGCTTCAGAAGAGAAGGTTAATAACACACTGCCATTTCCAGTTGGAAAGGTAATTGAAATCAAAACACTTCTCTTGAGCTGTGGAAGTTTATGGTCCTGAGCTGTATTCAGGACAACTACAATGTAATCCCAAAATGCATCTTATGCAAGATATTCCTAAAGGCTCAGAGGAATACAACAAATACTCAATGAGCAAAAATTGGCCTGCCTACTCAATTGACTTGATATTCCTATACACCTCTTTAGATGCGCAACATACAAGATGCCCAGCTAGTATATCCTGTTTAGCCTGAATATGACATGAATGTTGGAATTCCAAGATTCCCAGAGTGAATGCAAAAACAAGCTTTAAATCAACTCTTTTTACTAACGAGTAGTGCATTAGTATAGCCTGGCTCTTGTTGTTCTCAGAAAAACACTGATGTTACATGGTTACCATACTAGTCAAATAGGAATAATCTGCTGTCAGGGAAGGAAGACGGCATTCAAAAAGAAAATACAAATAGTATTCTCATCAGAATATCCTTATATGCTGTATGGGAACTACTGAATCACAGCCTGAACATCTGATTGACCACCTGAGGCGAGCAATGATGAAGGCAATTCACCTGTGCTGCTGGTAGGAGGTGGAGCCTGGATTCACCTCTCCTAGACCCATTTAAGAGCTGACTACCAATAGGGAAGGATATCTTCTGGAGATCCTAACTGCCTAGCCAAACTCTCTGGTATATTTCATGATTATAACATCTGGGCATTCATTGATTATACACCTGCTCATTATTGTTTATATAAGGAAAAAAAAAAAAAAAAAAAAAAAAAAAAAAAAGGGCATGAAGATAAAGAAAAGAGAAATACACAAGGAATTAAAATGCTGTTGTTGATATTACTTTCATTAAAATGGAATTTAATGTACATAATCATAAAATGGTCACGATTCATGTAGAATATCACAAAAAATATATGTAGATAAGTTATGCAGCAATCGGGCCTAGTTAGTGACCTAGTCCCTCCTTAGTGGGTACTACATCCATTTATTCATTAGAGTTATTTAGTATATTATAATACCTTTGGAGAGCTACATAATGATTTTGCTAACACATAGAAAATAATTAGCGTATTCTTGTAAAAAGTTTTTGGTTAAACTCTGCTTAAGCATAACATATAAACAATTATCTTTGGAGTCTAGATCACTCATTCAAGTTATTATAACTTTCTCCTGCTTCTTTCTGTTTAGTAGCTAGTGTTTTCTACAGTCAGTTCATGTATGCAACATACTGGGTTTCACTCAAGTATGTTGTTTCGTTTCTGCACAAAACAGTGAATTCTGTGCGATAGTTTTTAGCAAAAAACTTAGCAAAAGAGGAGACCAAAAGATACATCAAGAACATGGGGAAAAGCAAAAAGTGCTCAGTTTAATAAAGAAACTATCTAATTTCTTGAATAAGGCTTGTGACTTGTGGAATCAAACTCTATAACCACAAACTAGTTATAAAAGGAGGTATGTTTTAATCAGTGCTGTACAGACACTGAGTGCAAAGGGGATCATTCCTCTTAACCTGCATAACAACAAGCAAAAGCACTACAAATTTATAAGCAGATATTGTACATATTCAGAAGATCCATCTACATATTCATTGTTTTTTTGGGAACTCATTTACATGCTGCCCCCTTCCCCGAGGCATGTGCATTTGGTAGCGAGGATCTCTCTCTGGTGGTCTTGGGGATGAAGTCAGATGTCTTCCTTGGCCTGACCTTTTTACCTTACAATTGCCCCACTCAAACTGGTCAAAACCAGTTTCTTTAGTCTGTTCCTCCCTTCTGTGTTTGCATAGTTCCTTTGGTTCTGACAGCAGAGATGTCGACATGTCCCACTGGTCTTCCCTTATTGTTTCTCTAAGTTTAGTACACTTAACCCTTATGTGAGTAGCCTGATTTACTTAATTCCTAATCTCACTTGTGCCAATATTGAAGGCTACTGGGGAAAAAAATGTAACTGAAGCAGTGGCAATGTTGGGTCACCTCTGTTCCTGTAGATTTTCATGAGTGCAGCATGCAGGCTCTTGTTAATGGTGGTGGCTTCATTGAAGAATACTGTTTTGTAGCTTAGAATTTGTTCTAACAAATAATGTTATTGTATTCTTTGTATCTGCTGTATATTACATGGAAATTAATAGGAGGCATTGCTTTCAGAGCAAAGCACATTGATCTGTTATATAGTTCTAAGATCTAAACATAGTTTCCCCATGACCAAGCATCACAGACTATGGAACTATGAGCACCTACTTTCAGTGGGTACCTACTGTGTCATCCGAAATCAAGGAAGAAAACTCTCCATCTCCAATGGCGTTAGAAAGTGGCATTCCTATATTCCTCACAATGTATACCAGGCAAACTGACAAGCAAGCACATCCTCTGAGTTCATATTCTTAATTTGAAGAGTAAGACATACATATGCAGTACGTTTGCATACATTTCCAATCCTTTTCAAGGACTCTCAAATATATGCTATGTCCCTTTGGGCACACTCATTGGCAGAATGCCCACTTACTTCTTCCTCATTTTTCACTATCAGCTTCATCACTGAGACCTTTGACTCACTTTCATCAACTCTGGAAAATTTCCATTGCTTGTTAGGCCATAGTAAGCAACTTTTTAAAACAACATATGTGGAATCTGAGAAAAATGCCCTTGTGCCTTCTGGGTGGAAAAGATAAAAGTATTCTATTATGACTCCTGTGCTTCTTGAGAGGCAAAATCATTGAGGCAAAAGATAAAAGTATTCTATTATGTCCCAGTGCAAAATTATTGGGGAAAACAAGATTGTTCACCCACTAAAGCTGAAATTGAAAGTTTTAGAACTATCACTTATGGATTCCTTTTGCTAAACTAATATGTCAGCTCTTAAACTAATGTATTAATTCCTATTACTAAGCAAACCAACCTATATCAACAGCATACTTTTTAATCATAAATGGAATAGTTCAGTCTATAGGAGGTACATGATGAGAGCTCTCACACATTACATTCTCTAATTAAAAATAAGAGCTAAATCAAGTTGCAGATAAAAGATATCCAAGCAATACCTTCCCTACGTATTTTTTTCTACATGTAGTTTCTGTGACCCATTTTACAGGAAGACAATGATATCAGTCTGAGAGAATGGTGCCTGACATGGAAGTGTATATGAAGCAAAGATATGTCATTGAATTCATCCATTCAAAAAAAAAATGCACCCACTGACATTCATTGATGCTTGCTGAATGTTTATAGAGATCAAATGGTGGATGTGAGCACAGTGAGGTGATAGGTGGTGAGTTTCAGCAGCAGTGACAGTGTGTCTCTTCTACTGGTGCAGATTTTTTTGTGTGATATGCAGACTCTCATTCACTGCTGGCAAAAATGGATAGCTAATGGTAATTGAAAAACTGTTTTATAACTGAGAATTTTTTTCTATTAAGTGGTGTTACTGTGCTCTTTGTATCTGTTGTATCATGGAAATAAGTAGGAGGCTTTACTTTCAGAACAATGTATGAAGCCCCAAACAATTTCTCTTTACTCAGTGCATCCCAGGCAAGCCAAAAGTTTGGACAGCCATAGACTGGTACAACAAAGATATGAAAAGAGAAATGATAGATAAAAGTAGCTACACTTTGTAACTTACATGCATAATATAACATAAAAGTGTGCTTGTAGCAAGGAAGAAAAAAAATACCTCACGTGTTGGGACCCTGGAAACTTGCATTTTTTTTTTTTCTGTAATTCCCTTTTTGCAGCCCTTCTTCTAGGCTGCCAGTCACAGCCTGGTAGTTATTATATAGTCTTATTGACAGGTGTTTATCTTAGTGATAGGTGAGAGAAGTTTACCTTTGCCCTCATTTCTCTTCCTATTAAACCAGTTGACCAGCTCCAGTAGCGTTAAATGCTAAGAAGCTTTTTGATAGATATTTTAACAGGGCTTGGTGTTTACAGATGGAGAAACGAATCATGATGATATATAGTTGATGGAACTTAAGAAGACCTAAAAAAAGAAGCATTTATTTTATACAACCATGTGATTCAAAGAAGAAAGTCTTAAATATCGCTTCAACTTAGAAAATCTTGTTTTAGCATTCTGGGAATGGGAAGAGAGTGTGAGTTTATTACTGGGGAAAGATGCAGAAAATAGAAGAGATAGATGAAGTCATACTATGACTGAAATGGAAAGGCAAAGAGATAGCAGGACATAAGAATAGCTGTATTTTGCACCTTGTAAAATCTTTAATGGATATGTCTTTCAAGGCAAAAAGAGATCAGTGGACTGTACTTGAAAACTACTTCTTCTTGTACTATAGTACATTCATCTATAATTGAGATATCAGCAAGCCCACACAGATATAATGTATTTTTCATTTCAGTCAACATACCTTTTTGCCACTGACTTCAAGGTGTATTAAATTAAAAAGTTCATGATGAATCTATATATTATGTCAGGCAGTTATTTCATTTGACCTCCTCCTTCACTAGTATTTTAAGCTCCCAGGAAAATCTGCTGTAATTTTAAGGGGTCAACATATGCTTTCTCATTAAACACTTATTTTCTGTTAGGTTCTTCCACAGAAAATGTATTTATAAAGCATTTTGCATAAAATGGATAATGCAGAATAATAACAATTCACTTACTTTAGATTTTTGCCTGTGTCACAACAAAACCAAAGACTATGACTTTTAACCTGCTTTAGATTCATTTTTGCTTCAGAATTGCTCCTTTGTCTTCCCACATAGTCACTATAATTGTGCATAGAACATATTAATGAATTTCTCATTCATTTTGTTGTTACTTGCACTGTATCATTTTAGTACCACACATGCCCTTGCCCAAAATAAGAATGTATTGTATCACTGGCCTTAAAACAAACAAACAAGAACAAACAAGCAAGCAAAAAAAAAAAACTATATCACTAGGTTTCTTAATCAATTGCATATTTATGGAAAAGAGATGCTATTATTTTCTACATTTCTTTCTGTATTATAACAAATACTTATTTCTAAGAACAAAGTATGTTTAACGCTAATTAGAATGTGTGTGTGTATATTTGTATGTTTTTTACATATATATAATTCCAACATCTGGTGCAGTGTTATATGAGAAGATTAATAATAACAGGGGTAAGAAGGAAAAAAAAAATCAGCAGCGATAGAATTTGGGAATAACAGTACAAAATTATTGAAAAGGAAGAGAATAAAAATAGAACTGGTGAGTAAATGATTGATAGATGTTTAGGATTTAAAATCAAATTGACTATAGCAGAAAGTTGAAAGATAAGCAGAAAGATCTTTTTACTGTAGTCACTAATACCTAGGAGAAACTGGGCAATGAAGAAGAGGACGAAGGAAACTTGTTGAGGGACATGGTTTAGTAGGAGCTATTGGGAATAGGTGAACGGTTGGACTGGGTGATCTTTTAGGTCTTTTCCAACGTTGGTGATTCTATGATTCTATGATTCTATAAAACGTCTTGCAGAACTATGATGTTTTAATAATTGCAAGTGCTAAAATAAAAGAGAAAAGAATAGGAAAATAATTTATGATGTTTACCTCCTCCTTTTACCTTTCTGGGAGGTGAACTAGAGAACCACAAGTTTCTCAAGTGATCCTGGCTCTTTTACAAACCATGTACTTTATTGTTTATGATTATTGAAGATGCAAGGGAAGATTCCATATATTGAAAGAATATAAATTGGTAAATGCTGTAAATCAGAGGTAGACGTGTAAAACCTGCATTTATTTAGGATCAGGAAAGAGGTCTGGTAAATGAAGGAGTTCTACTGTGATGTATTTTCAAAACAAAACTGGAGAAAATCAACACAAAATCCTTTTCTTTCTAAAACTTGAACAGTGCTGGAAGAGTATGTAGTATCTACTTCCCTTGCAAAATTATTTGCTGCTTTCTTGCATTGAAACCAATCTTGAACTCAAGAAAAAGAGATTGGAGATATCCAGTATGCCCAATCCAGCTTCAGTGATAAATTCAGACATACTGCCACATTGATATAGATGAAAATTTTAAAATCTTTAAAATGTGCTTTTGGAAAAAAAATGACAGTTATTCATATTAGATGTGATTAAGCAAGCAAGAGTGACAGGAAGTAAATGATGAGTCCTCCTGATGGTTTTGTTTGATTTGTAGCTAGAAATAAGATATTCATTCTAAACATCCTTATGAGCTGTCAGTTGTGTTATGCATACGTTCTTTTTTTCAAAGTGATCAAAGTGATCAAAGTTACAAGTATTTCAGTATTATAAGCTGAAGTTTCTATATAACTTGTAAGGATCTAGGGGGAATTTTTATGTGGGGGGGACAAATTTCAATGATCCAGGTGAAATAAAAACCACAAGAAGTGTCTGCTTCCATCATTCACTGCCATTCCACAGCCTCTTGCTGTTATCTTTTATCTTCTGGTACATTTGGCTTTTGAATTATTTAAGGAATTTTCTCTCCTAATCCCATAACTTCAACATCTCAAGGCATGGAATAGATAACTACCTGATCTGTGCCTGCAGCCATCCTGAGTGGACCATCTCCATCTCACTTTCCTTCTGGCGCTCATCCTCCTACAGTGTCTGACTCTGTCCAGTGGCTGTGGACAGGGACAATGCATGGTATCATCACTGGTGACTCAGTGAGCTCACAGTGACTCACAAAAAGGACAGAAGGAAGCTAGTTACTTACCAAAATCTTAAGGAAAGCACAGTGTTTCCAGTCAGCTCTTGTAAATGCTGTTGAACAAATCCATCAGTCTCCAAGTATTTCATACAGAATTTGACAAGAAAGATCTTTGGGGATTATCTCTTCTGATCTAATGCTTGCTGTAAACCTTTAGAAAAATCAATGCGTTACAACTTATTTATCCCTCGAACACCCTTTTCCTCCTTTTTTCTCCATCAGCAATGTGTACATGTACTTTTCATTTTAGTGATGTTTTCCTTGTACTTTCCTGAGTTGACTTTTTCCTTCTTTCTTGAGCAGATTTCTTTTTGCCTCATGAACGGTAAATTTCCTTGCAGCTCTTTTCTTGGGCCAGTGGAAAAGAAATTAAGACAAAATTACATATAGAAATAATATGGATTTTCTTTTTGGAATCGAAGAATCATAGAGCAATTTGGATTGGAAAGGACCTTTAAGATCATCCAGTTCCAACCCCCGTGCTATAGGCAGGGACACTTCCCTCTAGATCAGGTTGCTCAAAGCTGAATCCAGCCTGGCCTACAAGAGAAATGAATAAGAGGTGTTTGGGTCTTCACTGTTTGATTTCCCAAACTTTCATTTTATGGCTTTGATAAGACACTATGCATCTTTGAATATCTTTCTTGGTAAATACAAAATAACTCCTTGATATTCACAGAGGATTTTGGATGACCGTTTGCTTCTCTGTTTTCCAATATGTAGAATATAGGTCTTAATTTTTATGGCTTCATGTCATAAATACACATTAATAACTCAACTAGAAGAAGAGTGATTGTATTAAAATGTACTGAGCAGCAAGTAATAGAAATAAAATAAAATACAACTTGAAAAGACTTTTAAAATATTTTTCATACTTAATCTTTGATCAAAGATACAAAATATAGGGGGATAGGTCAAATATAGGATACTTCAAAGGAAGTATCGGGCGTAAGTAGAGAGACTTAAATAAATAGAACATATTTTTTAACAAAGTAATACTTTTTTTGATAGAAAAATAAAGAAGTCAGGCTTAGCAAAAATGACATTCAGTTTTTGCAAAAACTGGAAAGAACAGTCTTTTCTTAAAGTAGCCCTGCAGAGAAGGACCTGAGGGTCCTGATGGATAAAAAATTTAACATGAGCCAGCAGTGTGCTCTTGCAGCTCAGAAAGCAAATGGCATCCTGGGCTCCATCAGAAGAGGGGTGGCCAGCAGGGACAGGGAAATGATTATCCCCCTCTACTCTGCTCTTGTGAGGCCCCATCTGGAGTACTGTGCCCAGGTCTGGAGCCCCCAGTACAAGAAAGACAGAGAGGGTCCAGAGGAGAGCCACAAAGATGATCAGGGGACTGGAGCACCCCCCCTACGAAGACAGCCTGAGGGAGCTGGGCTTGTTCAGCCTGGAGAAAAGAAGGCTGCAGGGTGACCGCATTGCAGCCTTTCAGTACCTAAAGGGAGCCTACAAACAGGAGGGGAATCAACTCTTTGAAAGGGTCGATAACTGCAGGACAAGGGGAAATGGTTTTAAATTGAGGGAGGGTAGATTTAGGTTAGATGTCAGGGGGAAGTTCTTCACAGAGTGGTGAGGTGCTGGAACAGGCTGCCCAGAGAGGTTGTGGATGCCCCATTTCCGGATGTGTTTAAGGCCAGATTGGATGGGGCCCTGGGCAACCTGGTCTAGTATTGAATATGAGATTGTTAGCCCTGCTAACCCCCAGGGGGGTTGAAGATTCATGCTCCTTGATCCTCAAGATTCCCTTCCAACCCAGGCCATTATGTGATTCCCTTTTTTTTTTTTTTTTTTTTGGTCACTTATTCTCATGAGAAAATAAGGATAAAAGAATTGGGATTTCTATCTAATGAGGTGCAAGGCTGTGAGCATCGTTTAGTCCTAGATAGATAGTATTGATGCTCTGCTTTTAATCTCTAAAATCTTTCTCTCCATTTTCAGTGGGGAGATCAACATAGCAAAAACAAATAAGCTTTTAGGCTCATATACAAAATGAAATTCATTACATGCATAGTGAGAATGGAGTCTCTCTCTCTCTCTCTCTCTCCAGTAACTGAGGGACATTATAGTTTCTATTCCATAGTACTGTAAATTGGCAGAGACTCAGAAGGTCATGTTCTTTTATTTGTCCACCAAATCAGGGGCAATACTAGGTTACTCTAGAATAGCATATATACTGTTTACATTTAATGAGGATATTTAATGATCCTCAGACAGTTCAGTCTGACTTTAGTAGCAGAATAGTCTAGATGCGGTCTACAGTTTGGTGCTTTTAATTAATGGGTCTGAGGAATAGCACATGCTGCTTGTCCAGGAGCTCTACATCTTCTAGTTTTGTATGAGAAGAACACACAATCCAGCTGACTGTAAGGGAGCTCCCACAGATCACCCTTGGCAGATGGGCTTGATAAGAGCAGCTGGTAAGTTAGAAATGTCACTGCAAGAGGGAGAGCAATTCAAATATGCAGAACAAAAAGGGTACTTTTCAAAAAACAGTAGAATTTGAAAGAAGTTGATAATCAGACATATCAAATGTTAACCAAGGGATTACAGAAAGATACAAAGAATTCAACCTTAAAACAGGTATAAAAAAACGTAGAAACATAAATGTTGTTTGGAGAGGACAGTGACCCCACTTGAGTACTAGAAGTCATGGTATCTTTAGCTTTGTGTGGAACAAATCCAGTGACTCTTGTGGGCTAGAGGTACCCAACTAGGGATCCACAGCAAATCAGACAGGGGTGCACATAGCTGGAGCAACCATATAACGTCTGTAGGATCTGCTTGATGGTGACACCCACCCACACCAGGCATGTGCTGAGTATGTGTATGTGATTTATAGATGACTTATAGAAAGGCTGTTAGAAATTTGTAGTTGTTTTGATAACATTATCTATGTCAAGTATTGGGTTGTATCTTTTATACTGCTGACACTTATCCTGAATGTATAGAATCATAGAATCATATAATTATTACAGTTGGAAAAGATCACTAAGATCATCTAGTAATACCATGCCTCCATACCACTCTACCCTTTTCTTGAAAATCTTCAGGAATGATAACTACACCAGCTCCTCAAGCATGTTTTAATGCCCCTTATCACTAAACGACAGTTTATTGTATATATTTTATATGCCTCCTGTGGAGCAGAAGGGCAAAATCTCATTTGATCTTGATTTTCAGTACGAATACAGACCATGAAAGCAGGGCCTCGCTATCCTTCTGACTCCTTGGGTTTTTTCTTAATGACTCAATAAACTGATTCTATCCTGATTGGATTAAAGTATGTGGACTGAAAGGTTTTTCCATGACACAGCCAATCAAATTCAGGAAACAAAAACATGTATTTTTACCTTTCCTATTCCACTTTCCATTTCTCCCTATTTTCTGCCCTTCAGGTACAAAAGGAAGGTCCAGCCAAAGGTATCTGAGACTTAAAAACATGATCTTGTCTGGGACAGTTTGAAGGTTGTCAATGACAATAAACGATCAGTTTATGGACATACTCACTGTTTATAAGTCAAAGTTCTTCGTGTTTTGACCACAAACTTGAATTCTGTGCTCCTAAACAGCTGAACAAAATGTTGAAGATATAAATGAAGAGATGAAGATTATTAAATACGGGTCAAACCTGATCAATTTAATTCACCACTGAAGGGCATTGCTGTTCTTACTTTCAGATGCAAGAAGGCTGCATATTTAAACTGTCTGGATTTCAAGTAAGCACATTCTATGGAGACAAATGGTAAAAGCAAAGTAAAGCTACAGAAAATAACTGAAAGGAAAATAGGATATAGGAACAGAATTAACAGAAGAATATTTGTGGATACCTCATGCTGAATGAGAGCTACTCAACTGGATAGAGAAGTAGAGTGAAAATATAATAATTAAAGTGTTGTTATGGACAAAAAAGAAAAATCCAGCCTGTGAAGCTTGTAATTCATTAATCTGTATTAATTAACAGTGCAGTCAAAATACAATATTGACTATTGTTAATAGTCTATAGAATAATAATCATAATAATATTAACTATCCAAATTCTATAATCAATAAAAAGTCTTATTAGTAATGCAAAAGGCAGAATATGCTATCGAAGGCATACTTCCCAGTATATATTCCTTTCCTATGGTGTCTTTTTACACTCTTTCAGGATTTCTCTCTGTCTTAAGCACAATGCTATTTTGGCTTATGTTGTGCAAGAGAATTGAGCAGGTTTCAGCTTGCTGAGAAAGAGAGTCTCTCACAGAGAGACACTCTCCCAGCTCCCTTTTTAGTTTTCTTGGCACAGAGTTCATGGTGTGTGATAAAATTTTCCAATAGGTTAAACTGGAAAGAAATTTCAGTTTACCTGAGAAATGAAGAAAGAAAAATTGAGTGAAAAATACATACTGGATGTTTGAGAAAACTAATGAGAAGAATTTCTTCAAGAAGCTCTGTTTTCTTTAGCTAGAAGTTGCTGAGATATAGTGTACAGGTATGCATTATTGAAATTCTAGAAGAATCAATATGAAGAAAAATTCCTAGAATTCAGACTAGATTTTCCTAAACTTTTTTCAGAATTCCTATCGAAATAAAGATTTCATAGCATGTAGCATGGACACTTTCTTTAATGCTATATGCATTTTTTGGTGTGCCAAGTAGCTTAGGAGTTGGCTGCAAAATGAAACAAGTGCACAAATGTTTCATTGCAGCTGTGAACAAGAACTGAGACCAAGATTTGGCTCTTTAAGTCTCTTGGGCAACTGTCTTTTAGTCTGAGTGAGAATGTAATTAAATACCCAGGTGAGGTGAACGATGGTTTCTACAAGACTCCCTGAAGGCAGTAGCCTGTTTCGCTGTAGTCAGACAGTTTATTTCCAGGGCAGTCACCCACTTTTTGCACACAGTATCTGTTCTCTGCTGTTCCCCAAAACTGAGGCCATTGTTTATTCCCTTCTAGCTGATAGATACTGGTTCAGACAGTCATGTATAACATCAAATTCTGCATGACTGTAGAAAGGCTGACTATTCTAATGGTCAGCAGTCTGAATCTAAAAAAAAAAAAAATAGCATAAACTTCTAAAATGAGACATGGAAATATTTGTCTTCTCCTGCAGACCTAACGGGAAGCAATGAACAGCACTGTCCATAAATGACTTGATGTTAAGGTAATTAACAGCTGGTTAAATTGACAGCTAAAGAATAACACCTCCTTAAGCTGCCCTCAATCATATTTTTATTAATTATTCACCATTCTGGGTACTGTATGTATCATCAGGAAACCCAGCTTGCCACCGAGAAGGCTCTGACCCATAAGAATTTTGCATTAGGGGTCCTTCAGATAAAGGGTAATGGCAAAACCTAGAGTGCAGACTTCAGCGAAGTATATTGTCTAGGAATAGATTTCACTGAAAATAATAGTCCTTGAAGGCTGAAGTGAGGTTTCTATTTGCAAATGTGCAAGGACAGTGAAGAGTTGATTCATGCTGACAAATGAACAAATATGTATAAATCTGAGATGAAGCAGGAAATTAAAAGGAGTCTTCTAATCACTAGCAAGTGAAGTCTTAGGAAGTGGAAGCAAGAAATCCAGCTTATTTTAAGTTATGTTTATAAATCAGGTAATTGATTTTGACAAGCAAAAACTAGATATAGTATTTTAAGAAATACTTTCAAATCCTATGTTCAATATCCCTGGATTTTTTTAGATATGATCTTTGTCAATTTCTCTTATTTCAGCAACACTCAGTCATCTGTTTGGAGTTCTGGCAGATTAAGCTCTGCCAAAAAGCCAGCCTTTAACCATGTAGGTAGTTCTAAGTCATAAAGACTTATATGCATGAACTCACCTACAGGTTAGACAGCACCTGAGTGGGAAACCTTTCTGAAATGATGAGGTAAGATGTGGGTGATAAAAGTCTTTCTGTGGCTTTAGTCCAAAATCCTTTCGCAATTCTTTCTGAGTAATGAGAGTGTGGAAAAAATTCAATTTCTACTGCAAAGTGATCCCAGGGCTGTGACGCTTCTGAGAACAAAGCTAGAGCAAAACCACCCACAGTTCAAAAACTTGACATGGGCTAGGTCCTAGCTGATAATTTTTGGAGTGGATTAGAGAGGATTAGAGAAGAGAGAGAGGTAGAATGAAAATAAGAAGATAAGAATTTTTTTTCTTTAAGTCAGTTCTGAGCATGGTAAATTGGTACCCCTAAGATTTTCACAATGCCAGATAAAACAGTCGCTTTATTTGACATTTCACAATCCTAACATAGTATGTCCAACTTGATCAGCACTTGGAGTCTATTCTTGGAATGCTGTTAGGACTTGATAGAAGCAATAAAACATGAAATAAAATGCTGACATTTAAAAGTTGAAAAAATACTGTGTTTTTACAGTTTTATCTGGTATTATTTGTGCTTGTCTTCTTTTTCTTTCCTTTTTTTTGGGGGGGAGGGGGGGGAAGGAGAAGAGTATGAGTTAACAAAATCTTAATGGTGTTGATTCAGTATGATTTTCTGCTCATTGTAGAGAATGATCTGTATTTTGTAATTGCCATATTGCAATTGCTAACAAATACAATACTTGCATTTGTCATAACTTGGTAACTTCTGGAAAATTCAGATCAGATTTCTACAGTATTCTTTTATCTTCTTCTTCTTCTTTTTTTTTTTTTTCTTCTTCATTTATTTGTACCAGATGTTGTGTTTGTGTGTGTATGTGTTTGTATATACAGTATAATCTATATTAAATGAAGCATATTTATTTCAAACAAATATGTTGGTAGATTATTTTTCCTAAGTTTTCTGTCATTTGCTATCCAAAAATTTATTTCCCTTCTTGTTCTAGTTTTTATTTCCTTGTTTTAAAATCGGTAGAGACACAGATTTTGCAACAAATGGAAGAAAAAAATAAAAGGTGGAAGGATATATAGCACATAGATAACATACACAAATCCTGGAGTTGATTACACAGTCTACATAAACACCTTTTTTTTGCTTGTGAAAATGCATATTTGTAGTTGAATCCATATATCTAAAGATATATATTTTGGTATGTTAATCAACCCATAACATTTACCCTGTAATGAAAATAATATTTCACTTTTGTTTCACAAAGACTGAGAAGGTAGATTTTAAGTGAAAGTGATATGGAATTGTTTCTCTTTCTACATAGGTTTCAATGAAAACACAGATCCACAGTCTTGTTGGGTCCTATAGACAGACAGATTTGTATGCATAATTTAGAATATACTGATTTGCACTCTTTATCCTTACATCCTTTCTAGTGAATAGGTTTCTGTAACTGACTCAGCACCAGCATTTTAAGTCACTCTGGAGAAGACAAGTTTGCACTAAATAGAAATGATTGAAGAGGGATCTCGAGTCCTGCTCTGCTGACACAGCAGGCAGTGATAATAAGTAGTAGAAAATTTGGAGGATGCAGCATTCAGTTTTTTTGTTTGTTTGTTTTTGTTTTCTTTTAATGGAAAGGTGTCCATTGATAGTTAAAAGTATGTGATGGCACTTCCTCCTCAGGTGCTTCCAGTATTGAAGCAAGGATGACTGTAATCCACCATCATGTCTGGTATCAACCATATGGTCCCCAGTAGTGACTGCAGAGAGTTTGAATGGAGTACTCTCACTCTGTGTACTGAGGAACACCATATTTCAATACAATTAGACAGCCCAATTTTGAATTAGACTTTGTGCCAGAGCTGTTCCCTTACTGTGCTGTGTACTGAAAATCAGCATGAGACTAATGTAACAAACCAAATATAACATACACTATAGGAAATTCAAAATTCAAAACCAGAAAACCTGGAGAAATGCAGTATAGCATTATGTCCAAATTATTTGTTTATAAGGAAACAAAATCATTAGGAGTTAAATAAAAATTCCAAATATTCTTCTGTAATATATAGAGATCTATGTTGTGCCCACTTTGCAGTAGTGTCATTATGCTAGAGGGAACAGGAACAGATTTTAAGTAAGAAAACAAGCATTTTTTTTCTTTATTTCAGCTGCTTGAATACTTACATTTTTCTAAAATTCACCAAGCTGGAAAAATACGTACGTTATAACTTTAATGTCCATAACAGTAATGTATGTTTCAGAGACAAATAATAGCCCATCTATCTGCCCATCCATTTATCTAAGCTTGTATATCAAATTCTTCATTAAAGTATCTGAAATCCTGTTGCCAGACATAAAAGTAGAACTATTAGACATTTTCTCACTGTCTTTTTCCATACTCTCATCTTTGCAATAACAGTAATTACTGTGCAGTTATGATTCATTTTGCTGGATAGTTCAGTTTATCAGATGATACAAACTAAAGAACCTATTGGAGTCTCTACTCATAAAACTGATGAATACTACTTAGGCTTAGGAAGGTGGCAGCACTAATGCATAAATGTTCTTCATCACACATCTTCATAGGTTCATGTATTAGTAGTCTTCATCATATTATCTGGGGGTCTCCATAATGACTGCATTCTTCCTACTACATTAGGATATTAATCCTAACAGGCTGTGTGTTCAATTTCAAGATTTTGTGTTTCAAAATATGTTGGGACATTCCTTAGATATTTTTGCAGAACTTACAGGAGAAGGACTGAAATTACAAGAAAACTATATTAAAGTTTTGACCTGAAATATTCCACCTCATTCCCCCCTTCTGTAACAAGTTTCATTGTATCAGTCAACTCAGATAATGATAAAAAGTAGTTAAACAAATTTTTGCTCTTTAACAAAGATAGCTTTTGGGAGAAAAATGCTATTTCAAACCATTTCTTCAGTGTAAGAGTACTGCATAATGTTGGAGAGAATGTAGAGAAGAAAGTATGACAGTGAGGAACAAGGCAGGCAGTTTCGTCACAGCCTTTGTCAAGGGAAATGTAAAACAAACAAGCATATCTGTTCAACATCCATCAAATAATTGGAGTATCACATGAGTTCTAGTCTGTGTTGACACAGCATAAGCAAAAGGTTAAAGAAATAATCATGAAAGGAAATTCTTGCTATTTTTTAAATGAACTGTACAGGGTTAATCAGAACTGTATTATAGACAGTTTGTCATGAAAGTAATGCCTCCTATTTATTTCCATGGAAACTACAACAGATTATTGTATTATACCAGATTATTGTATTATACCATTATACCAACACATACCATATATGTGTTGTCAATGGTTTACGGGCTGATTCAGCCCAGTTCTGTGACTAGCGGGGCGGAGGGATTTCACAAAATCCTCTGGAAAAAGGGAACAGGGGACCCCAAAATAATAATAATAATAAAAAAAAAAAAAGGGGGAACGATCTGCGAAACAAACTAATTTACTAAATATATTATTGGAATGCAAGATAGCACACTATAATACAATATAATTAGAATTGAAGTTAATAAATCAAATATAATGAGAGAATGTCCGAAAGGCGGATAGGCTTCACCACAACACTGAGGTGAGGTGTGCGGTCCAGTTGAGCAGCAGGGAGACGGGAGGAGAGCCAATGAAGAAGCATGGATGAAGAAGAGCGCATCAGGTGACCTTGCCAGGAGTTCTATCTCCTCTCTGTGACCACAAAGTCCCCTGGGGAATGTAGTTCTTCTTCTCTTCTGGGCAGGTACCCAGGACTTGAGCATTAACAGTTAAAGTCCCAGTGCCCCGCATGATGTTATGATGTGGAATACCAAAAATCACAAAACCATGACGTGTTTTCCTTAAATCCTTAACCAAGACTATTACATGGGCTACATAATGGGAATAGCTCAAAAAACTGAGTAGTAGAGACTTGTAATTTGGGGTGGAATAGCCTTATTAATGAAAAATTATGTAGACCTTTGTAAATGTGATATCGGAGCATAAATACAATGAATATCATGATTTATAAATACATCATCACTAGACTTGTAGTTTAAAACTGGCTGAACCAACGCTTGAAAATAATTTCAGAATCAGAAAATACTGAATTTTTAACAAATGTAATTCATTTACAATATATACAAACTGCATATAAATGCATGTTTTCAAAACTGTAGGCAGTACTGTTTCCCCCCTTTTTTTTTTTTTTTTTTTTTTTTTTTTTTACATCAATAACATGTAGTGGTGCTTTTATATAGAAAATAAGAGACCTTCAATAAATACTTATGTCACTGTATGTTGTCTGTTGCAGAGAAAAAGTTGATTTATTAAATTACTGTATCTTACACAGCTTTCTGTATGATATGTTTAGAACTCATTTTAGAGTAACTCTGCCCGAGATTGATAATTCAATTTACAGTCTATGCAATATGATTCCTAAATACCATGTTTGAAGAAGCATGCTGATAAGCATGACATAGTTTTCTAAAAGGATAATAGCTACAGCATCTGTTAGTTGTCCTCAGATTATTTTTGATCATTATGTTGGTAGAAAAAAATACCATACTTCTGGAAAGCAAATAAAATGTTAGTAGTTAATAATGTCACCCAAAATAGAAAAGCAGTTCATATCATTACAGTTCCAAAACCAAACCAAACCAAACCAAACCAAAACAAAAACACACACAAAAAAGAGTACTTTAAACTTTCAACTGAAGATTCTTTTTCCCAGGTGGTCAATTGCACTTGTCATCTGTTATTTTGGAAAATGCACAGAATCTAATTGATGAGGTATATCAAACTAAATACGTTAGGAACATACCAGCTGTCAATATGGCTTGAGCCCAACAGCAGCTTTTGGGAAAAGCAAATTCCAAAATGCAGACAGTATACTATTAGTCTGATAGAATGATTATAAGTTTCACCATCTGTTGCATATTTCACAATTAATTGTGATTTGTATCAACAGATATTTTTTTAATCTGCATTTTCTCTTTTATACAACAAACAACAATGTATAAGATCAACAGATTTGCTCAAGTAATGATGTACTAACACTGGAGCTAAATCAGATATATTTCCCCAGTGTAACAAGGTAGATATCCAAAACACTAATTACAATAAAAAGATCTAAAGATAACAGCGTTGACACAGAAAAATTACAAACCAGAATTATCTGTTCTTCTTTGAAAAACTTACTCATTTTGGTTTTCAAAGCTATTTCAAAGCCATTATGCAATCATATACTATTCAGCTTTTCAGAATTTATCAGTTGAATGTTACTGGATTTTAATGACAGGAGCCTATTCTGTCAAAAATAAATGTAAAAGCTACAAACATTTCAAAATAATATAAGATGTACATTAAACAGGAAGTGAGAACTTTAAGCTGTTCAATGGACTATTGGCCAAGATCCCCTGGGATGCTGTCTTTAAAAACAAAGATGTTGAGGAGAGCTGGCTACTCTTCAAGGGTGCCTTTCTGAGAGCACAAGAGCTCCCTGTCCCTCTGAATAAGAAAGCAGGCAGAGGAGGTAGGAAGTTGGCGTGGCTCAGTAAGGACCTGCTGGGCGTGCTGAGGGCAAAGAAAGGTGCGTACAAGCTCTGGAAACAAGGCATGTCACCTGGGAAGAATACAGGGATGCCATCTTCATTACCTGATTAACAAAGGAAAAATAAAACAGAACTCTACTGAATCTAGCATGAGAGTGCTTTCTGTAAAAGAAATGGCTGTCCAATATTGAGAAGTCTCTGAAAAATCCAAGAGAAAAAATGAAGCCATCGTATTCTTTTTAAAGTACTCTTTCTCAGCTCGGTCATGTCAGGTCATGACTGCTCAGATCACTTGATGTGTTTGATGCTATCTGTAAGTTAGTCAGCCAATTTGTTTTTGTTTTTCACTATTTGCAATTGTTAAGTGCAGAAAGTAGTATTAATCTAATAACTAATACTTACCAAACTCAGATCCAGATGAAAAACAGACTTTCAATTCATCATAAAAATAAGAAATATCTTTTCTGAGACTTAATTTGAAAACTGGACCTACTGACAATAATGCTTTTTGAGCATTTGCTGTGACAAGAACTTTTTAGCAGTCAGTCAAATATCCATTAATGGCAGAGCTAACTTTCCAAGTTAGCCTTCAAGTTACGTATAAATTTTGCAAGAAATATAGAATTCTGTAAGAATTAAATGGAGAACATATATTTGTTCCTTTATAGTTTCTAATATCTTTATAAATAATTTCGATAACAGGAAAAATTAAGAATTTTATTTTCATTTTAGCATATTTTCTGGACCTGTTATTAGGAAAAAATATTGTTTTTACAAATAATGGACCACTATTGTGCCTGAGTCGACGTGGGGACAAGATATTACTAATGCACAGAAGGTATTTGTCAAGAAAAGATTTTCTCCACACATTTTAAATGAATTTCCAATGTTATGAAATTCCTGTCATAAAACCAAAAAAGCTTTGGTTTTGTCCAGCAATGTAGAAATATTTCACAATATTAATTATTTAACTGCACCAAGAAAAAGCCCCTATATAGACATTTTTAAAATAAAATTTTCAGCAGAAATTAATAAATTTTACATTGTGATGACAAATTTGAACACTATAGGTAATATTCTGCATGATCAAGACACCTTCTGTCATCCTCTGCATCTCTGACATTCTGTGTCTCCCACTGATTAGGGAAAGATTACATTTTTCATTTTAATTATTTAGATTTTTACACTGATATTTTAAATCTTGATCATTATTAAAACTATCATTCAGTGGAACAATACATGCTCTGGCCTTCTCCTCCTTTTCTCCTCATAATCTCTTGAGTTCAAAGACTTATGTCAGTCATATTTTCAAGCCAATTACTTTAATCAGGGTTTTTTGTTTTTGTTTTTGGATACCCTTAACAGACTTCTGAAAATGAGAATATTTTACTCTATTAGGAATTGTATCCAAATTCCTTACTGAATCACAGCACCTGCTGGACTCTTTGCTTCTTCTCACACTCTCATTTTTTCCTTTGACCAAATAGCAGCTCTAGTAATGTTCATTTTCTTTCTGTCTCTGTAAAGCAATTCTTCCTATTTTATATGTTTGTTGGTTTAAATTAGCCCAAGATAGATTTATATTCAGATCGCTTTTCTTACTGGACATATTTCTTTCTGAAGGACGTGACCGTGGAACATTCCATAACCACAGATTTTGTCACAAGCCGATCTTTGTAATCCACCACAAAATAATGATTTTACATCTGTGACTTTTCAAGTTCTCAACTCTGATTTTCTCTGTGTTTCTCCTATAAAAGCAGAAGGTGCATTTCTACTTAGTAGTAGCTTTCTTATGCTTGCTATTTTCTATAGAGGTATACATTTGTACTTTGAACAGTTCATGGCTCTTTATTGTTGTAACAACAGCAACTACTGTCATTTTTTTTCCTAAGTTTTGGCAAAAAGCATTCCAGAATCTTGATATTGTCATCATTTGGAAGGATTTTTGGTAGTACTGTTTATGAGAGTTTCCTAACTCAGCATCTGAAAGTCCACTGTCCAAATGGTGACATTTCTTTCTTGTCTGAGGACATTAGGGATTCATTCAGTTTTTGTTATTAGACTACCCTTCTCCTCTGTTTCTTACACTGCTTGAATCTGTTCTTCATAGAATTTAAACATGAAACAGATAATCAATATTTAAACCAAATGTAAAAGGCATTTTTTCCCTTGAAAATCCAAGCATCTACTTCTGGACTAAACCAAGACCATTGGTAATTTAATATTATAATCATGTATGTATGGGAACTGCTGAATCATGGCCTGAACCTCTGATTAATCACCTGTGGTGAGCAATGGGTCAGCCCTAGGAGCACAGGTGATGTGCTCAAAAAGAAAGAAACTGTAGAACTCCCACTGTATGCATTCTTTTGAGCAGTATCTACAACTGGCAATCTAATTTAAATTTGAAGATGTGTATTACTCAAATAACTACAATGACTGTCAGATATTACCATAGTCTTACCCCTTCCTTGGAATAAATATGTGTAACTACTAAAAATTCTATGTGAAAATACGTTCATTTTAAATTTGTTTACTACTGTAGCAAAGTGTTTGTCTGTTGTCATTATGTAGGGTAGAGTAGGATTTATCCACCTACTGAAAATTCTTATGTTATAGATCTTAGGGATACCATCAATATATCAACTATTGAAATTATATGTCCAACATCCCTTAATGAAGTCCTGTTGATGTACATGTTAGTAGCTGGAATAGAACTGTTGGAGTCAAACTTACAAAAACTCATGACAGGGCAGTGAATATCCTCTAAATATATGATAAACACACCTTACAGTTAAAAAAAAAAAAAAAAAAAAAAAAATCTCTGCTGCTTCTTCACTGACAGAGCAAAAATGTATTTGTCATCTATTAGAGCTAGCAGTTGTGACTGAATGCCATCTCCAGTGCTGTCACCACTAACACTGCTGATGAAACTGTGAAACTGAAAGGAGACATAAGAATATTCAGAGGGACAAAGCTTCTTTAATAATTAACAAGGTTAATAAAAGAAAGTTTGGAAGTTTGTTGCATATGGTTACATGAGGAAAGCTCCTGTGGAACAGAAATGTTACAGATAATACAGGTTCATGTCTGAGTTTCAAAGATAAGAAACATGGATTTCCAGGCAAGATAAAATACCACAATCTTATCTTTTGTTATTTATTTGTGTGGTTATGACTGTCATGGCTTAAGGGTATAGTATGGTAGGGATTGTAGGAACAGTAACACATTTTAGTAGACCAGTAATAGTTTGGAAACAGCAACAGCAAGAAAAGCCTTCAGCTGCAAAAACCTTCTTTGTGCTTCCAATCTGATCTTTTTAAAGTGGCTATGAAACAAGGACAAGTCCACAGACATGACAGCATATGTATCTCAGAAAAATAAATACAGTCTTTGCAAGTCATTACTAGCACTTTTTATATAAGATCCTCCTATGTGCTGACAGAATTTCTTGCACAGAACAACATGTGCAAGAATGAGTGTATAAGTATCTAATATTTATGTACAGATGTCCTTCAGAAATTGGGTGACTGCTGAAAAAAAATGTGATGTCAAAAGTAATGCTAATTTTTCTTTTCTATGAAATAAGATAAAGTTCTACTATTTTTATCTTGAATGGTTTATTAAAGTCAGGTAATGTTTATTGGGCTTGTTATCTGCAGGCTTTTTGTCAAGTACAGTGATCAACATCAGCTGTCTCTTCAGAGGCATTGGTGTTGAAATCAATCATAAAATCATGGAAAGGTCAGGTTGGAAAAGATTATCTAGTCCAACCGCATCCTAACCATACTACCCTAAGGGTCTATTTAGCAGAAAAAAACAGCTCCCAACTATGCAAGCCTTGTTTTCATCACTAGTATTTACACTGCAGTTTGGGATACTTTATCCTAGCCTATTCAGTTCTAGTACCTACAAAGTCCTTCATTAGGCAGCATGTAATAACCTTTCTAGAACTACATTTGGCAGTCTGCACAGATTTAATATATGAGTAGTGCTATTCGTACTTTTTCTTCATTTCCCTTAAGGTCAAGCTTCCTTTTTAGCATTCCAGCTACTTTTTGAACTCATAATCCGTCTATCTAGCCACTTAGTTGCCTTTCCAAGATTTTATCTTGGTGCTTACTAGTGCAATATTTAATATATCATGAGGGTATTTATAAATGATGCATATATATCCCCATTCTTTCCTTAGTAATATGAGGGCAAATTTACATTTAAATGCATATAGATGAAATTACAACTGTAAGAAAACTATGAGAAAGAATGGTTAATACTTAAATGAGGGGAAGGATTTTCATTTAATTTTGTATCCTAACTTCGGTTTTGCTTTCAACAGAATGTCATACATGGATGATATTGCAGAAATTGACAAATCCATGAAAAATAAAATAAAATATAATCAGAATTGTATCTGTCTGAGTAAATATAAAAGATTTTTTTCTCCTGTAAATAAATTTACATCTACAGATATTGCTGCATTGTTAGGTTGTTAGTATTTATACCTTTTGCAAATATAGGTCCTGAGGGCACCTGTAGCTCTTCATTGCCCTGAACAGCCTCACTCCTCACCATGGACCCATGCCTTACTCATTACCTGGCCTTGCTGGACCTGTGGGTGACCCTGTACATATCACTGCTCTATCCCTGCCTGTGAACAGTGGAATTACTCCTAGTTCCTGCCTTCGCCTGTGTTGAGAACTCACTCTTGGCTCCTGCCTTGCCAGTATTTGCTAAGGATTCCTGTTCTTACTACTCCCTTGTGTATGTTCTGATTATAGTTCCCTTCCAGCTTGAGATCGTTGATTCTTAAGAATGGAGAAAAATGATAGAATTTTAGATTTAGATAGAATATTAGTTATTCAAAAGACTGAGGATTTTTTTAAGTAGGCTCAAATTTATTCTTTCTGACAGAAATTTGGAAGTAATCTTCCACTGCTTAGTTTATTAGTTATTTATATGAAACAAAATAAAGAAGATTGGAACATATTTCCTTTTTTGTATTACCTTTTTTGAAAGTTGCTAAGACAAAAACATTACCCTTTTTCTCATTCAAATTTTCAGCAAGTAAATGTCACAGTAGATGTAATGAAGATACAAGCCACAGTACAAATAATATGATAATATCATTAAGCAGCGCAAAATTAAGTCAGTTATTCATAACCACAAAGCCCTGCTAGAGTCACAGAAATGTTTTGACAAAGGGAGAATGACCAAAATAATAACAGAAATTAAAGGAAGACAATTGCAAATACAAGTAAATCTGGAAGAACGAGTTATCTCTCACTCATTTCAAGATTTTGAGCAATCTTTTTTTGTTGTTGTTGTTGAACTGAGCACAAACTGGAACACAAAATGTTCCATATGAACATGGCGAAAAAACATTTACTTTGAGGGTTACAGAGCACTGAAACAATCAGCCCTGAAAGGCTGTGAAGCCTTATTTTCCAGAGATACCCAAGTATTTCCTGGATACCTTCCTCTGCAACCTACTGTTGACAACCTGCTTTAGTGGGAGGGTAGACTAGATGATGTACAACCTCCTACAACATGTTTTTGATAAACTGCCCTAATCACTGTTTCGCTATTGCTGAAAACAGCAAACACATTTGTAGGTATCCAAATACTTACATAATTAAACCTGAAAGGGATAAGTAGTCAAGATTTTGAATAAATACATTATGGTCCTACACTTATGTGATTCTGAAATTGCCTTCTCATTTATGGCACTGCTGTCATAACAATGGTGAAACAGTGGGTCATCTCTACTAGTACAGCTTTTTATGACCATGACATGCAGGCTCTTGTTTGTTGCTGGCAAAAATGCATAGCTTATAGTATGTTGAAAAAGAGTGCTCTGTAGCTGAGAATGTGCTCTATCACATAATGTTATTGTGCTCTTTACATCAGTTGTAGTTTCCACACAAATAAATTAAACCAACTTATGTATTCTATTTATGTCAAATACTGTTTTGCAAATTCCTAGTGAAAGGTAATGCCAGGTAATTACAGCTTCTTGGAATATTCATTTTGTTTTGGAAGTTTGTTTTCAAGTCAAATCTGTTTTCTACACTGCATCATTGTGTTAGAGTTACAAACACCTAATTTTTTGTATAATTGTGTTTTATGGCTAACTGTGGTGGTGCCACAAGAAGATAAGCAAAAGTAAAGTGACCAGTGCTGCAGTCACTTCTCCAGCTAAATAAACTGGCATAGAAGCTACACCAGATAAAGCTGGAGGTAGATCAAGAAGAGTTCACAAGCAACAAGCCTGACAAGTTTTAGATCTAGAGACTGCCATTCAGCATGGAATTTTATGGTCTATTACTGAGAATGGAAATACTATAATACAGGCTAACAGGCTAATGGTAACATTAGTTTGTTAATCTCTCTCACATCAATAAGACCAGCAGTTAAATTCAACTCAATATTTTTCAGAGGAGTTACTTCTCATGCAGAAGTGATGAGTAGGAACAATCTTGTTCCTTCTGATTTTATTCATTCTTTCTCCTTTAACAGCAAAGCTAAGACTTTAAACTGACTTCTACTGGAATTTTGTTGCATAAGTCTTACTAAATTAAAATAAAGTTCTGTGGCTTCATTTCCATATTTTTCTTCATGTGTACATAAGGTTGGAAATATTAGGTTTCATGCTCAGATTAGGCCAGGTTGAATCAGATTCTGGGCAGCCTGATATGGTGGGTGACAATCCTGCCCATGGCAGTAGAATTGGAACTAGATGATCTTTAAGTTCTTCTCCAACCCATGTCTTTCTGTGATTCTATGAAAGCATATTATCCTATCTACCACAAAATCAGTGCTCACAGTCAAAAATAATTGCAGAAAAACTTCAGTGGTAATAATACACTAAAGCAAGTTTATACACTTGCTTAGTTGCAAGTTAATAATACACTAAAGCAACTAAACAAGAATAAATAATTTGGTGTTATGCTGGTCTTTCCAATGTTTACTTTGATTGTAAGTTCAACTGAACTAGCTTTCTTCAAGGAGGGTCGTGGGATGTCAGTAACATGGGATGCCACGTTAAGAGAGAAGGATTTGCATCTCCAGAAGGAAGTCCAAAAAGGACTTTTGTTGTCGGCCCTAAGCTCTGTTTGGGACTATTGTTTTAAGTTTTCCTGTTATGACCGTTTTGCATCTCCCAGGTTGCAGGCTGTAGTTTGGCTATACATGCCCCCCTCACAGGAGTGTAACCTCCTTCCCGGCTGGACCATTCTCACATTTAGGGCTAAAGTTGTGTAGCAGCAGTCACTGGGCCTTGATGTTGGGTAAAAACCCCAAGTAAACCTCTGAAATCTAAAGTACATTCTTTGATTCATTAGTTCATTGATACATTAGTTCAGCAAAGAATGCCTACATTTATTGGTAAATAGAAAAAAAAAAAAAAACAAACAAACAAATCATTTATTTCGTACACTACCATGAATCTGTGAATACCAGGAATGAATGCAGGTCTTTTTTCTTGAAATATTGCTGAACTGCAATTTAAATCTTAGATAACATTTTGTTAATGGTTTATGGGCTGCTTTGGCCCGAAGTCTAAATTTGTTGCTCATTTATATTGTTTGAAACTGCACATAGACTTCCAGAAATCCTGATGGCCTTAAGTATGTGGGCAGCTCCTCATAAACCAATAATCCCTGCCACTGGCAGGTCTGCAAACCCTAGTACAAATACTAGAATGTGTTGTCTACTTTTAATCTTTGCACCTCCAGGAACAGATTTAGTCTGCTTTTGGAGACGAGCTGTCATTAAGAGCAAGTGAAGAAAGCATACAGGGAGAAAGCTGGATATGTTGTTTTGAATTCATAACATAAGATAATTCTCCCATGATCCACTGATTTCTTATGGAACTGTTTGAGTTACTGCTTCATATTTCCAAATGGTAAAATTCACAAATGGGAACTTAGGAAATGGCAGAGCAGAACTTGGTGTGGGGTCTGGAGCACAAGTCTTACAAGGAGCACCTGAGGGACCTGGGATTGTTTAGCAAGGAAAAGAGGAGGCTCACCTTATCATTCTTTACAAATACTGGAAAGAAGATTGTGGCAAGGTGGATGTTGACCTCTTCTCCCATGTAACTAGTCATAGGACTAGAGGAAATGGCCTCAAGTTGTGCCAGGTGAGATTCAGGTTGGATGTTAGGAAAACTCCAGCTGGCTAGAGAAGGAAAACTAATGGTAAGCAATAATTAATCATTGTCTAATTCACTTCTGGTCACATGGATGTCGTACTTTCATTTTTTCTTGCTTCAGACTTTTATGCCTCCCTTAAAATTACTTAAAATTATTTAAAATGGTACTGTTCCACAAATAATAATAATAATACTTGTTAAATTTTAATTTTTAAATATGTTCTTATAAACTTTATTTTTTATGTTTTAGCTAAGCTTTGTGGGTTTATGTATGGCTCTTTTGGGTCCAAGCCTTTGCTGAGTGAACAACTTACCTGATTTGCAGCATGCTCATTCTTTCCCTAGTAACCCAGCCTTCCATGGATGGAAAAATTGTGATCTCACATGAGCATTTGCAGAACAACACTCTCAAAACTGTGACAGATAGAAAGATTCTATTAATAGCTGTAAGCTGGGTATGTCATCACCTAGCTCAACTTTTTCTTTGTTGATATTTTTTGTTTGTTTGTTTTTCTTATTTTAAACACATAAGGCTTCCTTTGATTTAACTTTGCGAGTTCGGGCAGGCATAAGTAAAAAAACTGGGGAAAAAAAATTCACAGATAATATTTATTAAAATCTAATAGTTTTTTTTCTTCACTTGTTCTTCATCTAGTATTTAAGTATGACAAAAGATATTCTCAATGAGAAGAACGTTCAGCTCTTGTATATCTTTTCCTTAAGATATCATACATAAGTCTAGAATGTTTAATAATTATCTGATAGTGGAAAATCCAGGCATATTTTAGATTTGTTGGAATACTGTATATTAATATGCTGGTAAATAGCAGATTGTGACTGATAATCTGTTCCAGATTTTCCTTCTGCATAGTTTTGAAATACATTTTATGTATATATATTAAAAAAAAAAAAAAAAGAACAAACAAAAGAAGAAGAAGAATTAAACATGTAGAATTGTAGAACATAACAGAAACAAAATTTTCAGAAGCCAGACAATGCAAAACTGGTTTTAGCAAACTGATTTTAACATACTAACACTATCAATACATTTAGGTAGTACTTTGTTTTAATAACTATACTTTATGTCATAGAATACTAGCAAGTTCTGATATTAAAGTAAATAATAAAATTGTTTTTTCATATTTCCATTACTTCTGTTCCATACCTTAACTGAATAAATAGTACTAAATTGAGAAAACATTAGACAGCACCACTCAGTGTAAAATATGACCATAGAAGAGAAATCAAAACTCTAAAATAAATCACTTTTACGTTTCCTCTATGCTTATGGAAGACACTGAAGGAAACATTAGAAATAATGGAGATGTCTAAGGTTTTCACAGTTCCTTGAAAAAAATTAAAAGAAATACCTAATTATTTTAGTTAATATAACTTTTCCTCAGATATTCCTTTGTACCCTATTACTAAGTAAAACATAGACATAGACATGAGTAATTCTAGACAAGTTACAAGACACCTTTGGTCCTGTAATTCACAACAAATATAAGTTTAGCAGAAAAACCTACAGATATTGCTGCCGGTCTAGCACAGATAAAGAAAGCAGAACTGCATCATCTGTGTAAAATATGAGATTAATACTAGTCATTAAACACCTGTGATAGAAGTAAAACAAGAAATGTTTCATAACACTTCTACTTATATGCTGTTCATCTTCAATTTCTATGTAAATGCTAAGAAACCTGTATGAGGTATTTACAGCTGTGGAAATACGTATTATGGAAGAATCTGTAAAGAATCAAATTGAGAATAATATACCACACCTGTTTCAACCTAGACATCTTTTACTTATTGGACCATTAAACCTATCACAGCCTTAGACTCGTCAGTATGCCTATCTTAAGTGAAATGTAATGCCTGATCGCAGTGTTTCCAGTTGTACTAAGGCAGATAGTGCATGTATCCAGAGAAAGATAGTGAAGCTGGTGAGGTGTCTGGAGCACAATTCTTATGAAGAACAGCTGAAGGAACTGAGATTGTTTAGTCTGGAGAAGTGGATGCTAAGGGGAGATCTTATATCTTTCTAAAACTATCTGAAAGGAGGTTGTGGTGAGATGGGAGTCAGTCTCTTCTCCTTATTCCTTGTCAGGTGCAAGACTCTACATTTGCTTTATATAGAACTAGAAGAAATGGCATCAAGATATGCCAGGGGAAGTTCAGGTTAGATGTTAGGAAAAATTTCTAGTTCTAGAGAGTGGTCAGGCACTGAAATGGGCTGCTGAGGGAGGTGTTTGAGACACCACCTCTGTTGGTGTTCAGGAAATGTTTAAATGTTGAAGTAAAGGACATGGTCTAGTGGGGAAATATTGGTGGTAGGTGAATAATTGGACTCAACTATCTTGGAGATCTTTTCCAATCTTGGTGATTCTATGACATGTGTACATATTTATTTTTGTATATTTTTGCTCACAGAATTTATACAAAATTTTTACAGTTTAATTGTATAGAATCATAGAATCTTTATGGTTGAGAAAGACTACTAAGATCATCTAGTCCAGTCACCCATCCATCACTAGCATGTTGACTAAATCATGTCCCAACAACATGAACTCACAGACCAGAAAGCCAACTGTATCCTGGGCTGCATCAAAAATATTACAGAATCTCAGAATTGTAGGGGTTGGAAGGGACCTCTGGAGATCATTGAGACCACCCGCCCCGGCGCCGCCCCCCACCACAAAAGCAGGCTCACTTTAGCAGATGGCAAAAGTAGGCATCCAGGAAGGCCTTGAGTATCCACAGAGAAGAATTCACAGTCTCCCTGGGCAGCCTGTTCCAGTGCTCCATCATCCTCATTGTAAAGAAGTTCCTTTGTATATTTGTGTGGAACTTCCTGTGCTCCAGTTCATGGTCGTTTCCCCTTGTCCTGTACCCACACACTTCTAGAAAGCATCTAGCATTGTCCCTTTACCTCCTGCACCTTAAATATTTATAGACATTGATTAGATCCCTTCTCAGTCTTCTTTTCTCAAGGTTGTACAGACCCAGGTTGCTCAGCTTTTCCTCATGAGAGAGGTGTTCAAGGCCCTTTATCATCTTTGTGGCACTCTGTTGGACTCTTAGATCCCTGTATTTTTTGTACTGGGGGCCCAGAACTGGACACAATGCTTCAGGTGATGCCTGACCAGGACAAAGTAGAGGGGGAGGATTAACTCCCTTGACCTGTTTGCCTCATTCCTTTTAGTGCACTTCAAGATCCTATTGGCCTTCTTGGCCAGTAGGCAACACTGCTGGCTCATGGCCAACCTGTTCTCCACCAGGACACCCAGGTTCTTTTTCACAGAGCTTCTCCCCAACAGGTCATGTTCCAACGTGCACTGATACTTTTAGTTATTCCTTCTCAGGTGCAAGACTCTACATTTGATTTGTTGAACCTCATCTGCTTTTTTTTGCCAGCATGGCCAGCTGGTTGAGGGAGGTGATCCTGTCCCTCTGTTCTGCAGTGGTGAGACCTCATCTGAAGTACTCCATCCAGATGTGGAGCTCTCAGTACAGGAGAGACACAGATCCGTTGGAGAACATCCAAAGGAGGGCCACAAAAATGATCCAAGGGATGGAATACCCTCCTATGAGGACAGGCTGAGATTGTCGGGGCTGTTCAGACTGAAGAAGAGAAGGCTGCAAGGTGACTTAAATAGCAGCCTTTCAGTATCTAAAGGGGAGCTGCAGAAAAGAAGGCGGCAGGCTCCTTAGCAGCGTTTGTGGTGATAGGACAAGGGGTAATGGTTACAAGCCCATAGACGTTACATTTAGGTTAGATATAAGAAAAAGTCTTTTACAGTGAGGGTGGTGAAGCACTGGAACAACTTGCCTAATTATGTAATTGGTGCCCTGTCACTGAAAACTTTCAAGGCGAGGCTGGATCAGGCCCTGGGCAATCTGATCTACCTGGGCTTGTCCCTGTTCATTGCAAGTGAATTGGACTAGATGGCCTTCAGAGGTCCATTCCAACTCCAAGGATTCTGTGACTCTATGAATTTATTAAAATGAGTTGTCTGAAACTAAAATTATGTTACTCACAATTAGCTCATCCAAAGATACTGACTACTCTGAATACACAGATGGTGCAGATATGTCACAGCAAACTTAATTATTTATCAGCTTTAGCAGAGAAAAAGTAAACCAAATAAATCTGAAGTAATTTGAAGTAAATGTAGATTTTGGCTATGTTTTGTGTTGCTTAATTTGAATTAAATATTCCATTGCACTGTGGTATTTCTAAAAAGTAGTTAAATTACTCATAATTAGGAGAGTCTGGAGATATTCAAGCAGTAATGACAACAGGATAAAATTTCCTATGTATTATATTTCACAGTAATTTTGTTGCTAAATGCAGTAGTTTAGCAACATTTTAGCAAGTTTTTTTTTTTTTAACAAGTATATATATGTTTATATATAACAAGAATAAGTAAAATGTCTCCTTGACTTAGCCATAGAATGTATTGCTCCCAGTAAAAACATCTAAGCAATAATTTGTGATTAAATATTCAAGACTTTAAAAAGAAGTTTATATATATATATATATATATATATATATATACATAATGTAATATAGAATTCTAATAGTGGTTCTCTCTTATTTATAATTGTCTTGGTTTTATGATTTTTGGCTATTGGTGTTCCACATCATAACATCATGTAGTACACTAGGAGTTAAAGAGTTAATGCTCTGGTTCTGGGCACTTGTCCAGAAGAGAAGAACTACATTCCCCAATGGACTTTGCATTTAGAGAGGAGATATAACCCCTGGCAAGGTCATGAGACCTTCCCTTTTTCGGCTCTCCTCCCTGCTGCTCGTCCCAGCTGCACACCTCACCTCAGCATTTGCGATAGTGTAAGGCCTTCAGCTTTTGGACGCTTCCTCTCTCATTATATTTTATTTATTAGATTCAATATTAATTGTATTGTAGTGTGTTATCTTGTATTCCAATACCATATTTAGTAAATTAGTTTGGTTTTCCTCAGATCGTTCCCTCTGTTTTTAATTATTTGGAGTCCCCTGTTTCCCCTTTCTGGAGGCACGAATTCATGAATCCCTCTGCCCTGCTAGTCACAGAACCAGGCCAAACCAGCTCAAACAATTGACAATAATGCTATTGCTAAAAACCAAATAACCAAGTAAATGATTTTTCCCATACTTATTTCATTGTGCTTTTTTTGCTGAGTACTTCAAAGCTACAGTTTTGTGTCACTGATAGCTTTTTCCATTATAATGATTTCTATCTGGTCCTTAGAACATTTTTTTTGTGTGTAAAAGGGCCTTTAGTGACAGTTTAATGTATTTGCTCATTGCATTATAGTGACTGTTATACATAGCTTGGAAATTATAGGACAGAATATGATATTGTAAGTTACTGGAGTGAATTACAAGATACTCTTATCCAACCAAGATGAAAAAAAAAAAAAAAGGAATTTCTTTGTGAACAGTGACATATCCATTAAATTTTGAAGGTTATATCTAAGCTATAAACACAGTAAGTTTTCATTCTAAATGTTGCAGATGTTGCCCAGAGAGGTAGTTGTGTCTCTCCACTTGGAAATTTTTGAAAGCTGCCTGGAAGACTGGTCACTGTCCTGAGCAGTCTGCTTTATCTCTTCTTTTTTGTGTTTTTGTTTGTTTGTTTGTTTTAATGAATGAATGACATTAATTTATCAGACTAATAATGAAACTTCCACGTAACATCTTTAGCTAACAAACAGAGATGATGTTACTAAGGCACGTGGTATATAGGGTGCTGATATAGAAGAACCATCATGGCTTTACTGTGGACAAATTATGTTTGATCAACTAGTGACTTTTTACTGATGATGTCACTGCATCAATGAACAAAGGAAGAGCTTTTGAGATGATGTCATCTGTCTGGACTTCAGTAAGGCCTTTGGCATGGGTACTCCACAACATCCTTCATATGAATTTGATGTGTGAACTGTTCAACAGATGAACAAATTGCTGCAGGATTGAGTCCAGTGAGTGGTAGTCAGTGGCCCCATGAGTGGACAGAAATCAGTTCTGGGGCTTATCTTCATTATGACATTGACAGTGGGCTTGAGTGTACCCTCAGCATGTCAGCTGATGACACCAAACTGTGGGGTGAGGTCAACAAATGTAAAAATAAATTGAACCAAATGAATAGACTCAAAGTATTTTTGACATATGGCTGTGCTATTTGGCAAAGTCTCCAGACATACGCAATATCAAGGCTGTAACTGGATCTCCGCAGTCTCCTGGATCTCTGGTTTGGCTGCTGTGGATCTATGCCAGATCAGATGTAGAAATCTATGGTCTTTGGCTCTTGTTTACAAGGTTTTGGCATGGTACTACCAGGTGCCTGATATCAGGTCTGACCAAACCCCGATCATATAGTATGGCTTGGTTACATAATCTCTTGCAGTATTGTTGCAAGGATCAAACAAGCGATCTTTGCTACCTGTAAAGAATTAAACTTTATGAAAAAAAGAGTAGATGGACAATAAGTTGTTCACTGAGTGAAATAATTAATCAAAAATTGTTGTAATTTTATGATTTTTTTTAAATTGCTCTTTGACATCATAACATCATGTAGTGCACTGGGATTTTAAGAGTTAAAGCTACAGTTCCATGGATTATTGATAGTTTCAGGTACCTGTCTCAGAAAAGTGTACTATAGGTCCCAGAAGACTTCATTACTTCATACCCATTTTCCTTTCAGAGGGAAAGATAAATTTCACTGAGAGTCGCAAGACTGCTCTCCCTTCTGCTTCTCTCTGTGGTGTGTTCTTAGCCGCAGCATTAGAGTAAGGCCTTTGGTTTTGGACTCTCTCATTTATTTGATTTATCAGTTTCAATCCTAATTATTTTTGTATTATTTGGAGTGAAAGGTTTATAACACAGTCTTTAATTATTACTTGAAATAATTTTCTCTCTTAAAGTTCGAAGTCAGAGTAGAAAAGATTACCCCAGTTTGTATTAGTGAATCAAAGTAAAGTAGGCATAAGAACTAAATATTAAAACTGATTCTCAGAAAAATAAAACTGAAGAAGAATGAATGAAGGTGCTGAGAGGGAGAATGAAATTGTGGAATGAAATGATTATTATAATGCCTTCTCCCAGCATTGGTTTCTTGGATTTATAAAATAGTTTTCTGTTAGTTAAAAAATTAAGCAAATTAGAATTAGTTTGCCTTGAATTGAACTGTTTACATTAGCGTATCTCAGTGGAAAATGACCATCGAAGTCAATAACTTCCTTTTAGTGCTCAAATATGCATTACAGAGTAAATTTCAGCAACATATCCCTTTGGAAGGAGTAGAATTTTTATTGCAATTTACTTGTCCACATAATTATTAGCACATAATTGTTAGCCTGTCCGATTTTCAAGTTACATCTTGAAGTCAAACCTCTAGGTATTAAAACTGATGCCTACAGTGTTACGAGAAAAAAAGATTAAATTCGTAGCACTAAAAAATGTTAGATTAGGAATTATGTATTTATGCAATGCTGAAGAAAACAATATAACTAAATATAATACATAAAACTAAAAAACCTAAACCTTCAAATAGTTAAAAAAAAAAACTTCACAGATGAAAGCCTGACTAGATAGACAATCAAATAAATTTGGAGAATTATTCCAATCAAGTCACAATGGTACTTGGAAAAATAAAAGTACATTTCCATAAAATGCAATAACTTGCTATTTCCCTATTTTAAAAATAGGATCCAAAATAATTTTACAAAAAGATTCACTCTTCATCATGTTTAAAAGTATGGCTAATCTTGAATATTGAATGAAAGTAAATAATGTACAAATGGCCTCAAGTTGTGCCAAGGCAGGTTTAGGTTGAATATCAGGAAAAATTTCTTTACAGAAAGGATTGTTAAGCACTGGAATAGGCTCCCCAGTGAGGTGGTTGAGTCACCATCTTTGGATGGGCTTAAAAACTGTCTGGAAGTGGTGCTCAGGGACGTCATTTAGTGAGGAGTTGTTAGAGTTAGGGTAGTATGGCTAGGTGGATGTTGGACTTAATGATCTTGAAAGTCATAACTCCTATAGTGCTCCTATCCACTACTCTTTATATTCGATCAAATATTTTTAAAAGCACATTTTAATATTTAGTGAAATATTTTTTTATTAAAAAAAAAATACTGCTACTTATTTTCAGTTCCAAGTCTAACTTCCATTATACTAGATCTCATAACTAAAATTCTCCTTATTTAAGTATAAGGAAAGAGCTATTAGCTATATAAAGTGCATGATAATTAGGATAGCAAAATGTAAGTAAAGAATAAAAGTACAAATGTTATCATTCAAAAGTTCAAATTAGCACATATTCAAAGTTCATTTGTATATTGTCAGCCAATCAGCATCCATTTTGCCCAAGTCAATATATTCCATCATCTTTAACAAAAAAGCATAAATATTGCATTTCTCTAGTGTCCTCTGCTGAAATGAAATCTAGACCTACATATACGTGCTTATGCTTGTCCTAATATATGACCTATAATGTACAGAGAAAAAATATTTTTAATAGGAGATTTTAAAAATATTAATGTATGTTTGATGAGATATTTAGTCTACAGACCTTGACATTCTACCATAGTTGTTTAAGGAATAGAATTAAATCTCCCAAAAGACAGAAATTTACTCTGCAAAAACTCTGCTGTTTTTTAAGTGCATGTGAAAAGAGTTATTTTCTAAAAGGGAAAATGTCATTCCAATTTCAAGATTCTGTATTTTTGTATTCTGTGCACCAATTATATAGTGCCATAAACTTGTATCACGGAGAAAAGGTATGAAATATCAGTAAATTGTGACATTTTGAACACTGATGATTTCAAAAGATTTCATTGTCTTCTAAACCAAAGTTTAACAACTTTAGCTCTGTTAAAAATAAAAAGATATAAACCCTGATTCAACAAAATTATTCAGTTGTACACGTAGGTTTAAAATCAGTCACCAATTCAAAGACTGCACACATTTATTGCGCATCTAGAATAGCAGTTATTTTATTTTCTTATAAATTTTATTAATATAACTATATTTATACATGTAAATATTTAAATATATTTAAATATATTAAATGTTAAATATATTAAATTATTTTTGTCTACGGTGAAATAGATTATGTATATTAAAAAATCAATATATTGGCTCAGATATTTTTCATTCCAGATGACATACCTTGTTGCCCTTCTTTGGACCTGCTCTAGCACCTTAGTGTCCTTTCTGTATTGAGATGCTCAAAACTGAACACAGTGCCTCAAGGTGGGTCCTCACTAGTGCCCTGTACTGGGGCAGGATTACTTCCCTAGTCTTGCTCACACAGTTTCATATACAAGTCATGATGCCATTGGCCTTCTTGACCACCTGGGCACACTGCTGGCTCATAATTAGCCAACTGTCCATCAGTACACCATGGTCATTTTCTGTCAGGCAGCTTTCCAGCCACTCGTCCAAGGAAGGCTAATGGTATCCTGCAGTGCATTAAAAAGAGCATGGCCAGCAGTACAAGGAAGGTTACTCTACCCTTCAACTCAGCCCAGATAAGGCCATATGTCAAATAGTATGTCCAGTTCTGGGTTCCTCAAATCAAGAAAGACACAGAACTACTGGAAAAAAACCCACTGCAGGACCACAGAGGTGGTTAGGGGACTGGAGAATGGCTTAGAGACCAGAGGCTGTTTAGCCTGGAGAAGAGGAAACTGAGAGGCAATCTTGTCAATGCTTATAAATATCTGAAGGGCAGGTGTGAAGAGAATGATGCCAGGCTCTTTTCAATGGTGCCCAGTGGCAGAACAGGGAACAACTGACATAAAATGGAACATAGGAAGTTCTGTACAAACATATGGAAAAACTTCTCTGCTTTGACAGTGACAGATCACTGGAACAAGCTGCTCAGATTGTGTATAGTGTTTCCTTCTTTGGAAATACTCAAAAGTTGCCTGGACACTTTTCTAGGTAACCTACTGTAAGGAACCTGGTTTAGCAGGGGAGTTGGATGAGGTGTACATTTTCCCTACATAGATCTGCTAAATCTTTACAGTATATGGTACACATGAAGCCAACCAAAAACCTGAGATAATAGTCATCTAACCACTGTATAGCTGTTATGACAAGTTTAAGAATCTAAAAGCAGCTTGGGCTAAGACAAGACTAGTCATTTTCTGAAGCTTCACTATATTTTCTGATATGAATTAAACTTTTAAAGTGTCTTTTATTTTTATGTTTTATTTTTTTATATTCATGAGAAAATATAGGAAAATGTAAATACAGTACTAGATTCTCCACATTCATAGAGCTGTGCTCATAGTATTTTGGAGGATTCCTTTTATTTGAACGGTCAAGAAGAGCAACAGATCTTTGAGGCAGCCTTACTTATATCATTATTTGGAGTTGACCTGGTGAATTAAAGGCAGTATGGAATACTTAGAACTGAAATTCTGAATTATTAAGACCAAGCACATCTGTGCTCAAATTTTTCTGGTTTCAGTTACTTGTAAGAACTAAAATTTAAGCTTTTGGGATAGTCTTGCAGTGATGGAATTATATTTTGAGATATGCAAATATACATAAAATTTTTACTAACCAGACAGAATAAGTTATCAATTCTATCTCATTTTCCATGTCTTTCATACAGGAAATAAAGTAGAAATGTAACAACTTAATCATGGAAGATAATAGTTTATGTTATTCTTGGAGAAGAAAGAAGTTTTGTGTGTGCATCTAGGGAAAGTTCCTTTGGGACTAAATTACACTTTTATTTTCAGTCCCTTATCATCATAACTTCATTGCTATGATTGTAATTATCCTCCTTTTTACTCTTGACAAACTGTAGACTGTATGAAATCTAATCTCAAGATCAGTTCAAAAAATTCCTACATCAGTTAAGACTAAAAACTTTCACTCACAATTTATTTTTTTCTATTTAATTCTCATTACTGACCCTGAGAAAGGAAATATAACTCCATTTCAGAATAAATGATTTCAGATCAACTGGAATTCAAAATCATAGAATCATAGAATCACAGACTCACAAGATTGGAAATGACCTATAAGATCATCTAGTCCAACCATCTTCTCATTACCACTGCTACCACAAGCACTAAACCACATCTTCCAGCTCCTCATCCAAACACCTCTTGAACACTGCCACGGACAGCAACTCCGCCAACTCCCTGGGCAGCCATTCCAGTGCCTGACCACTCTCTGAGAGAAAAAGTTTTTCCTCATGTCTAATCTAAACCTCCTTCGGTACAACTTGCAGCCATTTCCCTGGGTTCTGTTCATTGCCTGGGAGAAGAGGCCAAACCCCTCTTCACCACAACCTCCCTTCAGGAAGTTATAGAGTGCAATGAGGTCTCTCCTGAGCCTCCTTTTCTCCAGACTGAAGAATCCCAGATCCCTCAGCCGCTCCTCATAAGACTTGTGCTCCAGACCCCTCACCAGTTTCATTGCCCTTCTCTGGACATGCTCCAGGGCCTCAGTGTCTTTCTTGTAGTGAGGGGCCCAAAACTGAACGCAGTACTCGTAGAGGCGGATGATCACCTCCCAGCTCCTGCTGGCCACACTATTTCTAATGTAGGCCAGGATGCCGTTGGCCCTCTTGGCCACCTGGGAACACTGTCAGCTCATGTTCAGCCGAGCATCAACCAACACCCCCAGTCCCTTTCCTCTTCACAGTCATTCAGCCACTCGTCTCCAAGCCTATAACCCTGCATGGGGTTATTGTGGCCAAAGTGCAGGACCTGACACTTGGCCCTGTTGAACCTCATCCCATTCACCTCAGCCCAGCAATCCAGCTTATCTAGATTCCTCTGCAGGGCCTCCCTACCCTCGGGCAGATCAACACCACCTCCCAGCTTGGTGTCATTTGCAAACTTACCAAGGGTACACTCAATGCCCTCATCTAGGTAGTAAGCATAAAAAAAAAGTAAGCAGATCTTTCAGTTCATTAAAAAATCGCAAGATTTCCCTAGGATTTCCAAATTCTTAGGATTTGTTTTACCTTAGTTTTTCTTGTTCATTGCATGACTAAATTGCATAATTTTCCCATAGTTTTATATATCTGGTAAATTAAGAAAAGATGAATCACCCTTGATTTAGTACTCCACTGTATATTTACTTCTATGAATCAGTGGTAACTATCGTGGAGCAAAAAAGGACGCACATAAATAGCTAATTTAGCAGTAATAAATCTGCTACAAACAAATCATTAGTGATATATTCAGAATAAATTCATTTCTAGTTTTAGTGAATGTAGTAGATAAATTTATTACATGCAGAGTACTAAAGATCCATATAAGTGTACTGTGATCAGCAGAGCTGGTAGGCAACTATGTCTTCTTACAAGTGAAGATACAATATATGAATATCTGACAAAAATAGCATAAGATAATTTAATTTAAGACATCAGCCTCATACTCATTGTATTCCATCAGTTTTTATGGGAAACCTTTTCTCTTCTTTACAGCACTAAAAGAAATGGATTTTTAAAAATTCATTTTTAAATAGTACTTCAGCCCCATCTCTGTATCTGTGGTTATAATGTTGAACTATGCAGTTGGGTGTCATATGTGAGATATATTGGGACATTGGCTCAATAATATGATTTTGAATCATGGAAGTTAAACTACAGAAGAGAGGATGATAAGCTACTATGATGTGATATCCAATTATATAACAAATTCAAGCATGAAAGGAGAACTAAGAAACTTTTTTCTTTTTTTTTCTTTTTCCTTTATACTAAGTTTTATCCTTGATATATATGACACAGAGAAAGAAAGATCTTACAGATGACAGTATTCAAAACTGATATATTTATCTCAAGAGAGTAATACTGAAGTCAGTAACTAAAACTTATTTTGTGAGGTAAGAATAGAGAAAATAAGCTTACTTTGCCAGGCTTTTTTTATAGGTAAAAATTATAAGTGATATATGTGAGAGAAAATCATTAGGTTGTACTAGAAAATGAGATAAACTGCTCCTGAGTTATCTGTCCTTAATATATGAGAATTATAATAATGAGTTTTAATCAGCATCAAACCCAACTAGATTGTCCAATGAGCAGAGTAAGAGGCTTGGGAGGCAGGTACCAGCACTATTCAAATGCTAGGCTGGATACCGAAGGAACTAGAAAGTCTGCAAGTTGACTATAGACGGAGCGGGGGGTCCAAGCCAGTGAGTGGGGAGTCTGTGAGGTTTAGGTCCTGGATCCTGGTAAGGTCATATGTTTGGCCCAACTGCTGGAGAGATCTATGTCCATGTGTGTTTGTTTGTCTGTGCAGCTGGGGGCAAAGAGGTCAGGGGCAGCTGTTGAGTAGACTAAATGTGTAAGTCCAGGTTCTGGAGGGATTCATGTGTGCGTGTGTGTGTGTGTGTATGTGCGTGTGTGCTTTCATCTGTTTGTCTGTCTACCATAAACACATGCTCAACCTCACTACTGTCTGTACATTGGGGCACGGAGGTATGGCAGACTCTTATCAGGTTATTGGATTTGACAAGTCCTAAGACAGCTGACCAAAAAACTTACATAGGAAAAATTTTGTTTCAGTCTTTTTTAAAATTCAAAATCGTTAACTGACATTATGATTCAAACATACCGTGAACTTGTACTATTACATCATAAAATGTGGAATATAATTTACAATCAGAGAATCATAGAGTTGCAGAGACCTGTAAGAATCACTGATCCAACTGATCCAAGAATCCAACTCCTGGCTCCACACAGAACCACCCAAAAATAAGACCATATACCTCAGAGTGTTGTCCAGATGCTTCTTGAACTCTGACAAGATCCGTGCCATGGCTGCCACTCTGGGGAGCCTGTTCCAGTGCCTGGCCACCCTCTGGTGAAGAAACTTTTCCTGATATCCAGCTTGACCCTCCCCTATTGCAGCTTCATGCTGTTCCCTTGGGTTCTGTCAGAGAGCAGAAATCAGTGTTGCCCCTCTGCTCCCTTAAGAGGAAGTCATAGACTGCAATGGGGTCTTTCTCAGCCTCCTCTTCTCTGGGCTGAACAAATCAAGGAATGTCAGCCAATCCTCATATATCTTCCCCTCTAGTCCCTTCACCATCTTTGGAGCAGTCCTTTATACTGTCTATTTGTTTTATGTTCTTTTTATACTGTGCTGCCTAAAACTCCACACAGTACTAGAGGTGAGGCTGCAACTGCAGGGTAGAGAAGGACCATCACTCTCATTGACTAGCTAGTAATGCCATGTTTGGTGCACTCCAGGATACTGTTGGCCTTTCTGGTTGTCTGAGTACACTGTTGACTCATGTTCAACTTACTGTTGACCAAAACCTTACATCTCTATGCAAGACCTCTCTGTCCTCAATGGAGTCAACGACTCCTCCCAGTTTAGTACTGTCAGTAAATCTTCTAGTGATACATCCAAGAAATTTATGAAGACATTAAAGAGGACTGGCCCTAAAGTGTAATCATAGGGAACCTCGATAATAACTAGCCACCAGCCTGCTGTAACCCTATTTACTGTAACACTTTGGGCCCAACCCATCACTAATTGCTTACTCACAGCATTATGTTTTTGTCTAGCAATATGCTGGACATTTTGTCCAGAAAAATACTGTGAGAAACAGTATAATAATCTTTACAGAAATTAAAAAAGATAACATCAACTGTCTTCAATTAGTTTGAACTCTTCTAGTTACTTATTGAAATTATATAATAATATAAATATAAAATTTTATTCAGGGATGGCTCATTTGTTGATGAACAAGTGTCATTTCTTTCTGAAGATTGTTAGATCCACTTTAGTTCACAAATTTAAACATTAACACCTACAATCTACCTTACAGCTAGCAGTATGTACCTGTCTTAACTATTTCTCAGCTTTTGCATGTGTTTTTCATTTCTAAGGATTTTTATAGATGAAGAATCTTCATATTGCAACCAGGTAGCTGTGTAAGTTAATCTTCAATCAATAAGATCTAAAACAGAATATGGATTTTCAGTGTCTCTGTACATATTCAACCATCATTTTTTTCCTTTGAGTCATGGAAAACACTTCTTGCAGAGGCCATAAAAAAACATTATTAATTTAATTACTTTTTTGCAAAAAGTTAACACATCAAGAATTTGTATTCAAAATTTATAAAAGTCATGCAAGGACTGAAAGATAAATATTTTGAAAGTAAAGTAATAGTGTACTATAAATATATAGAATTAATACTTAAAGCTTTATTTATTATAGCCTAATCCATTTGACATAATCAATATATCTTTTTTATGAATCACGGAATCACAAAATCACAGAAACACCAAGGTTGGAAAAGACCTTCAAGATCATCCAACCATCCACCTATCACCAATAGTTCTCACTAAACTATGTCCCTCAACATAAAGTCCAAACATTCCTTGAACACCTCTGGGGTTGGTGACTCCACCACCTCCCTGTGAAGCCCATTCCAGTGCCTGACCACTCTTTCAGAAAAGAAAGTATTTCCTAATGTCCACCCTTGGCGCAGTTTGAAGCCATTCCCTCTGGTCCTATCACTAATGACACGAGAGAAAACGCTGACCCCCAGCTCACTACAACCTCCCTTCAGGAAGTTATAGAGAGCAATGAGGTCTCCCCTGAGCCTCCTCTTCTCCAGGCTGAACATTCCCAGCTCCTTCAGCTGCTCTGTGTTCCAGACCTCTCACCAGCTTTGCTGCCCGTCTTTGAACCCACTCCAGGGCCTCAATGTCTTTCTTGCAGTGAGGAGCCCAAAACTGGACACAGTACTCAAGGTGTGGCCTCACCAGAGCTGAGTACAGGGGGACAATCACTTTCCTGCTCCTGATGATAACAGCGTTCCTGATGCAAGCCAGGATGCCATTGGCCTTCTTGGCCACCTGGGCTCACTGCTGGCTCATGTTCAGCCAAGCATCAGTCAATACCCCCAGGTCCATTACCTTTACACAGTCTTTCAGCCACTCTGCCCCAAGCCTGTAGCGTTGCCTGGGGTTGTTGTGGCCAAAGTGCAGGACCCAGCATTATCCCGTTGGCTTTGGCCCAGCTATCCAGCCTGACCAGATCCCTCTTTAGGGCCTCGCTACTCCCAGGCATATCCACACTTCCAGCTTGGTGTCATCTACAAACTTACTGTGGGTGCACTCAATGCCCTCATCCAAGTTGTCACTAAAGATATTGAAGAGGACAGGCCCCAGCACCAACCCTGGGGAACAACACTTGTGATCAGTCACCAGCTGGATTTAGCTCCATTTACTACCACTCTCTGGGCCCAGCCTTCCAGCCAGTTCCTTATCCAGCCAAGAGTGTCCAAATCACAGGCTGCCAGTTTCTGCGGACAATACTGTGGGAGACAGTGTTAAAGGCCTTGCTGAAGTCTAGGTAGACTACATTAACAGCCTTTCCCTCGTCTACCAGATGGGTCACTAGATCATAGAAGGAGATCAGGTTGGTCAAGGAGGATCTTCATGAATCCATGCTGGCTAGGCCTGATCTCCCAGTTGTCCCGCACATGCCATGTGATCTCCCTCAAGACAATCTGCTCCATAACCTTCCCTGGCACCAAGGTCAGGCTAATAGGCCTGTAGTTCCCTGGATCCTCCTTACAACCCTTCTTGTAGATGGGAGTCACGTTGACAAGCCTCCAGTCTTCTGGGACCTTCCGGGAGGCTATTGCCTCTGCCATTCCCTCAGCACTCTCAGGTGAATCTCATCTGGCCCCACGGACTTGGCAGTCCAGCTGGAGTAGTAGGTCTCTGACTGTGTCCTCCCAAATCACAGGGGGTTGAGTACGCACCCCAGCCAAGACCACCAGGTCAAAGTGTGGAGTTCCCTGAGGATAACTGGTCTGACCTTTATAGACAGATGTAAAGAAGGCATTCAGAACCTCTGCCTTAGCCTTATCCTCAGTGGTCACATTTCCAGCCTCATTCAGTAAAGAATGGAGATTCTCCTTAGTCCTCCTCTTACTGTTGATGTATTTGTAAAAGAGTTTCTCATTCTTTTTACTCCAGCGGCCAGATTGAGTTCAAGCTGGGCTTTTGCCTTTCTGATTTTCTATCTACACATCTTAACAACTTCTCTGTACCCTTTCTGAGTTGCTCATCCCTTCTTCCACAGGAGATAGATTCTCTTTTTCTACTGGAGCCTCAAGAATAGCCCCCTATTCATCCACACTGGTCTTCTTCCCCACCGGCTCATTTTGCAGCTCAGGGGGACAGCCAGTTCCTGCATCTTTAAGACTTCCTTCTTGAAGAGCGACCAGCCGTCTTGGTCCTCTTTACTCTGTAAGACTGAAACCCAGGGAATTCCCCTTAATAGCCTTCTGAATAATTCTAAGTCCACCCTCTGGAAGTCTAAGGTAGCAGTTTTGCTGTTCCCCCTCCTGGCTCCACCAAGAATCAAGAAGTCTACCATTTCATGGTCACTCTGTCCAAGACAGTCCCCGACCTCCACACCTCCTGCCAGACAGAATCACCCGGGTTGGAAGGGACCTCAAGGATCATGTAGTTCCAACCCCCCTGCCTAGCAGGGCCACCAAACACACACATTCAGATCAGGTTGCCCAGGACCCTGTCCAACCTGGCCTTAAACACATCCAAGGACGGGGCATCCACAACCTCCCTGGGCAGCCCGTTCCAGGGCCTAACCACTCTCCTTGTATAGAACTTCCCCCTAACATCCAACCTAAATCTTCCCTCCTTCAACTTCGATCCATTTCCCCTAGTCCTGCTGTTGTCAGCCCTTTTGAAGAGTTTACTCCCCTCGTGGGTGTAGGTTCCCTTCAGGTATTGATAGGCTGCAATGAGGTCACCCCGCAGCCTTCTCTTCTCCAGGCTGAACAAGCCCAACTCCCTCAGCCTGTCCTCATAGGGGAGGTGCTCCAGCCCCCTGATCATCTTAGTCACCCTCCTCTGGACCCTTTCCAAAATCTCAATGTCTTTCTTGTACTGAGGGCTCCACACCTGGACACAGTACTCCAGATGGGGCCTCACAAGAGCCGAGTAGAGAGGGACGATCACCTCCCTGTCCCTGCTGACCACCCCTCTCCTGATGGAGCCCAGGATCCCATTTGCCTTTCGAGCTGCCAGAGCGCACTGCTGGCTCATGTTCAGTCTCTCGTCCATCAGGACCCCCAGGTCCTTCTCTGCCGAGCTGCTCTCAAGGACCACTCCTCCCAGCCTGTACGGGTGCCTGGGGTTCTTCCGGCCCAAATGCAAAACCTTGCACTTTGCCGTGTTGAACCTCATTAGGTTCACCCGAGCCCAGCCCTCCAGCCTGTCGAGGTCCCTCTGAATGGCATCCCTTCCTTCCACCGTATCAACCGCACCACTCAGCTTGGTGTCGTCAGCAAACTTGCTGAGGGTGCACTCAATTCCCTCATCGATGTCATTAATAAAGATGTTAAAGAGCACCGGTCCCAAGACAGACCCTTGGGGGACACCACTTGTTACCGGCCTCCACCTGGACATAGAGCCATTGACCACCACCCTCTGTCTGCGGCCTTTCAACCAGTTTCTTACCCATCGGGTCGTCCACCCATCAAATCCACTTCCCTCCAATTTGGAGATGAGGATGTGGTGGGGGACCATGTCAAAGGCCTTGCTCAGGTCCAGGTAAATGACATCAGTCGCCTTCCCTTCGTCCACCAATGCCGTCACTCCATCATAGAAGGCCACAAGATTAGTTAGGCATGACCTTCCTTTGGTGAAGCCGTGCTGGCTGTCTCGGATCACATGCTCATTCTTTATGTGATCGAGCATGCCAGACCTTCTCTGTTAGCAAACAGCAGGTCTAGCAGGGCAGCTCTTCTTGTCAGCTCTCTCACCAGCTGCATCACAAATTTATCCTCCATGCATTCCAGAAACCTCCTAGACTGCTTCTTCTGCGCTGTGTTGTATTCCCAGCATATGTCGGGGAAGTTGAAGTCTCCCATGAGGACAAGGACTAGCGATCATGCAGCTTCTGCCAGCTGCTTGTAGAACATCTCATCTGTCTCTTCATCCTGGTTCGGAGGTCTGCAGCAGACACCCACCAGGATGTCTACCTTGTCGGTCCTTCCCGTAATCTATACCCATAGGGATTCAACCTTATCATCACCAATCTCAAGATCAATAACATCAAAGCACTCTCTAATATAGAGAGCCACGCTACCACCCCTCCTTCCTTGCCTATCATTCCTGAAAAGTTTGTAGCCAGCCATTGCAGCAGTCCAGTCATGGGTGCAGTCCCGCCATGTTTCTGTAATGGCAAGTCATAGCCTGCTACGCAGTGGCTTCCATCTCTTCTTGTTTGTTGACCACGCTACAAGCATTGGTTCAGCTGAGCTCCTCGCCTCACCCCTAATTCCATTACTATTTTCCAAGGCTCACAGCCCTCTCTACAAGTCCCTCCAGCTCCTGGGCAAGGATCCGTTTCTCCCTTTGGGATAGGTGATACCCATCATCAGCCCTTATACCAAGTTCTGAGTAGACTGCTCCATGATGAAAGAACCCAAAATTCTTGCACCAGCCTCTCAGCCATGTGTTTATAAGGTGGATTTTTCCTGCTCCTCTCAGTGTCCTTCCCCACCACCGTAGGAATACAGGCAAATAGTACTTGTATGCCTGCTCCATCAACTGATCTTCCCAGTCCCCTAAAATCATTTTGCATAGTCCTCAGGCTTCTGTCAGTGATCTCATCACTGCTGGCCTGGACTATCAATAGAGGATAATAATTAGAAGGGTGGATCAGACTACAAAGTTTTCTAGAAATATCCCTGACCCAGGGGAGGCAGCACACCTTCCTATGGGTAGAGGCAGGCTGACATACTGGGCCCTTCTTCTTAGAAGGGAGTCATCTATGACTATCACCCTCCTTTTTTTACTGAAGGAGGCAGTGTTCAAGTGTGGAGCCAACCACCTCTCCTTAGAAAAGCTTGGAGGAAGTCCTCCCACCTCATTCTTAGTCACCTCACTCTCCAGTTTCAGGGCTTCAAACCTATTACATAAAGGCACCAGGGGAACCGAGGAAGGTCGGGATGGGCATTGCCTGCATCTCCAAGCTGGGACCTACTACCATTCCTCCTGTCCTCTCAAGTTGGCTCTCTCAGTTTGATATATGGGAAGGGAGAGGGTCTTCTACAGTTTAGGGGTTGCAATCTCTGCATCTTTCTCTCAGAGTCACACCACCAATCAGTCTCCCTCTCGCACTCTCTGATGGTTCTTAATCTCTCTACTTCCTCCCTAAGCTCCACCATGAGGCTGAGCAGCTCATCCACTTGCTCGCACCCCACTCAGGTGGCATCCTTCCCATCCTCCCCCAGCAGCAGCAGACTCAGGCACTTCCTGCAGCCAGAGACCTGAGCCGCCACATTTCTGGGCAGTCCCTCCATCTGGGTCGACACAGTCTTCTTGGGACAAGCCTGTCAAGGCAGAAAGGTTGCTGCCTATCAGACCACTCGTCCAAAAAGACCAACATAATATCTCTGACAGACCACTGAGAGAGCTTAGATAATTCTAGGGCTTTTCTTCTGTGTAACCGCCCAACTGCTGTTTCTTTTAGACTTCTCTGAAGTTGCCTTTTTCAGGGCTTCTTGGTTGTTAGTGTTTTAGATATATAAATAAAGTCTAAATGAAATTATAAATATGTAGAAGAATACCTCTACTGAACTCACATGATGTAGTTACGGGCAGTAGACAGATATCTTTTCATCTCATTTATTTATGTATATTTGTAGATATTTTATTTGATACAATATTTGCCATAATAATAACTTATAAAATTAGTAGAGACTGTAAACTTCATAGAATTCACTGCATACTGTTGAAAAATTGATATTCAATTCAAAGCAACCATGTGATTTTATTTTTTTTTTTTTGCTTTATTTTGAAAGAAATATAACATTTAATTATTTCTATCAAACAGATCAAACTTAAAAAAAAAACAATAAAGAGAAAATGACTGACAGACTACTAAAATCTGCAGGCTTTTCAGATTCTAAATAATCATCTTATTGTATTCAGAAAAGCTAAAGAAGCTTTAAAATTGATATAGCAATTTGTAGGTGCTGTTTTAAAAGCTTCAGTTTTGCAATATTTTGTACTTTATTTATCTTATGTGCATTATAGCACTGTGGCTGACATGCATTACATATTCGTTTTTTAAAATGATTAGGAAGTGTATACAAATGGACCACACATGTCAGTCATTCCAAAAGTAATGTCTCCTATCTATTTCCATGGAAACTACAGCTGATACAAGGAACACAATGGCACTGCTTGACAGGGCAAATTCTCAGCTACAAAGCACTATTTTTCAATATAGTCATCACCATTATCTATGCATTTTCAGCAGCAATGAACAAAAACTTACATGCTTTGCCCATAAAAATTTGCATGGACGTTTGAAACATGGCTTGTTTTTCATGTCACTGACACCACTGTTAAAACCCACATCACTGTGCTCATATCCATTGTTCGGTTTCCATAAGTGTTCAGCAAGTGTTGATAAAAACCAATGGATTCGATTTTTTTTCTGCATGGAGGTATTTGGAGACATACCTTTGCTTCATACATAGGTCAGATACCATTTTATCAGAATGCCCATCAGATGCCAAGTGTTGCATAGATTTAAAAAAAAAAAAAATAAAAAATAAATAAATAAAAGCAACAGAACATTGTAGGGAATATTTAGCCTCTACTGTCATACCACCAACATCTGCCTCTGACATTGCCAACGTAATAAACGAGGAGGTAATGCTTGTACATATGCACATTCTTTCCTATTACACTCACTTCTCTGATTTTACTCTCTATTTGCATTTTTTTTCTAAGAGCAAAAGACAGACTTTCAGATTGAGAAAGAAAAAAAGGTTTGTATTTAACAATTCTTATTGCACATTTATATTTATTACAGAAAAATATGAATAAACCTTGACTGTTGACCCTTTGTCTTAAAACAAATACACCACGTACATTTAATGTAGGTGTCATTTTTTTTCCAGATACTCATCTATCTGGCATATCTCGTTATTAATACATTTCATTAATTAAAGCATACAGCAAGCTCATTAATTAAAGCATACAGCAAGGTGTGATAGAAATGGCATCTTACCTTACTTCCCAGTTATTAACTAGCAAATATATATATATATTTAAAGGGCATGTAAAGGATGAGTTAGCCTTTCTGGTATTTGCAGAAGGCATGGTAGGCTTTAATGAGTCACAGTAAGGAATGAATTCCAACAGTTGACATCCTGTCAGTAATTGCCTCCCACTTACAACAAGAAACAGTAGCTCAAAAGTTGCCACTGGCACCAACTGCAAGATTACATTCATATGAAAGCAGGCAAAACAGAAGATCTGACACAAAATAGGTGTATTATAAACCTATAATACAAAGACCATGCATAGCCTGCAGAAGCTTTTTGAAAGACATTACTTTTCAGAAATTGATGTGATGTGTTCACAACATGAAGCTGCAGTTAACAAGCATGATCCACAGGTTATATTGCCTCGTTCTCTGAGTAGCCTCAAGGTGGTGACCAATGTATATCTCATTACATCCACATAATGAAAGGAAAACAAAGGAGTGGAAAGATGTGGCAGGGTATCAAATTTACAAGACGCACTTTTGACACTGTTCACAAATTAGAAGTTTTGGCTTGGCTACTATTACCTGAATATAAAAGTTTAGTCCCCAGTACATCTTAGAGTACTTCATTATCAGATTAAGTCCAACTAAGGCTCTATCTTTATGAAAAACAAAACAAAACAAAACAAAACAAACAAAAAAAAAAACCCTCACTTTTCTCTGCTACAGTTTTTGCTGCCACCCCTGAAGCAGTATGAGCAATCGTGTCCCTACAGAAACAAGATTAGCTAAGATTGAAAAACAAATCTTGAAAACAAGAGAAAAAACCCACCTCTGTTTGTTGAAAACAAAGAGATCTGACTCACTTGATAGCAAGAGATGATATGCAGGAATGAGAAGAAAAAGTTCTTGTCAGAAGCAGCCAGAGTTAATTTACCTTAAGACAAATGTTAAGTTATGGAATCTAGAATTGTAGAGATCAGAAAGGATCTCTGGAGATCATATAATCCAACTCCTCTTCTAAAGCAAGTTCCCCGACCTTTCTGAGCAGCTTTTCCAGTGCTCTGTCATCCTCAGAGTTTTTTGCTATGTTTTTATGAAATGTCCTGTGTCCCAGTTTATGCCCATTACTCCTTCTTTTGTCACTGGGCACTGTTGAAAAGAGCCTGGATCCATCCACTTGACTCTTATCCATTAGATATTCATAAGCATTGATAAGATTCCTGCTCAGACTCCTCCAGGCTGAATATTTTCAGGTCTCTCAGTCTTTCAAAGAATTATAGAATCATAGAATGACATAGACGACAGTATCAAGTGTGCCCTTAGCAAGTCTGCAGATTACACCAAGCTGAGAAGTGCAGTTGATACACTGGAGGGAAGGGAAGACATTCAGAGGGACCTAGACATACTGGATAAGTGGCCCATGAGAACCTAATGAGGTTCAGCAAGGCCAAGTGCTAGGTGCACTTGGGCTGGGGCAATCCCAGGCATTTATACAAAGTGGGAGAAGAACACCTTGAGAGCAGCCCTGCAGAGAAGGACTTGGGGGTCCTGGTAAATGAGAAGCTGGCCATGAGCCAGCAATGTGAGATTGCAGACTGAAAGGCCAGCTATGTTCTGGGCTGCATTAAAAGAGGAGTGGCCAACTGGGAAAGGGAGGCGATTGTCCCCCTCTGCAGAGGTGATGTCCCATTTGGGGTAGTGCATCCAGGCCTGGAAATCCCAGCACAAAAAAAGACTTGGAACTCTTGAAGTCCAGAGTAAGACTACTAAGATGATCAGAGGGCTGGAGCAAAGGTTGAGGGAACTTGGACTTAGAGAAGAGAAGGCTCTGGAAAGACCTCATTGTGACCTTCCAATATTTGAAGGGAGCATATAAACAGGAGGGGTATGACTGTTTAAGAGGGTGGAGATTGATAGCAAAGGGAGAAAAGTTTCAAACTAAAACAGGAGAGGCTTATGTTAGATATTAGGAGGAAGTTTTGCACACAGAGGGTAGTGATGCACTGGAACAAGTTGTCCAAGAAGGTTGTGGGTGCCCCATCCCCACAGGCATTCAGAGCCACTCTGGATGTGGCTCTGGGCAGCCTGGTCTAGTAGTTGGTGACCCTGCATGTAGCAGAGGGGTTGAAACTCCATGATCTTTGTGGTCCTTTATAACCGAGGCCATTCTATGAGTGTATGACTCTATCATCATCAAGTTCCAACCCTCCTGTCACAGGCAGGGGCACCAACCTCCATATCTAATGCTAGACCAGACTGCCCAGGGCCCCATTCAACCTGGCCTTGAACATCCCCAGAGTTCTGTCATCCACAACTTCTCTGGGCACCCTGTTACAGCACCTCACCACTCTTGTAATAAAGAACTTCCCCCTGACATCCAACCTAATTCTTCCCTCCAACTTAAAACCATTTCCTCTTTTTCTACCATTATCTACCCTTGTAAAGAGTTGACTTGCCTCCTGTTTGTAGGATTCTCTGGGCCCCTAACCATCTTTGTGGCCCTCCTCTGGACTCTCTTAGAAGTTTCCTGTGTTTCTTGAGCTGAGGGGACCTGAACACAGTACTCCAGATGAAGGTTACCCTTTTTTTCCTCCACAAAATATCTCTTTTATTTCGGAGTTTTTTCAAATTTAATTAATACTCAGGAAACTATTCATTAATACTTGGGTTAACTTGAATAGAAAATTATCTAAGCTATATAACTAAGTATATACTGAAGAGCTACCTAAAAGGAACACGCAAACCTAATCCTTCAACAGAGATAAACTCTGGCAAACAACATTAGACACATAAATTAGAATAGCTATACACCAGGAAAATGAAAGAGAAGGGAGTAGAAGGAAGAGGAAGGTAGAAAAGGAAAATCTAAAAATATAATTTAGATTGTATACATTCCAGTAAATTTTGCTATCAGTGTTTTTGACCTAGATTCCTGTCACTCTTTTCTGATGAAACTACTAGATCTGAAACAAATACCTGTAAAGCTATAAGCATATGATAAATGCCTGAAATCAGCGGTGATGGTCCTGAGCATTGAGCTATAGAGGTGGTCTTTCTAATCTGTCTCTTAGTCATTCTTCTTACTCCAGAGCTGTGAATAGAAGTTTGAACTCTAGTATGAACAGCTAAATAGTTTTGCCCCTGCCTAGTGATCTATGTCCTCAGATCTGACATGCAGTCACACCCTGCCATCTGACTGCAGACAGAAAAGAGTAGCATCCAGACAAAATTTCTAGTCAGGGCCAAGCTACGCAGTGACAAATCAAATCCGTCTATATCCATTTTTATCTGAACAGCAAACTGGTATGATTTACACAAGCCAATGTAATGCTCACAACCATAATAAATTAACCATGCAAATTATTATATTATGTTCATGCATCAATCCTCTTTATAAACAACCAGCCTGTCATACCATGAGCTTCTTAACTTCAATTGACCTGTCATAAGCCATTAAATTTCACACATTGGCAGTAGCAGAATGTCATGAACTGATCAGATCATGAATCCCACTTTTCACCAAGCCAGTTGTTTTCTAAAGGCTCTCAGATATGACAAAGGTCAAAAGACAGCTCTTTCCAAGAATAATAAAACCATATATAGGCACCCATATTAATCTATCAACTTTTTCATAAAAATTCCATACATTCATCAGATTTGACTGATTCAGTTGTCTTTCTCGTTTAATTGTCAACTATAACACTACAAGCTGCACTATTATAAAATTTTTCAAAAGTAAGGCTATTTTGTAACAAAATATGGTTTTTGTACACCTAATTTGATAAGAATACTGATCTTATTTTCTAAGCAGCATGCTTACATACTACACACAGATATTAAAAATTAATAAAAATATGTATTTAGTTTTAATGCATTTTTAATGCATTTATTTTACCTCTTTTATTCACAGCAATTCTAATATAGACAGTAAAGAATAAATGCTCAGAACTGAGAATAAAGATTAACTGTTAAAATGATGTATTCCAATAACAACCAGGTATACAGCAGTTAAAAACAATTTATTCAAGTATGGAAATGACAGTTATTAAAACAAATATCAGGAAGTACTTTCTGGGACAGCACCCTACTCCTTGTCACTCACAGAAATATTCTTATCCCTAGCCATATGTAGGGAACTAAAAATATTCTTCCAAAAGGTGTTTGCAGAGTTATTTGTATAGGAAATACACATTTATTTTGCAATACTTTATCATACAACCCAGGACGTTACCAGATGGCAATCAGATAGGTAAGATCATGCCCCGCTTTCCCTGTTACCTAGTGGTGATGAATACAGCTGTAGTAAAGAAATAGTTGCTGCAAAACACTTTGCACTATGGTGTAGCTGAATATGACTTGTCAAAGCAAGAAGACACTGTTCTCAATAGGCCTTAGCAACCTTTACAGATGAAGCAGGAAATGATAATATTGTGATGTGCAAATATCAGTAGTCTCAGAAATAGTTTTGTTAAGTACAGTGAGAAAAAAAGACACTGAAAGTCCACTGTAATCAATGGCTTAAGTGCATCATATACCTACATACATCAGCTGCATTTAAATTTTCCACTGTTTAACAATCAGTTTCTTCATGTGTGAAATTTTTTAATTTCCAATTAAAAAAAAAATTAAAAAGTGAAAGGAAAATCTTTTGTAATAGTGAATAAGCAGAGTCATTTTAATCATCAATTCATTGCTTTTCACACACACACACACACAAAAAAAAAAAAAACAAAAAACAAAACGTAAAAATTTTTCATAGGACCACATAGTTTTTCTCTGCCTCTACAAACATATATAACAGATAAATCAAGCCTTATTTAAAATCCGGGTAGCAAATATATTATACAATCTAGTAGAAATTTTCTGAAAGTCATACACCTTAAAAAATATTTCATTATTTTTTTCAGTATCAATGAAAACGTGTGTCTGAACTAAAACAAAAGTACAAACACTCAGGAGTAAAAATTGGTTCGTACTCTGTTCAGTGTAGCCTATATATTTACTATTGAGGCCACTGTTGAAATAATGATCAGATGATGAATTTATATTAAATCATTTTTCTTTCCTCATCTTTGTCTGCAAAAGTGTTTGTATATGTCAAGTAGGATTTTTATTTCTTTGCCTGCAAATTTATTTTTTGATTTTTATTAAATGCCTTACTTCCATGAGATCTGCGGGCTGACCATTTTAATGTGTTAAATCACTGCTACATCTGACTATAAGATAGGACCCCTCAGGGGCTGAAACCCTTTTAACATTTGGCTATGTGCAAACATAGACGTAGATCACTTAGGTTCTTTGTAAAGAGGAAAAAAGTTGTTAAGATTTAGTAGGTGGCTCTGTGGAGGAAAATTCAATCTCAGTCAACTGCTTTGGTATCAGCACACATTCTTCAACTTCACTAATGACCAGAAGCAAACAGTGTGCCACAAAACCTCCAAGCAAACAAATGATGATAACAGACTTTTGGGAGCTCAACATCTTGTATTAATGGCAAGGTATATGCGTAGGACCTTATAAAACTGAGTAAACAAATGAAAAAGTAGTGAATAATTTTTTTTGAGTTTCAAATGCAGTGCAATACATCTAGGGGATAGTAATCAGAAACCACACTGCAGACAATGCTAGAGTTGGAACTAGCAGTTGCAAATCAAGAAGAAAAGTACTGAGAATACTCCTGACAGTTCTCTGAAATCATTACTTTAAACTATAGTTAAAAAAAATATCTAATATATTTCATTAAAAATCATATGAGGAGCAGAGGCAGGATATTACTTTGATACATATAAAAATTTTGCAAGGCTCCATTGTGAGAACTCTGTGCAGATCTTAAGATCATCAAATACAAAGCAGAGCTAGAGGCAGCACCATTGCAGTGGTGAAACAACTGTCTCAATAGGAGACACTGAAACGACTGTAACTTTTCAGATAAGACTCAGTTTTACAAAGTCATATGGTGGGATGAAGGATGAAATAAGATGAAAAGAAATTTGTTGATCTCTACATGCCTCCATATTCAAACTAAATGGAATTCACTGAAACTAATAGGAGATCAATATTCCATTTTAAAACAGAAAGAATGAGGGAAAGGGAAAGGGAAA
>NW_024884142.1:20714872-20728546 GCF_019232065.1 Centrocercus urophasianus
AGGGAAAGGGAAAGGGAAAGGGAAAGGGAAAGGGAAAGGGAAAGGGAAATATTAGATTACTAATTATCAAAATATGGATAAAGAGATGAAAGTAAAAGCTGTTTTTTTTTAACTAATTCTTCCTTCTCTCTTCCTATCATTGCTAATGATTATTATATTAGTTTAATTTCTCACTGAACCTTCAATCCAAGATCTATCTCTATATATTTAAAATATAAGTACAATCAAGAGCCATTCCACAAATACTTATTGTGATTTTCTTCTACTTCTAGTTTTCTATTTTTTTCCCCTGCTTCCTCATCAGAGGAGGCACCAGAGGAATTATAAACACACAAAAAAACCCTTAAAGATTAATAACCTTAAAGATACCTACATTGTTTCTCTGTTAAGTCTTTTCCTACATTTCAGGATATGATTCAAGATAGAAAATACATATTATTATCATATATAAATTCAAATTTTATGTTAGCAAGCACTGAAATCTGAGTTACTGTACCTATTTCAGCTGCCACTGTGTGTTAACTTCTGTCAGACGCTGACATTTAATGACAGCATCATATATTTCAGAGAACAAGTTAAACTTCAAGAAGTCACACTGGGATTTTATTTTTCATTTCCCATTATTTGGAAGAGTTAAAATTTTAGGTATGTTTTTGGAAGATTATAAAGCTGATGTTCTAACAGAGTAGCAGAAGTAGCCCATAAATTTAATAACAGACTTTGTAGATAAATGTTGACTGATTCCTGTTGACTTATGCCTGTTGCTGACTAACCTACTTTACAAATATTAGAAAAAAGTACCTGTCTGTTCCTAGAGATTAGAAGAATTTTTGTCTGCAATATAAAGACCCTACAGGAACAACATCCAGAAGGCAATGTTGAAGTTGAAATTGATGGTATTATGATTATTATTGTTAGTTTCTAACTACATCTTGGAGAAACCAGACAAAGTTGAACTAATGCATTGTGTTCGGGATCTTTGTTCATAACAAAGGTATATCTTTCATTTCAGAGACCATTAATGGAATTTCACTACTAGTCATAGGCTTGGATTTCCCATTGTGTGTCAGTCATAGTAAAAGCTGGGTTACTTACAGAAAAGAACAGGTGAATAAGAAGGGCATTTTTTGGTAGTACGAGTTGTGCATATGAAATGTTGAGGTATAAATCTTTAAAAACTCATGGATAATTACAAAACAAAAATCATTTTGCAATACCTCTTTGTACTGAATTTCATATAAAATTTTAACTGATGACCAAGAATTATTCTTTATGTAAAATATTTGTGAAAGTTATATGAGAAAATGACTTGTCATACTTACTTCTCATGTGTATCATGTACATGTATATGTCTTAGGCCCCACCTAACAGAAAAACACTGTTGTCCTTATCACTGTAAACAAAGAAAGACTAAATAGATAGCAGTGGTTTATCAATAAACTTTTCTTGCATCGCTCTGTTTTCTGAAATATGGCTTACAACAGATATGATGGCAGCCCTCAACTCCACTCAAAATCATTGTAACTGCTCTGAACAGATTCTTGTCCACATAACCTGAGAGACGTTTTTCTTCATAAAATAAACACTTTGGTTATATCATTAATCTGCAGTGATATGATTTGCAGTTTGTTTAAAATACTCGTAGTAAAAATTGTAGTAAGACAGCATGAACTCCTGTTTTACTCCTGCAGAAATTGTTTCCTTTTCATGTCATAACACATGATAGCATTTAATTTATAATCTCCCAAAGTTATTTTTTTCATAACTGAATATACGATGTCTGCTTCAAAACTAAGGCCTCCTATTTTACTACACTGGCTCACGAAATCAGAGGTGGATGTTGGTGGTATAGCAGTGGAAGTTGAGACTTCTCAGCAATTTTCCTTTACATTGTGTTGTCGTGTGACAGATGGCGGGAGAAGGACAGTCTCAGAAAGTGGTGTGTGACACGGAAATGAGTATGAAGCAAAGGTGCATCACTGAATTTCTCCTTGTACCAAAAAAAAATAAAATAATAATAATAATGCTTTTTGAACCAATGCTTTTTGAACATTTCTGAAGACCAATCACACAATGGATAGATATGAGCACAATGGGGTGATGGGTTGTTCATTCCAGCAGTTGTGACAGCCATGTGGTATCTGTTGTGGTTTCCATGGAAATAAATATATTGGAAATACTACTTGCAGAGCAGAATTAAGTACTACAGCATTGTTAACACGGAAGAAACTTGTTTACACAAACTTGTGCGTAACCTAATGAAGTAATAAACTCTGCATTTTACCATAGTATATTTTAATCTTTCATACAGTTTTCAAAAAACAGTTCATTCTAATTACATGAAGAGCTACAGTATTTCTTTTTTTGCTGATGAAACATTTTAAATAATTTAATTTCAGAGTACATTTCTATTTAGCTATCCTTGAAGGTTTAATGTAATGAGATCTGATATTTGCTGTACATGTATTGTATGCACACAACATGTAGAGCATGAAGAAGCTACACTATTGCAAGGGGTTTTTTTTTTTTTTTCATTACCTTCAGCTCTGACAGTATGTCTTACCCTCAAATTTCAAATTTTTACCCAATAAAATTAAAATACTTGAAATGTTTATTAATCTATATTATTAATGTAATTTTACTAAAATGAACATTAGCACAAAATTGCACTTAATATACAAGTATGGATTTCTTTTTCCTGTACCAAAAATTGACTTTTTGTTTGCACATCTTGCTGTGACTTAGATGGTCCTTAAAACTGTGTGTGCATGTAATGGTGAATCTATGAATGTTCTAAATTATATTTTCTGAAAAATGCAAGCACGAGGTAAAGTATCTGTCTCTAAATCTTCTACTGAAAAATTAATGTTTGTATCCCAAACATGAGATTTTAATTGTTAATTCATTTAATTAATTAACATTAATTTTCTACTGTACTGGATGTAATTTTGAATACAAAGATACAATAAAAATGTTTGCTTTGTATCATTTTATAACACAGAGCCAGAAACCATAATACTGAAAATAATCAGTTTGATATAATTACAGATGCCATTTTCTACTCTATAGAAATCTTTTTTTGTATTTAAGTGTTAATTAATCCTAACTGTCATGAGCTAGACATTAAAAAAAAAAAAAAAGGAGGGGTGGGGAGGAATTATATTTATGTGTCTTTGAGGCATCTTTTGAGCAAAATTTGATTTCCAGTAGATAATATATATCCGTATGTATTCATCTATAGAAGTATCTAGAGAACGAAGTAGATAGAGAAGAACCAAGAGCAAAATCTAGATTATGTACTGAATTCAAAACTCAAAGTACCTACTTACTCAGTATGTACCCTGACATATAAAACATAATTCCGCTAAGAGAATGGTGTGTCAAGAGGCAAAGCAAATACTTGATGAAACTTTTCTGTGATGTACTTATCTATCATTCACATGTAAAAGACTGCTCTCACATAGTTTGTTAATGAATTGGACTGACCTCTCTGACTATTTAAGTAAATTTGTTTGGTATCCTTACTGTAGCCTTCAGTTACTGTACTTATTTTACTTTTTTCTCCAGACTAGATGATACCTTCTCTTTGTCAAAGTAGATAATCTGTCTATCTTATGAAGAGTCATTTATATAACTTACATTTTCTTCAAGTCCAAGGACTTTTGACTACAAGGCACATTTTTAATTCAGAGATAGCCTCAGCTGACAGCATAAATTGTTCCAAATATGCTGGTTTCTCAGCATCTTATCACAAGAAATAATGATGAACTTTTCTTGTCATCAACATTAATAAATAAACAAACAAACAAACAAATTAATTAATTAAACTGCTAAAGAAACACAACTAACTGGAGATGCTAGTGCCACATCCCAACAGACACAGTAATACTTTGGTGTCCTAGTTTCAGTTTGTCTTGAACTTCCTGATACAATTCAAGTCCAAACTGCCCCTGAGGTTTATGAAGCAAGTTCCCTCTTAAGAGAATAATTTTTCTTCAACCATTAGCTGAGAGTTTATGGTATCAGTATAAAATATTATTGTAGTCCAAATCCCAGCCCACACAGAACAATTACATGCTCCAGATGCAGAAGCTTAATTCACCAGCTCTGAAAAACACATATCTCTGAATATTAAATAAATTTATTTTCTGTAACTAGTTGATACATTTTGTAAAGTCTCAATATTTGAGCTGATCCTTAAAAAGAGGAAATCATTACATTATACCTTAGATTACACCATTAGAGTGAAGAATAGTATGGAACACCAGAACTTATAACCCCCTTAAATTCAGCTTTCATGAATTTTTCTTATTAGTTCCTCGTTAGTTTCCTTACTTGTTTCCATACAGTCCTTCACCTGCAGGTCTGCTTGTGAACCTCATAGGAAAGGATGCAGATAGCCATAGTGCATCAGTGTCTTGTCACCATTAGCTATACAAGGTCCCTCATTCAAGAGGCTGAAATAGACTTCCTATTTGTTTCCTAATTACACATTAGGGCTTGCTGCCTGAAGTCTGAGCTGGTACTAATTCTGATATTCTGTTGTTAGGGGAGTAGTATGTTCTTGAAGAAAATCTCAGGAAAACAGATTTTTATAATCTAATACTGTCTTTCAAATGGGAAAAGTAAATAAAAAATAGGTAATTACTTTATGGAAAAACTTCTTGACAGCTTTGCAGGCTGTAAAACAAAAAATGTTTTGCATGTGGGATAAAAACTGGGGAGAAGCCCCATACAGTAAAACTGTTAGAACCCTACTGCCATATGGATTTCTTCTATCCTAGCCTCTTCGGTGAGGACAATTAACATGTATCAGAACATGAGGGACAGGCCTAGGCCAACTTCTATATCTTCTGACTGTCCTAAACTGTGGCCAGCAGATTCTATCTGCAGGTATGATTTGGTAACTCTGGAGACATTTATGTGATGAAAACTCACATTCATGTTTAATATACACTGGGAAACTTCGTTTTGCTACAGATCAATCCTTTTTGTCAGACCATCCCATCAAGTGTTGATGATACATTTGACACAAATGAAAAGAACATAGTTTTTCTGCCTCAGAACTTCTCTGTGAATCAAGACAAGCCTCCATAAACAAGGAAACTGGGAGATACATCTGGAATTTGTTCCAAAACAAAATATTAATATGTAATGTGTATCATAATAAAATGATTTTTTTTTTCTGAAACCAGATAAAACTTTTTCGGTTATGAAAAAACTGTATATAATAATAAAGTTCTGTTTAACAATTCTGATAGACTGAGGATGAGATGTTAAAATGATATAGATCATTTTAAAAGATGGAAACATACAAGAAAAAATCTTAAAATTTTTAGAATTGTCACTGTAAAGCACTGTAAAGCAAATTTGCATTCAAAATTAATCAAGTGGAAATAATAACTAACCATGTTCTGACTTTATTATATTCTTCCTTCTTTTTTCTGTACTTGTTATTTCTACTTTATGCACTTCAGTTTAAGAGCTGCCTGTTATTGTATATCTGTATGTATATCTCAGTTTCAAGATAATGAAAGCTGGATAGAACTTCACAGGAAAGTTAAGAGAAAATATTTGTGAATTGAACAGTGCTATAAATGAGGGAATCAGGTAACAGTTCTTCTCTAAGTATTTTTAAAATAGCAAATTAAATAAAAATGATCCTCATATGGTTATACAATTTATGGTATTCATGGAGGTAGCATAACTCCTCAAAAGGTTCAGCTATGCTCGTGTTTTGATGTCAGACTGTGGATACTTCTCTTTTAACTTCAGTCAATGAACTGATAATCTCGATGTTCCATCTACAGTAAAAGAAATAAGACAAATACTTCCAGAGGGTCTCTCAGATTTAAAGATCATATTAAAAGTTGACAATATGTTGTAAAATTGTTCCCTTAAGCAGTCTATACAACTACAAAGACTGACATAAAGAACTTGTAAAGGAATGAAATGTATAAAAATAAAGAAGGAAGAAAAAGACTTCTAAAATCATTTTATTGAGTCCACTTCTTAAATAAAATTTGTAACTTTATTTCAAAACGAAATTGGATAATTAGTAATTTTACTGCATTAACTGGTCATAAGTTTCCCCTCTGATAAGTTCAATTTAAAAGGTAGTCAGATGTCTGTAGAAAGCTAGTGCTGCACACAAGCGTTAAACGTAAAAATCCTTGTGCCTCATGGACTGTACTTCCTAGAGCTCCTCGAAGGACTCTAGAGTAAATTACTACTCACTTTTACTAGTTACTCCAGCTAATGTAGCTCATGATCCTCCATGGCATAACTTGTCAAGTACAAATGGAATCAAATTCTAATCCTGCTACTGTACTGTTACAATTTCTATTATGTTGCAGAAGTCATAAGTAAGGACAGTAATGTTTTTATTTATATATTTTTATATTTTCTTTTAAAACTTTTTTGGGTTTGGTAGGTGATTGGTTGCCTGCAAGAGGTCTGATGTGTGCATTATCAGACAATAACAGACCTGGAACAAGATGAGAGCTCACTGCTCCTCATTTTGCATTCTGCAAAATTTTCCATAACTTCTTATCAGAAGTCAGTGAGAATTGTGTAAAATATTTATAAAGTTTAATAAAACATCTAGAAATCTATCTTGTGGTCCCCCTTCCAGCCTCCCACGTTCCCCATTAAAAATATCTATTTGTCAAGAGACAATTAGATATTTCCTTTAGCTCATAGTATATATACCTTGTACAGGGTTTTTTATTTTTTCTTCTTTGACAAAGTCACCAATTTATAGATATCATGGTATATTTTGCTTTGAGAATTATTTCCTCTCTAGAATAAATATTAAGGTATAAAATGCTGATGTCACTATAAACATGAAAGATATAACAGATCTGGGAAAAAATCCAAAGTGCTTCAAACTGACTTTTCTGCCAAGCTCAGGCTTTTTTACCTGAAGCTCTCAGCTCTCTAAAACAGAGCCATCTTTGAAGATAATGCAGATGTCATCTGAAAATATTAGATGTGTGATTGGAATGCAAAATGTCAGTTCTTTTCATCAAGAAGGCCCCCCCCCCCCCGAAAGCCTTTCAAAAGCTGCTTCTTAATGATTACACAGCTATTTATGATCTAGAAATATAATTTTTAAATGTGTTTATTTTTATCAATACAATACAATGCATATTTCAATTTTTACAAGTACTTTTTTTTTTTTTTTTTTTTTTTTTTTAGGGAATAGTTTCAAAAAGTGATCAGCAAAACTATACGAATGAGTACTCAGATGTTTAAATTCTATCATTAGCAATTAAAGGGATGCCAGGTAGGTGTTTCCTGAGAGAAAAGATGCTCTGTTGAATTTCAGTACTTTCAGGGTAAGTCACAAAGACAGATTTCTGATCTGATGCTAAGCTGCAGAAAACTGACTAAGAAAATGAGAAAAATCTGGGATTCATTTTCAAGCAAGAACAAATTTTCTTAGTTTCATGGGTTCTGTATACATGAAATCACTAAATGTAAGAACTTAGATCAGGTGTCCTGTCTGTGTGTATGAATCCTTCTTTGCTTTCTGGCTCAAAGCTTGCTTTCAGAGGTATTTCTTGTGATAAGACTCTAGGAGACAAGAGATGGGTGTTGCCCATGGGTGTGGCAATCAACATCACTGTGTGGACAACTTTACATTTGAAAGCATTTATTTGCCTTCAGAAGAGATTGCTCAGGACTGTTTACTGGCAAAAGACCTAGCCTGTGGCCAAATAACTCCTGTTTGCTATGGCAGAGTGGAGGATAATACCATTGTATCCTGTGAAGGCAAGATACCATGTCAAGTGGCCGTCATTGCCATGGTCACAGTCATAGTCAGCAGAACAACCCACCCACCACTACTAAAGATCAATGATTGAACTACGAACCACACTGGATCCATGGTGGTGACTATCTCCCTCTTGCTTCCTAAAAAGACTCCTTGCTTCTTCTTTCCTATCTTGTCTATCGCTCTCCTTCCCTTCACCATTACCCTAATTCATAATAGTGTTCTTCCTTCCCTTCCCCATCTCCCTGATTAGGATTTATAATAAACTGGTCAGACCAACATTTAAACCATTGCTTCTTAATCTCACACCAAATATACATATATTAAAATAACCTTCTCTCCCTCCTGTAAATTGGAATGAGACACTGGGTCAACTACTTTTTTTCTGGTATTGCTAAACCTGATACTTGTCTGATGTCTAATGCCTCCAGCAATAAAATCTATGGGTGCTACAGTGTTCCTTGCTTCAATTAAATCTTACTGATTGATAAAATTAGTGTTGATACATTTTAAAACCTTATGAGAACTGGTTTATTTCCACTAAACTGTCAAAAGTGTTCATTTTCTATTGCATAGTGAACCTGTGCACAGTAAACAAACATTTGGGAAAAGGAAACATCTGACTGAAAAAGCTTGTACTTGTGGACTGTGGTCCAAACATAGCCTGATGAAGAAGGGGAGAGATTGTGCATGACCAGAGAGCAGGATGGGGCGTAGGTTATGTAACTGTCCTCTTGATACTGAGAATGTCCCAGCTATGTAGGCCGAATAAGGCCATAGCTGTGCCTCTGTCAGTCCCCTCACTTTATTTATGCCAAAGAATGTACAACCTAGTACTCTTGTAAAGTGCCTGATCTATGACTGGAAGTTGCCAAGGAAAAGAGAAAATCCTGCCTTTGGAAAAAAGACCATAAAACATTAACATTAACATACAAACAGTCCCACACATTTTTGGGAACTGAAAATAAGGTCTTAAGGAACCATCGGAAGCTTCTCTGTTTTTGTGCAAAGTAATGTGTTTTTCATGTACTTGCTTTTATCTCAGTCTGCATACCTTGATACAGTTCATTCCCCCCTTTAGTTTAACATGGCAAACCACACACAAATGGAACTATAAAGTTGGAGGACAGCTTTCAGAGATACCCCCAAGTGGGAGACCCCCCAGCATATCTGGGGTGGAACACTTGTTCTTTTTTTAAACTTTATTATCAGTAACAGAGAAATATAGGATTTTTCCTATAATTGATTTGAATTTAAAATTAGAAAATTGTATACTTTATAGTTCAGCAAATAGTCAATCAGTGAAGTGACACTATCATAAAAAGCAAAAGAGTAAAATTTGAATTGCAAAATGAATAAGCTTCAGTCAGGAGACTTCATTGGGGTTTTTTTGTTTGTTTGTTTGCTTGTTTTCATCTGTCCTTAAAAAGTTTTTGGAGATTAAAAAAAACACAAATAAACAAGCAAACAACAACAAAATCAATCAAACAAACAAACAAAAGGAAAATGTACTCCAATTGTTCACTTAAGCAGGCAAAACTTCAAATTTATTATTCAGAGATTCTTAAGACATCAACGATGCCTACTCAGATCTAGAAGATGTAAAAAAGGGGCAGTGGAGAGATTATGTTCTTTCTACCAAATACAAACCAGAAAGGACAGCCAGAACGTCTAAAATGAAACTAAGACTGGTCAATTGAATCATAGCCTGTGTATGAAGTCACTAACCTTAGGGTTCAGACATTTCGCTAAAATGAAGGTATCTAAACCAGGGGCTGGAATCTCATCTCTAGCAGTTGGTAGCTTCTATATTATTCTGTATTATAGAATATATTATTGGGATAAAACCTTCATTCATAATGAAACAATATTAATTTATTTGCCCCCACTTGAATATCTTCTCCCCAAGCTGAATTTCACCCTTTGCAATACATTATCTGAATATCTCTTGTAAAATATTGAGAAACTGAACAAAAACAGTCCTGGAACACTCCATGTATCGTATAAGTGCTTAAGATCATGAGCAGATGCAGTTCTTAGATCACACTCTGTTTCTATGAAGCTTAGTCGTTGAAGACAAGCTTCCATCAGTATACACCAAACCTCTAAGCAACTATTTTCTCTCATTTGCCTTTCTTTAATCTTTCTCTCTTCAGATCAGTAGAAAGAGCCCTTACACATTTCCGTATGTAGGGACATCCGATGTGCTTAATCCCACTAAAGAATAGCAGAGAGAATCAAACAATTCCTCTCTTATTCTCTGTTACACCATGCTTGATATTTTAGCCTCAATTTTTTCCTACTAACCCTGTAGATGATGAATAATTTTTACTTTATTTTTGGTATTACTCCTTTTAGCAATAAAAAATGTCTTATTCATAGAGTCATAGAATGGTTTGGGTTGGAAGGGACCTTTAAGATCATCTGGTTCCAACCCCTGTTATGGGCAGCTCCCATAGAACAGGTTGCATAGAACAGTCCCATTCATCCTGGCCTTGAATATTTCCAGGGAGGAGGCATTCAAAGCCTCATAGGACAGTTTTGTTCCAGCATCTCATCACCCTCATAATAAAGAATTTCTTTCCGATATCTAGTTTAAATCTAACCTCTTCCAATTTAAAACTATTTTCCCTCATCCTGTCATTACATGCCCTTATAAATATCCCTCCCCAGCTTTCTTTTAGGCTCCCTTAATGTACTGGAAGACCACTATAACGTCTCCTCAGAGCATTTTCTTCTCACCGATTCATAAGGTTGATCATGATAGAATAGTAGAAACATATGACAGAGATTTTCTAAAACAAAGACACTGTACCATCATGTTTATTTTAAAGGAGAATTTCTGGAAAAGATCATAGTATAGCAACAAAAATCTGAATGTGGACTGAAAATTTATCTTCATAGACTTTCTGTATATATATCAGAGTATGAATGATGAAGTTGATTCACAGCTTACACTGGAGTAGAGACAAATTCCTGTAACGTCTGAAAAGAAAGCCATTCAAATGTATGTTAGTAGTTTTCAGATTTCAAAAGAACAGATATGCTAAAATGGAGACGAAAATGTTACTGATTCAAAATTCAACTTCATTCAAAGACTGTCTAATCTTATTTATTAACCAGATTTTTTCACACATTCTAAATAATTTAATACAATTTCATTGTTGACTGTCATGTTGGATGCACCCATCATGTAGACATTCTCTAGTAAAGATGATGTGGATGCCTTGGTAAAGCTTAACAAATTCTTGTAACATACATCTACATTTTTCTCCAGATGTGTATCCTGAAAATAGTGTAAGAGTGTCCTAATTATTTTCTGCTTCTCTATTTCACTGAAACCTTGTTTATCTTTTGTAACTTTTTTTTTCTGTTAAAGATGTCTATTTGGACAGATAATTGTACATCATGTTTTCAGCTTCTTTTGGAAGTCTTACCTGTAAAATGGAAAGTATTAAATGGCTTCTAATCATAGGCTCATTTAATGGCTTAGTTTGGAAGGTGACTTAAAGATTACCTAGCTCTTTGCCAGTCTCCTATCACACGAGATCATCAATCATATTTTGTCCTGGTATATATTTTAACCTGTAAGATTTTTATACAGTGATTTTGACTCACTCTTCATCTTTATAACAATAGTAATAACGAAAATGGAAAAATAGATGGTAAGTATAAGATAGTAGGTTTGTAATTATAAAAGTATATTATTTTCTGAGTTTATGAAAATTATTCATTGGGCAACATTGGGTTGGAAGGCACTAATTTTATTATGCTAATAATTAAATGTGTGACATAAACCTGTACTGCACCTTGAGAAATGGCAGAGTAGGTAGACATGTAGGCATGGCAGACATGCCAAAAAAAGTACAGAATCTGGGATAAATATTTTAGTAATTGTGAAATGATACAGCTTGCAATGTGAATAGACAGCCTTTTCTACCTCCTTGTTCATGGCTACTCCTCAAAGAAAAATACGCGTTGTGAACCTCTTGGCATTTCCCTAATTCTCTCATCTCTGAGAATAAAACGTGCCTAGGAACTTGGCATTAACCATCATCCAGAAGGTGTATAGTTTCTATAGATTCCATGGTAGTTGCTTTTTTTTTTCTTTTTTTTTTTTTTGCAGAATTATAAATCCATATGAATCACTTTCACCTCTCATTATGGCAGGAAAAGATGATGACGAGATAAGCTTCCAGTATAGCTACCTGCAATTGAAATACAGCATTATAGCATTCAGTAGGCACTATTTTGAAAACAAAAACAAAAATGTGAGAACAGATATAGAAAACTAAAAATTCTCATGAACATTTGACTTTGAAATAAAATAATTAGAATTTTAAAATATTTTTTTATTTTTCTTTTTTTCTTTTCAGAAAGTAAGAATAGTTGTACTTGCGTAGGAAAATAGCAAATATGAGAATATAAGCTGTACAGTTCTCATATTTTTTTCCCCACTAAGCAATTTTCTTGTAATAAGTGCTTTTATTTTTGTCACTTAAGTATGTGAAATGATGACACATTAATTTATAACTTCAGCAAATGTTTTACAGTTTTGAATGACTAGATCTGTTTAAGAATGTAGCATACCCTGCGTATTTCTTGTCATGCCACTGCTGGTACTAAATACAGCTAGGGAAGCTGGCTTATAGAGCCCCATGTTAAAAGAGTATGTTTTTTGCATATATATAATGTTGCTGCTAATTGAAAGAGATTAATCCACAATTGCTTTAGCAAGATTCTAAATCTGAATAATCTGACAAATTATACACTTAAGCCACATGTGAAAGATTTTCTGAGGTTAAATAATGCAATATCTCTGTGGTCATACCCTGGAAGTTTTACAATTAGTGTTATTTATTTCTAGAAACAGCAACAGCAAAAATTACCTCCATTCAGTCATTTAAATTCTTCTCTTAAAATATTTCTGTAAATTCTAGCTTCTAATAAACATAATGCAATACCATGCCTTTATGAAGAAGAAAAGTTCATAACTGGTAATTTTTTTTCTAGCAAAGAAGAAAGGCTTCTGTGAAATATCAAGTAATCAAATGCACGTCTGCACCTCTTTGCAGGATCTAAATATAAAAATTGAAGATATCTTTAGAAAAGTTTGCAAAAGTCAAATTGACTTAGGAGTTTGGAGACCAATATATATTATTATGAGTTACATGTCAGAAATAAATGCTGGGAAGTTTGTTTCTGGTATCATTTTTGTTATGTGATCTTTTGCATAGTTTTATATATTAAGAAATCAAAGTTAATGTGAGTTTAAGAAATCATATCAATGTATTTCTTTAATTTTTATTTTGCCAATTATAATTTTTTAAAATCTAGTCTTCGACCTGAAGGATGTCCCAGACATCAAAGTGTAAACTGAGAGTGTGAGGTGTAGGAAATCTCTCCATTGCTTCCCTTAGCAGTAATGACAGTTGCACAAATAATTCTTCATTCACCATGCTGAAAATATTCCCTTAAGATTTATGAAAGTAAAAGAAACTTACTGTAGGGGTGAAACCCTTGTAATGCACTACTTAAATAGATTTTGATACCTGCAGAGAAAAGAAAATGAAATTTTAGAAGCTGCATTTAGCTGATAACATAACATTTCAAAGAAGACTATACAAGCATAAGCAACTATGTTAGAAAAACGGTGCTAGAAGCAGTGGTTGTACAGACAGATAAAATATAAGGGATAAAAAGAACAGGTTGTAACCCTTGGGAATGGAAAGGAACATGAAAGTGCTGAGGGCTAAAAGCATGAGAAGTTATTCTTGGATTCTGTGAAAAGGAGGATCTTCTAAAGAAGCTTTAAAAAAAAAAAAAAGAAAGAAAGAAAGAAAGAAAGGAAAGGAAAAGAGAAAGGAAAAGGAAAAGGAAAAGGAAAAGGAAAAGGA
>NW_024884142.1:20728646-20731869 GCF_019232065.1 Centrocercus urophasianus
AAAAGAAAAAGAAAAAGAAAAAGAAAAAGAAAAAGAAAAAGAAAAAGAAAAAGAAAAAGAAAAAGAAAAAGAAAAAGAAAAAGAAGAAGAAAAAGAAAAAGAAAAAAAGGATGGAAAACTAGGCAAGAAGATACTACAGCCTGTAATGATGATAAAAGGTTACCACAAAACTATTATAGCTATGTGTAGAAGGGGTATGGATAAGTGGTCTTATAGATAAAGGACTTATCTACAAATAAATGTGAGGTAATGTGAGGTTTCTGTAATGTTTCCTGCTTTTAGAGCTTCTGTGGAATGCTAGCCCTACGAAAGTTAGAAGGCTCTTTTGTAGTCAGGATTTTGTTTCATAATTTCTTCTAAATCATTATTTCTTCCGTATGCTTACTGCATATTCACCATATTGTCATTCATAAATCTGGATTTTGCAACCACGTTTCTGCGTATCAGCTTACCTTACTTCAATGTTCTACTGATTTTTGAATGCTTAAAATATTAGTGAAATACTTATCCTTGTTTATATAATATATCTTTGTCTTTTATTGTCTTTTCCATTTTATTCATACAGTTGTATATTCATTGTTCATACAGATTCTGTTAGAATTTTTTATATACAGTCATCAGAAAGTAACTATAAATATATGTATTGTCATGTATGCTTATATATAATTTATTAAAACAAAAGTAAACAAAAGATTGTTATTTAATCCACTAATATGTTTGTAGTCTAAATTTTGAAGATCATTAGAGATCATTAATGGTAAGTTTTAATAAGGGACCTATGAATCAGATTAAAAGTCATATAAAGTAAGTACAAAGTTTAAAACTGGAATTATGTGTTACTTAGAGGAATGTCAAGCTGTGAACAACACAGCTTAACAAGAACTGATCAGTTCTTCACTTGTTTTAAAGATACTATATTTTTGTTGCTGTTTGGAGTTTTCTCTAATGCTGAGTTTAAAGTTTACAGAGTGTTTTGAGTATCTACTCAAAATGTACATGTACAATCATGATAAAACAGACTGGTGTATACTTCTCTACTGATCCTCAACAAGATAGTTTGAATTGTGGAATTTAAGGCATCTGATTTATCTTTTTGGTGTTACATACCAATTCTATAAGGAACAAAGACTTAGTATATTAGGTATTCTGTAACAAACCGGACAGAAACACTTGAAATGGGTTATAATAAACTCACTGTTTAACTCAGTTCAGCAGATTTTAGAATCTTAATGACACACCACCAACAGATTTTCGAAAGATACAGTTTGCTTTAGTCAAGCCAATTTCTGTAACTAAGCTTACTTTTCGAATTATTCCAGTTGTAAAAACATACAAAAATATCTGAATTATATTTTTCCTTTGTGTGATCTCTTTGTTTTGTGTTGTGTTTGTATTTGTTTTTATAGAGCCTAATACAGTAAAACAGTATCATACAAACAACTTCTTCAACATTAGTTAGCATTTGCCTAGGAGTGTACAGTTCTTCTGAATCTCTTCACAGGCAGATTTCTGTCTTATGAACTGGATGAATTGGTTTATTTCTGTCTTTAGGCAACAAATTCTGTAATTCTGATTTTGTTTGTTGTTGTTTTTTTCTGATTTTCTAATTTCACTTCTGTTTCATTATTTTTGCCATTGATTTCATCCTCTCTTTAAAATATATTGAGTTTTGATCTCATGCAAGACTAAATACCTCCAGCTGTAGGAATCCAATGTCTAATTCCTTCTCTGATCTTTTAAGATATTACTTTGTCAATGGAGTTTTCATCAGCGAAACATAAAGAATTCATCTGAGCCATACTGAAATAAAAATGTTATTTTTTATGTTGACATACTGTACAATCAGTTCCACTAGTTTTATCACACATACTGGAAAGAATCCTTGTATGGGTTCAAAATAAGTCACCTTTATTTGATAATTGAGATGGGGAGCTGATGCTGTTGCTTGTTTTAATCAATCCATGAAATGAAAATGATTATAAACACACCAGCACAATGTATCCCCATGAGATTCTTGTAATTGGGATGATCATTTAATCGGCACATTCTACTTCCCCTGGGGAATGTCATTTAGGAGGACCTAGTTTACTCTGCAGTTACAGGACTTGTTATGTGAAATTCTCAGCCAATATTACTTGTAAAGAAAAATGAAAAAGATACACAGACTTTTCATCTTTAATTGTCAACAGCATAAAATATAGGAGCTTTGGAATGTCAGATTCTTCACATGAAATGCTGAACATATCAGAGATAATGATGATAAAATATCTCCTGAGTTTGTTAATACTAAAAAAATAAGTATTTTTAATTAATCAATTCAGGTACCGATATCAATATAGTATTAAAAATCACAAATAATTAATCAAAGTTTTAATATTATTTTAGTGATGATTATTTCAGATTGACAGGAATCACATGGAGTCATGAGGGCAAATGCATCAAATAGAAGATGAGATTGTGATAGAGCTGTTGATTTAGCAATTATGCTGATTGTGATATCATTTTTTTTTTTTTTTGTATGCATGTTCATAAGTCTGTTCCAAAGTTAAGTGTCTGTTAGCAAGAAAATATTTCATATTTGTCATGGGTTTATCTTGGCTGATCTCACAGTGCTTCCCCAACAGTTCTCAGTTTCACCCTGAACAGGACAGGCTGCAGTTACAGATACAATTTTGCTTTATTGAGAGTTTTCAGGACAAATCCACTGTTGAAGAGTAGGGGCCTCTGTAGCAGCAGAGTAGGTAATTACTCCAACATGGAAACCATAGGTTCCAGATTTTTTTCCACAGTCTTCTCTGTTGCTTGGAGCTTTTCCTCCCCCTCCTTCTTCTCTCACCTTGGTGTCTGCAAGGTTGTTTTCTCTCACAGTTCTTCACTCCTCTATCACATATCTGCTGCACAATTTTTTAAAAAATAATTCTCAAATACATTATCACTGAAGCAGTGTCATTTTAATTGGCTCAGACTTGGTCAGCTGCAGGTCCATTTTGGAGCTGGTTGGAATTGACATCGTATAAGAAGGGCACATCTCACTAGACGTCATCTTTATGGTTGCTCACCACAGAAACCTTGACATATGAACAAAATGCAACATTTTACATGTGAACACATGTGACTTACACCATTTTTGAAATCACCAAACACATTTGTAAAGGAGTTTTTGCGTACTGTCACGGAGTTAACTAGATCAATCTATGCCCATGACAGGGGGGTAGTAGGCCCC
>NW_024884142.1:20731969-20778261 GCF_019232065.1 Centrocercus urophasianus
AGGGAAAGGGAAAGGGAAAGGGAAAGGGAAAGGGAAAGGGAAAGGGAAAGGGAAAGGGAAAGGGAGATGGCAGCTGGGCTCAAGGAAGGGAAAAAAAAACAGCAGCAATAATCTATGGAGGAAAACTTATTTTATTAACTGTGATATCGGAATGCAAGATAACCCAATATAATACAATCTAATTGAAATTTGAGACTAATAAGTCAAATAAAATAGGAGAGAGAGAGTTCCCAAGACCAAGTCAAACCTGAAAATCTTGAAATGGCTAGGAAATCACCCTCCAGCACCCACTGCAAGGCAGTAAGAGACCGCTCCACTAGGAAGGGCCAGATCCCATGACTTTTGTGATATATAGGGATAGGTACCTGGAATTGGAGCATTAACAATCTAACTCCCTGTGCAGTACATGATGTTATGATATGGAATACTGAAAACCAAAAAAAAAAAAACCAAAAAAAATACCCGTGACAATCCACCCCTTATTCTACATCACTACATCATGCTTAATTTATATACATATATACAAACAAACAATGATTAAAATGCATTACAAGCACATCTATATAGATCTATGTACACAGAATTACTGACTGCATTCTCCCAACATCAAGTTTCCTTGTGGTACACATCGAACATCCCTGTTTTTCTGCGTCACCCACAAAGTGGATCCTGAGCCCTAGGCAAAAACAATACCATGGAGAGGTTTGCCCTTTCCAGAAGCTGGAAGGACCCAAACTACTTTTCCCAACACGCTCTTTACATGTACTACAGGGACTTTATCTCCCTCTGTGGTATGTAGGGAGCTGGATTGGGTAGGACTATCATGATTCATAGATCCTCTGGTATTGACCAATCAGGTGGCCAAATGCTTAAATGTTCTGCCACCCATTGTGGGGTGGCATCATTGCAGCGTTTCAGTACCTAAAAGGAGCCTACAAACAGGAGGGGAATCAACTCTTTGAAAGGGTTGACAACTGCAGGACAAAGGGAAATGGTTTTAAGTTGAGGGAGGGAAGATTTAGGTTGGATGTCAGGGGGGAGTTCTTTACAGAGTGGTGAGGTGCTGGAATAGGCTGCCCAGAGAGGTTGTGGATGCCCCGTCCCTAGAAGTGTTCAAGGCCAGATTGGATGGGGACGTGGGCAGCCTGCTCTAATATTAACTGGGGAGATTGGTGGCCCTGCCTGTGGCAGGGGGGGCTGGAGATTCATGATCCTTAAGGTCCCTTCCAACCCTGGCCATCCTTGTGATTCTGTGATTCTGCAATTCAGTATAGAGGAAGACAGTGGAACTTAGGTATGTAGAAGGATAGGTTAGCTGATCTAAAATACAGTGTAATTGTTATGAAAACATGAACTACTATATTAAAGTTAAGCTCCATCCACTTTAATAAATTATATTGGTGTAATGGTTTAGAGTCAAAATGTAAATACATGAAAATCTCAATATTAGTATAATGATTAAATGTATTTTATACTGAAAGAATAAAATTGCACAGATTGATGTTAAAAGTATACAGAAGCTATTGAAGAAAAACGCATAAATATCAAATCTGCTAGCTAAAATGTCAACTTGTTTTTTATTTTGCATGTTAATAAAGTACAGAAAAAACGTTTTAAAAACTAGTGGAAATTTAGGGATAATTAAACAAGGGTTTTTTGAATCCACTAAGAACTTCTGAAATTATTTTTTTACTATTTAAAAAACTGCAAAATTTTGCTAGACTTTCACCCAAAATGTAGTGAAACCTTTATAAATGTCTTACATATTGACATTGTCTTTAATGAGTAACTGCTGGTTCACCATAATTCCAAATTGTTGCAAGCATGCACTTAGCAGTGTGCTAATTTTTGTTTGCAGGCTTACTGTCGTTAAGCCCTTAGGCTTGCTCATCATCTGAAGTTTGAAATATCCTTTTGGCAGTGTTGTAAACAATCTGAAAAATGTTAAAAATATCAAGTGCTCCCGTGCCTGAGTATATAACTGCATAAAAGAATTACTAATGTGTGTTATCAGTGAGAGCTCATTTTAAGTGAATATTTATTCTTGATATTATTGATTTAAAAGAAAAAACTGAGTAACGTCACATAGTAAGCAATGAAAGTGAAGAAAAAACTGTGTAAATGAACTGATACAGAACTGCACTCTCTACTTTTCTGAAATTCAGGGTAGAAAATCTGTAATTACTGTTTGCAGAAACTACAACAAAAAGGCAAGCCATGCACTGGGGTGCATCAAGCTCAGCACTGCCAGTGGGTGAAGGACTGGATTGTCCCGCTCTGACCTTACGCAACTTTGAGTACCATATGCAGGTTTGGTTGTCAAAATACAAGGACATAAAACTACTAGATAATGACCAAAGTAGGGGCAGCACCAAGCCCACCAGCATTCAAGAAGTATTTGGAAAATGCTTCCAGATTTTTTTTTTAATTTTGGGGTAGTTATGTGTGGAACCAGAAGTTGCTATTGATGGTCCTTGCTGATTATCACAGGATATTCTACATTCTGTGGGGAATATATTGAACATGAGATTTAAACACAATTTCAACTATATTTTACATGTCATTTCTTATTGAGTTATAAAAGTTAAGAGAGCAGAAAATTGTTTTATCAGAAGCTGTGAATTCTTTCTGTTCAGTCCCTCTAGTGAGACAACAAAAGGAAACAAAATGGCTGAGATTAATCTGATTTTTGCAGTAGTTATGGAGCTCTGGACCACCTTTAATTCATCTTAGAAAATCATTTTCTGGAGTCAATACTTGATGCCGGTAAACTAGATTGTTTTTCCTCTTTTCCTCTATCACTCTCTTCTAGTTTTATGGCCTCCTTCTATTGTGGTGCCCAAAACTGCACAAAGTGCTCGAGCTGAGACTGTGTCAGCATACAGCAGAGCAGGAAAACAACTTCACTTGTCCAGCTACCTGCTAATGCTGTGCTTAATGCACTGCAGGATGTGATTGATCCTTTTAGCTACCAGGGAATAGTCATATTCATCTTGAAATTGGTATTTTTTTCTCAAAATATTATATCTTAGATGATACGAACTCATTTTGAGAAAGAAAAGTGGATACCAAATGATTAGCTGAAATCTGATTTTCACTGTCTGCTAAGTATGTTGAAGAAGACAGAAAGAGGACTGGGTTTGTTTCTAATTCCTTGAAAGAAATAGGATTTCAAGAGTACCAAGGATCTTATTCCCAAATATTATGGTAGGTCTCCCAGAGTTACAGAATCAAGGATCTCCTTCTCTGCTCAATCTCCCATCAGAATGACATCCTCATTTTATCATGCTGACAATAAAAGCTACAGAATAGTAAGGAAACTTACAAGCAACAGGGGAGAAATGTGCCTGACCTAAAAATGATAGACAGCTTAGAGACTGCATAAAACTCCAAATAAAAAATTTTAAAAAGACAACAACGTGTGAACATCAATGAAGAAAACCAAATGCAAGGTGTAATCACATGGACATGAACCATGCAAAAGTCACCACTTAGAGATAGCTACCCTGATGTATAGTTAACTCTCTCTTTGAAAATTGCTAGTAACATCCAACTGAAATAAATTACCTTATAAGCATTCTTGCCACTTTTCTGAAGGTGGGTATGTTAAGACATTTATAAGCTTTGCCACTCTTATGAGTTATATACAGAAATGACTGGAAAGGGAAGACCTTTCAAACCAGCCATCGTCTAAAGATAAGGTTCGTTCATTGGCAGGGTGTACACTCAGCTCAAAGACACACCATCTAACAGTTAAGCACTAAACTGGGTTGTGTGACCTTAGGATTATAGGGAAAGGTTGTGCTGCTCCAAAGAGAAATGGTAATAGAGTTGCTCTCAGGAGGAGGCTGATAAAAGTGTGCTAGAGAACTAATAAAGCAGTGCTGTGCAGAGAGTATCTGTTGTAGAAATCATCCTTAAAAAATGCTTTTTTTGGAAAGTCTGAGGAGGATATAGCTGTGTATTCTCATTGCAATAATTTCATGAAAGAAAAATGTAGGGTGGGTCTCAAGAGCTCTTCAAGCATGATTTTTTTATGTGCACTAAAATTGTCACTCTTGGTATAAGCTCATAAAATAATGTATTCATCTGGGAATTATGGTGCATCGTACTTAGGATGTAGGTTATTTGCTTGTATCTCAGAGGCATTGGATGAAGATTAAAGAATCCCTTGAGTATCTAGGCTTTTCAGACATCTTGGAGCTTTCTCTTAAATGTTCTTTATACAAAAAAAAAGCAGTATGAGCGTGAATTATTTATACTAGATAGGGAAAACAATGGGAAGAATATACAAGAAAAAATTGTTGTATGCATGCAGATTCAGGAACTGTGCAGCTTACATGGAAAACTAACTATATTCACCTGGAAAAAGTTCATTGTAATCAACCCAACAGAAAATGGATCAAATAGGTGTGCATCCTCCTACAATGACAGCTTGTAAGTCTGAGGTCAGAGAGCTTCTGATTTCAAGTTCCATACAAAGCTATTAGAAATTAAAATGGACAGTACATAAACATTTCTAGAATTAGGCTTCATGTTAGTTGTTGATTTAATGCTGTCTTCAAAGATGAGTCTTTCTATTACAAATACCCACTCATCTTATGAATCATACTCTCTGTTCTCCAATAACTGATATCTACATTCAGCCCCCTATGTACAATTGAACTATTTAAGACCTTTGTGAACTGGGCCCCTGGAGAACTAGCATCTTTAAATCTGAAACTTCTCTTCCTGTTTGCATGTGCATTTTGACCAGCTACAAATTATCTCAAAATCTCTGAAGTCATAATTTACATGCGATACTTTCTGGTTAGCAAAGATTCCTCAGCTTCTACGAAAAAACAATTTATAAAATATTTGTACAGTCTTTCTTTGAAGGAAGGTAATGGCACTTAGATTGCACATTTGTCCCATGGGTCATAAGTGTTAGAAGTTGCTGAACCTGATGTTGCTGCAACCCCACTCCCAAGCTGAGAACGTATTCCCAGCAAGCATCTGAATGTATGCACAATGAAGGTACACATGGCTGGCCACGCAGATTAACACAGAGAGATAATTTAGGAATTGCACAAATGCAGACAGTACCAACAGTTTCATGTTTTTACCCTCTATGGTTAATCAACATAAAAGGTCTTGTCTCTGCTCAGAGCAAAAGGAGTTATCCCCTTGCTCTTTAAGTGCTCTTAATCAAGATAAGAGAATTAGGAGTTGGAAAGAGGAGAGTGCATGTTTAACAGCTCAGACACAGGAAGTAGCAACTACATTAAGCTGATTCAGCCAAGGATCTAAGTTAGAACCATACCACAATGAAAAATCAAAAGGTGTTAATAACTGGGTACTCCTTTCTGAGAGGTAATGATGCACCCATTTGCCACACAGATAATCTGTCTAGAAAGAATTGCTGTTCCTGGAAGCCAACATCCATGACATCAAGAAGAGTCTACCAGATCTGATAAAGCTACATGACTACTTTCTGCTCCTTTTGTTTTAAGTTGGGTCACATGATATTACAACTAGGAAATTACAGTGTGCACTTGCAGCTCAGAACTACTCTATCCTGGGGTGGCAGCAGGGTGAGGGAGGTGATTGCCTCCCTCCACCCATCCTTGTCCCATCTGGAGTACTGTATCTATGCCTGGGATCTCCAACATCAGAAAGCCATTGATCTGCTTGAGCAGGTCCAGAGAAAATCCATGAAGATGACCAGAAGGCTAGAGCATCTCTCCAATGAAGAAAGACTGGGGGAGCTGGGCTTGTTAAGTAAAAAACAGAAAGGTTCAGGGAGACTTAATTGTGAACTTACTGTATTTAAAGGGAGCTTATAAACAGGAGGGAGATCAACTTTTTACATGGTCTGATAGTGATAGGACAAGACATAATGATTTTAAATTAAAAGATGAGAGTTTTAGATTAGATGGAGGAAATTCTTTATTCACAGATTGGAGTAGTGCAGGAGTAGGTTGCCCAGAGAAATTGTGTATGCACCATCTCTGGAGCTTTTCCATCTCTGGAGCTTTTCCAACAGTTTTCAAACTGGATGGAGTCCTGGGCAGTCTGATCTAGCAATTGGCAATCTTAAACAGAACAGGGTGGTTGAAACTAAATAATATTTAAGGTGCCTTTCAAGCCAAGTCTTTCTGTGATTCTATGATTCTATGATTAATACATTCCTCCAGTAACTGTCCTTGGTCTCGCATTTACACAGACTGATGTGGAAATGAATCTTTCCAGTAGCTCGCCCACATCCACAGTATCATCAAGAGTCAATGTCAGACTCCCCACTCACTATCTTGGAACTCATGATCTCTTCAATATTCAGCTTACAGACCTTCTGGTCTCTCTGGTATTCAGATGAGAATTTAGTCAACTCTAGTACATACCTCCAAACCTTTTATCCTGCTCACTGAACACTGCAGTCTGACATTTGTTAGGGCTCACACACTGATATACACACCAAACCCCTTATATCCTCTGCCCCATCTCTCCCATTGCTAGACCCTAGACATGTGGTCTCATTCCCATTGCTGGTAACCCCTAGAACACAGATAGAGGCAGAATAGAGACCCTCACATGGGACATGAGTCAGAAATCCAGTTTGGTGAAAACATAGGACAAACTAAAAAGGTAGGATCACCACAGCACGTACTGAGGCTGATCAACACTGGGGACAGATATGGAGCTCCAGAGCAGGGTATTGTGAATCTGACTTGGACACTGGAATGTTCTTACCCAGCGCTTGGAACACATGCTCCTTCATGCATATAGAGAAAAGACTTTTAACATGTAATCTAACATTATATAAGGTGACAGGACTGGTGACACATTTATTAAGCTTTCTAAATAGCATATCTATGGAAAAAATCCCTTAAGTTTCACGGCCTGAACTCCAAAGTCAGGGTATGTTATTAGCCTGCACATTATAATCACAGTTATCTTCCTTGCTACATATAAACTTTCCCCCCCCCCCCCAATAAATATAATAAATTCACTGAAAAGTTAACTTGTGGGATTAAATTCATATTTTGATATTATTTAATAAAAATATTTTTATATTGAAATAATTAGAAAATTACTTTTGAAAATATTTGGCTTCTTTCTGTATAATGTGTATTTTGAAGAGGCTTTTCATCATATTGTTTCTTATATTTGTTTTTCATTAGTCTTGAGATTAAAACACAGAGAACAATTAAGACGTGATCACAAAAAGTAGACTACAAAAGGATCCCGTAAAAGTTCATAGGAGGCTGAGATTAAATCTGAGTATTCTCATTAGTTGGACAAAAATATTTTGTACAAGAAAGTGCTTTTACACAGACTTGTTTCTCAATGAGGCTGACACAGTCTGTGTTGTATTTTGGATTCAGGATAGCCTGTACATAGAAAAGACTGGAAATTACACCATCTCTATCTCTGCAAATCTTGCCATTTTCTCAGAATAAAGGCTTTGCTTCCATCCCAATGGATACATAAGGAGAATTAAGTTGTAATTCTTTAAGAGTATGTATTTAAGATTATTTAACATTTCCACAGAACAATCTATAATCTATCCATGATAACACCTATGTTGTGTGTACTGACATGAAATATCTTAAAAGACCCACTCACACAGACAAGGACAATTTGACAGCTGTGAGTCAGACCCAGAAAGATCTTTTGTCTTCTGCAGTGTATGAAAAGTTATGCAACATTCTCATTGAAAAAAAAAAAAAAATCATTTAACATTTCTCTGAAAAATATGTAACTCTAGCAATGTAGGAACGGCATGTTCAGTGACACTGTTGAGTAGTTGCCAATGCTAAGTACTAAAAAAAAAAAATGCAATAAAATAAAATGATGAGTTACATAATGACATGTTCCCAGGAAAGTGTAACACAACCAGCAAGGTTTAAGCAACTATAAAGAGCTTTAAAAAATGAACAAAATATTGAAAGTAAATTAAAAAAACAGAGCTTCAAAATTACTCATCTTTTTTGCTTGTTTCTTTGAAAATCATTCAGTACCCCAAATATAAGTTAAATTATAATCATGTTTATTCATGTTTACTAAATATTATCATTTTTTACTACTACTGGCAGAGGGTAAAGGGGAAAAAAGATAGTCTAGTGCAGAAATATTAATATGGATGCCTATTTCTGGACTTCCAGCAAGTGTAAGTTGAATTTACTCATGTATAATAAACAGCAGTGTTTTTGTATGCATTTCAGTGAAATACATTAAGATCTTATCTTAATGAAATCATGATTTGTACAGTTCTTATTCAAGATTCATGTTTTCCACAAGATGAGAAGATTAAAAGTACAGATTTGTATAATAATTTTACAGTGTGAGACAATCTCCTTAGGAACATGGAGAATTAATTATGAGCTATTATCATTTAACCACTCCTCTAAGTCACACCTGCTTTTTTTCTCCAACATTAGTGGAATGGATATGTTAATGATGTTAACAATAGATTAAAATTGTTCTTTAGCTTCACTATAAATTTGAAGCTGTTGTTAATCCATTTTCTCTCTTGTGTGACAAAGACTTTTATAAGTTCACTATGAACACTTTAAGATAATGAAAATGAAACACGGAAGTAGCTTTTGCCTGAAATCATGTTCATGATACCTAGAGGCAGAAATTCTTAATTCTGTGTCCTGATCCTCCCTCTGTATAGAAGGTTTAGGACTTAACGCTAAGATGTTATTATTTACCAGTTGTTACCATGAAGTTACTATAATCACTTTTTTGTTCATTAACTGCTAGTGAGTGGGGAAGGAAACAAAACAAAACAAAACAGAGCAAAACAAAACAAAGAAAACACAGAAAAAAAAAAAAAAACCAAAACACAAACAAAAATCAAATAATAAAAATAATAATAATCCAGTAATACACATAATTTTTTTGTTCTTTTTATGGACAAATCTAACTGTTCCTGATGGTGATTTTGAAGTCAGCAAGTCAGGTGTGGGACTCTCAGCTAAAAGAGGGAGCAGTAGTTCAGCCATTTTTCTTATCACTGACAATACAGTTGGTGTACTCTGCCACTGAATTAATCAATACACATTTAATGCTTTGTACACCCCACAGAGGGCTATCAGCAGTCTGAACCTCAGATGCAAGCCAATGACTTGGCAGATTTCCCCTTAGCTCCCATGATAGCCTGTCAGCCCTCTTAGTCAAAGAAGAGATACTAATAAATTATACTACTGACAGCTGCCTTTGCCTACTGCTAGGCACATCAGACTGTTATATCAATGACAGATAAAAGAGTTTTACAGTTTTCTGAATAGTTTCCTCCAAATAGAAACCAACCACTGCCACCCACTCATCCTTCCTGATACCTTGTCACCCTTCCCTCCAGCAGCTAGGCAAGGGGCATTTCAATGACGGCTATGTTGAAGGAGGGCTTTTTTTGACTCATTCAGTGCTATGGGGAAAAGCAAAATGTATCCTTCATACAAAATGGTGGATGTGGGAACAAGACTGTCAGTTAAGGGTCTGGAAGGAAAGAGTAGAGCTTGCATGTGCATGCATACATGGCTATGCGTGTGTATGAGTGCATTAGAGAGAAAAAGAGGACACCACACAAACATGAAGAGTAAAACACCAGGGTTTACAAAATATCATTCTTTAGAACATCTAATATGTTTAGTGAAAAACTGCTTAAAAAAAAAAAAAGAAAAAGAAAAAGAAAAATCAGTTATTTGTGCAAACCTTCTCAGAAACATGATGACAGTGCATCATTGTAGCTCACAACGGCTTCTTTTTATTCCTTCATCACTTCCAAACATTTTATATCAAAATGTGAGTGCTAATTGCTAATACTTAAAGTGTCTTCTTATCCTGAAAACCAGTATAAATAATCCCACCCAGGAATTTCCCAGATGGAGCCATTTTTTCACTGGAAAATATTGATTTGCCGAAAAAAAAAAAAAAAAAAATGTTGTGAAAATGCTTTGGATTCCATTCCATTCTGAAAAAGCAAAACCTGCAAATATAACTACCCTGCTTTCCTCAATACTTCTTGGGCAGCCTTACTGGCATATCAGGTCTGAAGAGGCAGAGTTTCCATCTCTTCTTTCCACTTCCTTCCAGGTGCTCTGTTTCTCATCACCTGGAGGACAAGTCCTGTTGAGAATTTCATAGTCCAAGAAGATAAGTAGGTGGGTGGAATTCTTTGAGGTCACAGTCCCTGGAAATATGGGGTAGTATGAGGCAGACCATCACTAACCTAAGCAATGGAATAAGTAATAATACTTTTAGAAAATTATTCTCATGTAGGGAAAAAAAGCTTTCCTTTATTAATAGAGAAGCTTGTTTTTTGTAAGGAGGTACAGCATGTTACCCTTGTGGTATAAAACATATTATGAAATTTTAAATATTATATTATGAAATGTTAAATATTTTTGGGAGCTTTTCTAATCAGAAATCTCTGTTAATCAAAGGTAATAATCACTGGTAATAAGGAAAAAAATATGCTTACTATGTTCTCACATACATCAGAATGTAATAATACGTAGTTATCAGGGTTCCATGGTGACAATTTATGATTATAGTATAATATGAAGTTTATTCTCAATAAATTAATTTTATTCTTCTTTGCTCTCTGTAGTACCGGATATTAATAATTATCTTTTTCAAGCAAAGAAATTCAGTCTGTGCAGCTGTCTATTGTTGCTCATTGTTTCTTTTATGAACAAAATGTTCTTGTTTAACTTTATATATATGTCCTGGGATTAACACTAAATCGGGCATGTCTAACGCATGGACTGCAAGCTGCATGAGGCCCTGCTAAGCCTGCTCTGCAAACACCCTCTGCCCTGTACCAGCATGAAGGGAACTCCACCCTGCTGAATAGTCCAGGGCAGCCCAGGCATGCACCCATCATTCAGCAACAGCCAAGCTACTCATGGTGTACAATTAGTGCTGCTTTGGCAGAAACCAGAATAAGAGAAAGATGAAGTGCTGTGCTAACTCAAGTTATGGTGAATAATTTTATGCATTTTAATACATTGGCTGAACACAGCCCTGTGAACAGTGAAAAATATGAAAAAAGTGAAAAACAGTATAGCAAGACAAAGTGACAGCATATACCAAACAGTTATGGGGCAGTATCCTATAGTATACTCAGCTCACTGTTAGCAGTATCCAGAAGTATATATCTGATGAAGAAATTATCTGTGAAAAATGAAGGAATTCTGGAGATTGATGAGACAGTTTGAATAACTCATGTGAGCTATAGTTCAAAAAGATATAAAATAATTTCTAATATCAGACACAGATGAAAATAGAAATTCAGTAAATATATACCGTATATCACTACTGCAAATAAATAAATAAATAAATAAATAAATAGGTTACAGAGAGCTAAATATAAACTAATGGCAGAGTAGAGCCCAGTAGGGAACAGATGAAGGGACTTCAGATGAGATCATAAGGTGGGAATATGCTTTACTTTAAACACAGCAGAGATAAGCAGTACGTAATCTTCCATTCATATTTTGAATAGATATGAAGATATGAATAGAGTATAATGATCACATCTTCATGTTTTATAGGGAAATAAGTTTGCTCAGTCTTCTCACACTTGGTTGTCTATCTCTTTAACCCCCTTTATTCTTGATATATATAAGAGTGAAGGTAAAGAATTTTTAAAGGATGTAGGATGTCTTCAAAATCTGCACTGAAAATTCAATCCAGCTGTGAGATCTGACAGGGAACTGACTCTGAAATTTTGTTCAAGTAGAAGATCTTAATAAATGAGAAACAAGATCAAGGGCTGTATAACACATTTCATGTGAATTTTTGTGGTTTTGATATCAATATATTGCCTCATGTTTTATTACCAATGCACAACTCATGAAATCATTATTTATTTATTTGAATTTTTAAAATTATTTTTAATTTTAATATTTCATATTTTGGTGACATATTGCTATCAGATGCCTACTAACACATCCAATTTTGAAAAACATTTTATATACAATACAGATATGGAATAAAGATACAAAAATTTATTGAACATTATGAACTCAGGTAAAGTAAGTGGAAATGAAACACATCAGTAAATAGTTGTCCAAAATGTTCTTGAAACGTTTTCTTGATGCAAAGTCATTTCCACTGTCTTTTTTAAAAAAAAATCAGAACAGATGGTTTTGTATTATAAATCTATATATTCTTATAAAAATATTAGCAGATATATATTTGTATAAAATATATGTGTTTGTATAAAATACATTTAATTAGTTCTTCCTTCCTTCCTCCTTCCTTTGTTAGGCTGTTTTGCTATTTTGTGAATTCTGAACTGATTGGTCTTAGGAAAAAATCTTAATCCTCCCTCCACAGTCCGATTTGTACTTGAGATATTCCCTTAAAAACATGTTTACAAAAGTAAACATGAAAGTGATCACAGTCTGCCACGGCTATTTTGCCAGAGTAAGGTCATCTGTATCATAACTTTTCTGGGAAACTGGCATGACTTGTTCCCCCACCCCCCAGTAGTGTGTATACTACTGCACACAGCCATAGTGTACAGCAAACAGGAGGAATTGGAAGTCAGAGGTCTGTGGCAGGGCTACAACTTCTTAGGATTATAGTGATGTGGTGATACAGATTGTGTAGTTAGTAAGCTGATGTGGATTCGTAATGAGCTTTGGAGGAAGGACAGGACAGGAGAACATGGAAGAGAACTGCATTTTATGCAGCATTTTCAATCTCAAACCTTAGTGTGGACTTGAAGCACCTCAGTTTCTGTGGAGTTGAGGGTTCTAAGAGTGGGAAAGGGGAAAAAGCAGAATAACAACCTGAGCTGCAAGGAGAGAGATTTTGGTCTGCTCAGAAATTTGCCTGTAAGAATCTTAAAAAGAATAATTGTTTATCTGGCCTGGCTATTGTGTGGTTTGACTGCCTGCCATAGTGCTTCTTGCTCCTCTGGTTCTTGGGGAAAACAGTCCATTATTTTCTTTTTGATGGGAAAAGTGATGGTTTTGAAGGAATACCTTAACTGGCAAAGAAGATGACAAAAATGAAAATACCATTTGATGTAGTTCTCTGAAAGCCAATTCTTGAATTCCTGCTAATCCCATTTTCACTGCTGGTCTGTTAGCCTTTACCAGCTTAACAAACGGTGAGATAATTCGGGTGATGCTACCCACAATGCTCTTACATCTATTTGTTGTAATAGATTGACGGGACAGATTCAAAGGATTTACACTTACTGCCATTATTAGTTTTGTCCTTACCTTCCCTCTGTTCTCTTATGTTTCCACAGTAAGAGAAAGGCTATTTCTCTGCCATAATTCAAATCTTTGTGGATAAACATGGCATTTTACTACTATCATTAATTGCTCCTGGGTGCTCCTGGGTTACCATCTTGCCTGACTGAAAAGGATTTTCCATACTCAAATTTTGCACATTATTAATGACTTAAATTTGCAGCATGACTATATCACCATTTGTCTCTTTTCCACAATCCCCACACAAAACCAATGCAGTCACTGTTTGCTACCTCCTCTGCTATGCAGTGGCCACACCTATCTCTTGATGACGGCAAATAAAGTCATTCACTGGGATCACTGACTTCCACTGGAACTTCCTAATTGCTGTTTCAACTAGCAGTGAAAAAAATGTGCAGAAACAAAGTTGTTTACCCTCTTGACTTGAGGCTGATCCTGCTAATTTCTCCTTTCCTGCAGAGCAAGGGGGTGGCAGAAAGCTGGTAGCAGTAAGTTGTCCTCAAACAACCTAAACTTAAACCAGCAGCCTAAAGGCCCTCTGTTGCTTGTACCAGGGAGAACCAGCGTGGCCTAACAGTACATAAGGCTTTAGCAAATTATTCCATGCTTGCATCCATGCTGCTGTGCATTTTGGTGATTTGTTTAAAAATAAATAAGCTGCTCAAATAAGTTGCTCAAATTTTGATTTCTGACTGTTTTCTGGACTGTACTAAGATCTTTTTTGGCTTACCCTTGCAGGTCTGTATTCCTTAGTTTCCTGCTTATAAAGAGTTCTCCTCAGCACAGCAGGTGAACTCAATAAACCTTTCACTCACTTAGGCATGCTAAAGAAAATTTGTCTGCTGAATAGAACAAAAGTACAAGCCACAGATAAAAACAAAACAAAGCAAACCACTCACAAAAAAAGAAATCTTTCTCCAATAAGCATTTTACTTGAAGTTATTTACAGCTGCACAAAACTGTGCAATGGATTAAAAATCACCAAGGGCTGGGGTGTTAAAGTCAAGGTCATCATGAGGATTTATAACCCTGCAGGAATGTGATAAGTTTTCCCATCATCTGCTATAACCTGTATGCTTTTCTTCTTATGTTGAGTGCAAACACACAATAGTTTGATAGAGGCATCTGAGATCTTCTGCTTTCTTCCTGTTTGGTTTGACCCACACTACCTATTCTTCCATTATATGTATTGACTGGTATAGTGCTGGATATATTGTTAGTAAGAAAAATACACTGGAAAACAAAATAGCCATGAGGAGAAAGCCAACATGGGAACCAATACAGAATAATTCAGCTCTTGGAGCTGCCCAGATTTTTCAAGGTATGACTTAATTACTCTTCAAAAGTTATTAGGTATCATCTGTGTCCTCAAGATTCTTGTCTGGCTGATAATTCAGATGGGTTGAAGTCATCTACAGGCTATTTGTCATATGTGTCTGTGAATGACTTGGCTACTTTATGGTGCCTTTAAATGATAATGTATGTTTATATCAACATATAATATTTTTCTTTTTTTGTGCACAAAAACATTTAAAAATGGGACTATTTGAAGGGTGAATATTACACTCTTCTTTACAGATTGCTTACTCTAACTTCTGTTCAAAGTGAGACCTGGTCCATCTGGACTCTGGCCAGATAAGCCTTTAAGATTTTCAGGGATGGGTGGTTCACAGCCCTTCTGGACTGTTCCTTTCGAAGTTGGATCTAAGTTAATTTTAAGATTCCCACCTGCAGGAGTTAATGATTTTTAGCACTAATGGTACTTGTGGGTTCCTTCCAACTTGGGATATACAGTGTTTCTATTATTCTATGATTCTGTGATCTTTCCAAATAATCTTATACATAGACATGCTTTATCTCTAAGACAAGAGTCACTAGTTTGCATTCCTTTATACTTTATAAATCTACGAGAATTTTATTATTAAGATTTTTTCTTTCTAATGCTTTCTAATTTTTTCTAATATTTCTTTTTGCAATATTTCTAATTGCTTTGTTTCCTTTAATGAAATAAAGAATAAATATTTTCTATACATTTATTTTAAAATGTTTTTCCTAAAATGCTTTTTTTTTTTTTTTTTTTTTTTTACTTCCTGGTAATAATTCCTCAGATTCTTCATTCCAAGCTCATGTTATATGGAAAGGGAGGAGAAATGCACATCAGTATGCATAAAAACAGAGGATGTTATTCATAGAATCATGGAATCACGAAGTCATAAAATGGCTTGGATTTCAAGAAATCTTAAAGATAATCTTGATACAACCACCTTGTCCATTAGATCTGAATTCCCAGCATCCCAGCCAGTCTGGCTTTGAATGCCTCTAGGGATGGGGCATCCATATCTTCTGTGAGTATCCTGTGTCTGTATCCTGCCTCTGAGTCACTGAGTAAAAGATTTCCTCCTAATATCTCATCTAAAGAAATCTTCTTTTAGTTTAAAAACATTCCTCATTATCCTATCACTATCAGACCATGTAAAATGTTGGTCTCTCTCCTGTCTACAAGCTCCCCTTAAGTAGTCTGCAGTGAAGATTCCCTGGATCCTTCTCTCCTCCATACTGAATAAGCCCGTCTTCCTCTTTCTGTATTTGTAAGAGAGATGCTCCTGGTCTCTAATTATCTCTGTGGCCATCCTCTGGACCTGCTCCAACTCTTTCTCTTACATGTGTTTGGGTCCCCAGATTTGGACACAATACTACAAATGGGGCCTCATGAGGGCAGCGTAGAGGGGGACAATTACATCCTTCACCTTGCTCACCAGCCTTCTTCTAATGTAGCCCAGGATACCATTGGCCTTCCAAGCTTCAAATACATACTTCTGGCTTGCATTAAACTTTCATTCACCAGAATCCCAAGTTCTTCTTGGCACAGCTGCTCTCAGTGAGTTCTCCCAGTCCTGGAATTGTTCTGACCTAAATGAAATTCCTTGCACTTGGCCTTGTTGAACCTCATTAGGAGGGCTCACTTTCTAAGCCTGTACATGTCCCTCTGGATGGCTGGAAGCATAGAAGTACAGAAATCACTTTGTGACTAATTTCTGCTCTAGCAGATTTCTGGCTTTGCGTGTTGCCTAATCTAAAGTAACATTTTATATTTAAGTTATTAAAGCATAAGGGTCTGGCTGTTTGAGTTCTGAAGCATAAGTTATCAAGACATAGAAGAAAAATCATCTGTAGCAGGAAAAAAAAAGTTGGATCTAAGTGACTAAAAGTACAGAGGGGATGTGTTCTCAAAGAGGGCAGAAACACCTAGCTGACATCTGATGACTTGATTTTGGAGAAAAGACTGCGAAGTACTCTGCAAAAAGAGCTGCAGTATAGCAGAGGAGGTTGTACTTGGCAATTAATACATGTACTTAATGAAAAGGATACTAAAAAATAATCACATCTTCAAACATTTTAAAACGATCTTGACTAACCGGAGTGTAGTTTTCTATTTCGCTTCTGTTTCTGTGCTTTGATCAAATACTCTCATGCCACATAACTGAATGTTGAAAGGGACTTATCAGCATATGGAACCATGATCTTACTGTAAATAATACAAAATACTTTTATTTGTGCACTTCCTGAAATATTGTTTTCCAATTAATAAGTTCATTTCCCATAATTATTAAATTATGTAATTAAAGTATGATGCATAGATATTATGTAAATGTACTTTAGCTTCCTATTTATATCCCCCTTTATCTAGTTTAAAAAAGTAATAATCCATCTACCATGCTATAATTTCTCTAAATTCTCGTCAGTAAATTTGTGTAGATGGCTTAAATTAATAAATTAAAAATTAAAAATTAAAAAATTAAATAATTTTCACTTATTAACACTGAATTCGTGGATTAGGTAGTATATATAATGCAATCTAACTGGAGAAAACTTCCTTTACAGCTTCTGTGACCTCAGATTAAATTGATTTTATTTCACTCATTAAAATCTAAGAACAAATTCGGGTAAGATTGCAAAACTAGTGAAACTCCTGAATCAGTATGGCTTCCAAAAGGATGCACTTGAACATGTTTTAATCTGAAACAGCAAAGAGAGAAAGGACGTCTAGTTTTTATTTTCAATTTTGCATTTATTCACCTCTGCTTTCCCTCTCTAAAATATTTTGAACATTCAGTGGTCCCACTAAGAGATATACATGTTGAGGCATTGCCCTTTTGAAAATCCCAGCTGAGAACTGTAGGAGGAAAGCACTTAGATAGATTTTATTGCCACCCTTAGTAATATCAGCAATCTTCCCCATACACATCTTTATATCTTCAAAGTTGTCAAGCTTTTGTTGATGACATAAGCTAGGTTCTGAATAAAGTCCTGCAGTGACACTACTGTAATCCCAATGGCACTACTATAAACTGCTTTAGATGCTTTTCAGTTGTTTCTGTCACACACTAATACATCTTCAGCCCTTCTTTAATTACTTCTGACTTCCCTGTAACATCCTTAGAGCAGGCCCTTGATCTAGTCTTTATCTGGGTATTATTCACCTTCCTGTCATGGAAAGCATATCAAACTAGGAATCTGAAGGAAGTAGTTCTTTTTATCTCCTTCTTGAACAAGACAAAAAATTAAATTTAATAAACTAAATACAGAAAACATGACAATTGTAAAAGGCTCAAAAGGGAAGCAAAGGTAGCAGGAAGGAAAGATCTATAAAAAGCTTCAGGCAGACCCTAGAAGACTGGCAAAGCTCCAATCTGAAACAGAAAAATCAATTAGACACATCAGGCAAAGATACTATGCACCAGGGGAAAAGAGAAAAAATCCTGTTCTACACAGAGACAGAGGCACAGAAACAGACAGAAGGAAGCAAATACACACACACGTTTCTCATCAGGAGCACCTTGAGGCAAAACTACATTAATCACTTCAAAAAAACAATCAAATTTTGTGCACTTCTGCACCAGTCTCAGTGAATTCACTGCTCAAGACGTCAAACTTTGAAATGAAGGCCTTCTGCCAAGCCATCAAATGCCTAAATCCCTGAATCCACGAAAAGAAAAACTATAATCTTTATTTGTGGAAGAGAAGGTAATAAGGGTAATTAGATAAAGCAAACAGAATGATCACCAAACTGGATAACTTGTGTGCCATGCAGAATTCTCTCCAACACCTTTCTCTCTCAGTAGAAAAATTTTATCTCCTGAAACTTAGGAAATAATGAAAATATTACAATTATTCACAAAGATCATAATCAAATGAAGGAGGAATTTGATATTAATAGTTGACATAGTGAATTTAGTCTCCTACCATGAGTTTAGAATATGTGTAAAGAAAATATATAACATAATATTAAGCTGGTATGGAAATGGAATTGGAATGTGCAGCCTGGTCATGCTTAACCAATCTGGTGGCCTTCTATGATGGAGTGACAGCATTGGTGGACAAGGGAAAGGCGACCGATGTCATTTACCTGGACTTGAGTAAGGCCTTTGACATGGTCCCCCACCACATCCTTATCTCCAAATTGGAGGAATGTGGATTTGATGGGTGGACAACTCGATGGATAAGAAACTGGTTGAAAGGTTGCAGACAGGGTGGTCATCAAGGTTCTACGTCCAGGTGGAGGCCGATATAATGAGTGGGGTCCCCCAGGGGTCTGTCTTTGGACTGCTGCTCTTTAACATCTTTATCAATGACATCGACGATGGAAATGAGCGCACTCTCAAAAAGTTTGCTGATGACACCAAGCTGAGTGGTGCAGTTGACAAAGTGGAAGGAAGGGATGCCATTCAGAGAAGCCTGAACAGGCTAGAACGGTGGTCCAGGGTGAACCTGATGAGGTTCAACAGAGCAAAGTGCAAGGTTTTGCACTTGGGCCACAGGAATCCCAGGCATCCATACAGACTGGAGGGGGCAGTGCTCAAGAGCAGCCCTGCAGAGAAGGACCTGGGGGTCTTGATAGGTGAAAATCTTAACATGAGCCAACAGTGTGCTCTTGTGGCTTGGAGGGCAAATGGTATCCTGGGCTCCATCAGAAGATGGGTGGCCATCAGGGACAGGGAGGTGATTGTCCCCCTCTACTCTGCTCTTGTGAGGCCCCATCTGGAGTACTGCATCCAAGTGTGGAGCCCCCAGTACAAGAAAGACAGGGAGCTGAGAAAAGAAGTCTGCGGGGTAACCGCATTGCAGCATTTCAGTACCTAAAGGGAGCCTACAAACAGGAGGGGAATCAACTCTTTGAAAGGGTTGACAACTGCAGAACAAGGGGAAATGGTTTTAAGTTGAGGGAGGGGAGATTTAGGTTGGATGTCAAGGGGAAATTCTTTAAAGAGAGTGGTGAGGTGCTGGAACAGGCTGCTCAGAGAGTTTGTGGATGCCCCGTCTCTAGAGGTGTTTAAGGCCAGATTGGATGCGGCCCTGGGCACCCTGGTCTAGTATTAAATGTGGAGGTTGTTGGCCCTGCCTGTGGCAGGGGAGAGTTGGAGCTTCACGATCCTTGAGGTCCCTTCCAATCCTGGCCATTCTGTGAATTTGTGAAAAGCCCTTGTTTCCTCAAAGTATGAACAGATATCCTTGTGGTATCAGACTTTCTTGTGAGCAGAAGTAGCTTCTGAAATGGGTTTAAAAGGAAAGGAAGAAAGAGCAAATAGAAGTCCAACTTTGTGATATAAGCAAGTTTTTTGAGAAGGAAACAGTGCATCTCTTGTTTTGAATTCTATTTGCATTTACCCTGATAACTGCATATTATAAAATAATATAAATAAAACTATACAAAGGAGATCTCTCGCAGATAGCAAATATGCATCACTTTTAAGTAGATACCCTAACTTTATTTTTTCCAAGCTTCCCCTTTCTGTCTCTACAGCAAAAACGTTTACTCTTTAGGATGAAAATGTCTCTCTCCAGTCGTGAAGCTAATCCTCAAGATGTCTTTTAGGGTATTCTCCTGAAAACAAGAGCTAGTGTGTTTACATTTCTCTAGAGGTAGGAGTTAATCTTTCTAGTCAATAAGCACCTACATTACTAAATGTATATACAGATACATATTTGTATATATATATATATATACACGTATACTCACATATAATCTACTTTTCAAACAAATCCCAAGCATATTTAAAATATGCAATATTGAATCCAGTTTCACAGGCACCAAACTTATCCTTGTACTTAAGCAGGAGAGAGAATTTTAGATACCTTCACCTTTTTAACATTTTCTGTTTCTATGCAGTTACCCAAAACACACATCTTGCAACTACTGCTTAGAGCTGTATTCAGTCTGGAGGAAACTCAAGCAACCAGCTGAGGGCTGTGAGTTTGGTCACTAGTCCTAGAGACCTAATTAGTAGTTTAGGTGAAAGCTAGCGTAGCAACATCTGAATCTTTTAGATTTGGCTAGGGGCATTCAGTTCTCATTGCTGTCAGTAGGCAAAGCAAGGTGTCTTCCTCCTTTCTTTAACTTTGGAAAGTCAGTCTTTAACAGTGTAAGACAGAATAAAAGAGTAGCAGGAATGTGTTTTGTACTCGCTGCTGTACAGAAGTGTAAGGCTGGAAACATTTCAGGAAACACTCTGCTCAGCCTTATAGACTATCTAACATTCCCAGTCTGTTTCATTTTTCATTTGCATGTTGATACCATATATAAGATGTACAAAACAATATATCCTTTCAGCAGGGTTATGCAGTTAACTGCTGTTTGAGTGATATGCGGTGTTAGCGAGTATGCAATTCATACAAACTGTGATAACATGCAGCATCTATTGTGTGTATAGTATAATATTTTGCAGTGCTGCAAAATTAACATTAGTTAATTATTAATTACTCAAAATGAAATTAATCACCTTAGGAAATATAATAATAACAACAAAAAAAATCCAATTTCTTTTTCTTTGTTACACCTGAGTAGATTCTAAACTTGTTTATATTATACTTATAAAACCAACTGTATAATATTTTAATTCATTGACTGGGCATGTAAAATGTAGATCATATATGGGTCAAGATAGCTTACCAAACACCTTTCAGAATAAGAACAAACAGGAGCATAATCCACTAAAACTTTTGTCTTGCCACATTGAATTCTCTTCTAATATCTAATATGATAATATGCTGTTACTTCAAAGTAGTTTTTCTTTTTTTCATTTTTCAAGAAATAACCTGAACTTTTTTTCTGTGGGTAATTTGAATTGATCTGCCAGCTGTGGATAAACATTTGCTGTTGCTGCACAGAAATAGGTATATCTATACCTGCCTATCTGCGTTTTGTAGAATGACTTTTTACTCATAAATTTGGCAGCTGGCTAGGGTAGATGAGCCATGATTTTTTTATGACTTGCTAGATAAGACAGAAAATAAAACCATCACATAAGTCACCAAGAGATTAGTTATTTCAGATTCAGGCTGCAGCAACTTCAGTTACTAACATTTTTCAAAATCTTTTCAACTCTTTTCTTTACACATGCGTACTTTACATGGGAAGGAAAACTTCATCCAATTTGTTATGATTATCAGTCTTAAGCTTTAAATATGAACAATGAATACACAGTTTTCATGAGTAATGAAGACAATTACTTTGTGCACTTCAATAAGTGATGGAATCTAAGTCTGGTTTTAAAAATACGTAATTTAGATTTTGTTCAAGAATGATTCACCAATATCTCATAACTAGATTAAATGTTTACAGAGATACAGTGCCACTGTATAGCTGTCTACAGAAGCCTCTTACTTCACTGAAGACAAATTCTACCTGTCGTCAAAACAAACTGACACTAAATTTCAATAAAAGAAAAAACTACAAAGACACAGTTATCAGTGCAAATACACAATTAAATTAAGGACATTATTTGTCGTTTGATAATCATTATGAGGAACAGTTTCAGAGAATAGAAACTGTTAAATGGTAATCTGGAATTCCCATTTGAATTACTACTAGGAAATGTGAAGATATCTTTTGTGAAATTTCACTGCTACTTGGTTTCCATTTAGGATTATCTCTCACTCTAATTTTAATTTCTTCTTATACAAGCTTAAGACTTCGCTTCGACTGAAACATGAAGTATTTGAAGGATTAGGGATCTTTTTAGAAAAAAAATAAAATAAAAGAAACATAAGGAATAAAGGGCAAGCTAATCAGTATATATTCATATCTTTTTACTTTTTTTTTTCTGGATCATATTGATAATTTGTTAAATAAAATAAGTAACATAGCAGTAGATAGATTTTTTAAGACATAATTCACTTCATAATTTGCTTCTTAAACCATTGCATAAATTGTCAAGTAGTAGAATTTAAATTTGTTCTCTGTATCAACCAATATGTACAGCAAATATTTATATATGTATGAACATACCGTATCTGTTGTAGCATACACAAATACAGTAAAAGAGGTCGTACATGAAAATGCAGTTAAAATCTTTCCTTAACACTACATCTGACCCATTTTTTTTTGTTGGTGTCATAGCAACAAAAACATTAAATTTTATATTTCTGTATTTTGAAATAGAAAATATCTGTCCTCTATTAACCTGTGCTTCTAAAAAAGAGAATAAGAAACATAAATATAAGAACCCCACTTCAGATTTCATCTCCTTTCCCCCTTTTTTTTTCCTGGTTGGAAAACATCAGTATACCAACTCTTGTCCTTCTGTGGGAATACAATAATAAATATTCCTCAAGAATATGCTTTAGAAAAATAAACTTATTAGAAGAGTACTAAATGTCCCCTTAGATGTCATTTGGATCACCAAGATCAGCCAAATTAAAGTAAAGAGCGAATCTCAGTCTTTCACATCTTAATTAACTTCTCTAATGATTCTATTGGACTGGGTTATGTTAAAAGGACAACGAAAGAAAGAGATCTGTTAATTATTTGGAAGAAGTTCTTGTTCATGTCAGAATCCTCCCACAGTGTATTCTGCTCTATTTCTGCAGAGGAGTTACTGTGTTCTTATCCTTCTCACAGAACTCTGAAGCACTTGTACTTGCTCTAAACTTTTTGTGATTCCTTTGTTCTTCAGAATAGTATTTCTCCAAGAACACTTGAGGGAAATGCCTGAATAAGTTGCTTACCCTTGAATTTCCACCTCAATATTCTGTATGATTGTTTTCAAATTTGGCCTTCAATGTTTGTCTGCATGAAAGGACCGAAGTACAAATTTCCGTTTCCTCATGTTCTTAATCATCTTTCTAAATGATTGGGTTTAATCACCATATTCAAAAAAAATGTATATGATTGTTACAACAGACAACAAATTATAGAAGAAAGAAGAGAAGAATAATAATTTAAAAATCCAGTATGTTAATACATGAGAAAAAATAGTCCTGGAGTATCATCCTGTTACACTCCCACTAGTTTACAGTTCTAGTACATCCACATAAATCACAATAGCCCCAACAACTTCGAGAACAAACTTGAATTACAATAGGAAAAAAGCAGGTCTTGGATTCCCTAGAGGTATTGCTTTTCTTTTTCTATAGAAGCTATTTTAGGAAAGAAAAAAATAAATAAATAAATTGGGGAAAAAAAAAAAAAAAAAAGAGAAAAAGAAAGAAAAAGAAAATATTTCTATTTATTTTCCCCTCCACAGCGTCTAACTTCAGAGAATATAAAAATTCTATTTTGGTTCACTGCAAGGCTAATCTGCAGTCCTAACTTTTTCATTTGCCAGTCTTCCACATCTTCACTCTAAATCTACACTATGACTCACTTAAGCACTAAGAAACCTGGTAATAGCAATTTTCCTGCAAGAAGAAAAAGAAAGAAAAGAAGTGCAAATACAAAACAAAGACACACAAAGAGAGAGAATGAGTTTTATAGTTATCCTTGAGACTGGATTAAAGTCTATAACCATGTCAATCTGAATTATTTCAGTTCAACACAGCTGATGTGAAGATGTTCTTAAAACAGCTTTTTGGAGGACTGGGGTATACTATGAAACACCTTGGTGGCTTGTTTAGATCATGTTTTTGGGCAGTGAATACCTTCAAAAAAGGCATATGTCAAATTGCATTTTCAGTCCTCAAAGACTTACTACTGAAAGATTATGTTAAATCTTCAGTTTGGCCATCAGGATTCTTTAAAGTATTCCTGACAAGAACATATATATAAATGATAAATTTGCCTTAAGTATCCAGCAGTCGAGTGTTTTAATGACCACTCTTCATAGTTCTTCAATTTGGTCAAATTATCAGTATCTCTGCTATTTTAATAATTGAACATTTAAAGCACAAGTTTACTTTTGTAGTGATATATGATAGTATAATATCTTTTTTGATGAACTACAGTGGCTTAGTGGCTATCAGAAATCTGTGAGTATTTTTACAGTGTGTGTTGTACTTCAGGCTGTGAAGCAATTAAAAACTTCTTTATCCTCTCGGCTGGGAAAAAGAGGAGGAAAAAGCATGATAGTTCTATTGTGCCCAGAAAAATGTGTAGTTTTGTAATGGAAAAAAGAAGGAAGCAGTGATTAGCTTTTTCATAAGGGAACATATTTTAAAATGAATTTTTAAATTTCCTTGAGTAAGCTTGTGCCTGGCGTTAAGTAACACTTTATTCCAGTATGCAGAATGAAACTGAATTTCTTTTACTTAATGTCTGTTGGTTTTTGGACAAGATTTTAAAAATTTGTTTTGTGTGTGTGTGTTTTCTGCTCACTCTCTTTGTTTTGACACATCTCTGTCAGACACTGTCCATTCTGATGATCTGTTTCCAGATGGTCCTCTTCTTGGCAGATTTGATATGCCATGTCACATAAAAAGAGAAAAAAATTGAAGTGGCATTCAATTGCTATAATCCTTTCATTACCAGTATACATATAGGGAATGGCACAGCACCTCATTGCCAGGTACTTAACACCCAATTATTCCATCATTCAAGTTCAGCACAACACAGCTTAACATTTTAAGATTTTTTTTTTTTTTTTTTTTTGTATCTACTTGGGATCTTGTTTTTTGAGATTTTTTTTTTCTTTCTTTCTTTTGAGTCTAAGAACAGATACATATAATCAGATGTTGAAAAGGAGAGGAAAAGAAAGGAGAAAAATGGAATGGGAAGGAGAAGAAAGCTGTGTGAATAAGAAATTAAAAATAAAAGACAATAAATGTGATATTTCAAAGGTTATCTCCACTTTAATTTTGTCTTAAATCTCTTTTGCAATGAAGGGGCCTAAATGGAATATAAGAAGGGATTTTTATAAGGACATGTAGCAACAGGATGAGGGGAAATTACCTTTAAACAGGAAGATAGTAGATTTAGACTAGATGTTAGGAATAAATTATTTAAAAGAATTAAGAAATTCTTTTCTATTCTTTGTAAGGGTGGTGTGACACTGGGACAGGTTGCCCAGAGAGGCTATGAAAATCCCCTCCCTGAAGTAATTCAAGGGCAAGCTAGATGGAGCAACCTGGTCCAGACGGAGGTGTCCCTGCCTATATCAGGGGAATGGAACTAAATGATCTTAAAGGTCTCTTCCAACCCAGACTGTTCTATGATTCTATGATTTACATGCACAGATTTGACAAGAACAAAATAAACTGATGGAGAACAGGGCTACCTTATTAAAGAACTACACATTTTTCTGGGCACAATGGAACTATTTTTACATCTGAATTTTGAACTAGCATTTCAACAAACAATACCACCATTAAGACAGTTCTTTTTGTTGGTCTTAGTTAAGCAATGTTAACAGGAGGTTGGCTATCATAAAATCATAGAATCATAGAATAGTCTGCGTTGAAAAGGACCATGAAGATCATCTAGTTTCAACCCCCTGCTATGTGCAGGGTCACCAACCACTAGACCAGGCTGCCCAGGTTGGACTTGTTTTGGCCTGTTTGCTTCTTTATTTATATGGCTTCTAAGAAAAATTCAGTAAGTCTAGAAGTAAAAAAAAATATATAGATAAAAGAAAGAAGTGTGTAAAATTTATTTAACAGTATTTAACATTAATTTACTAACCAACTTATGCTGAACATATTTCAGATCTGCTCATGACATCTTCCTTATTATGTCTACTTTCAATGCTGAATTGGATATTCATACTCTGCCATCTGTACAACATATTTTAATAGTGTCTATTACTCACGAAGTGTCAGTCTTGGACAGTCTTGATTTCCCACTTATTACAAATATTTCTATTGTAACTCTTTTAATTCTATCTCCTAAATTCATTTTCTTATCTAGTAGAACACAAAAGTTGTTTTCAGTATTTTAAAACAATATTAAAAAAAAATGTTTTTAGTGTATATCCAGTCTCTTTTACTACAAATGGATCACAGAATATTAAGCATACATTGCTTGTTTTTTTGTTTGTTTGTTATTAATGATATTATGTCCACTCTTTTTTCTTCCCTCACCACCCCTCACCATAGCACTCAGAAATTCTTTCATGATGAAATTAAGAGGTATTGAATGTAAAGGAACAGATTAACCAATCGTTATTTCTATATTCCAGTTAGTGGTTTTGAATGTCAAGGAAGCTCTCATCTCGTATTCTAATGAACAATCAAGAAACATAGTTTTATGCATTGGAGATTTTCCTATCATACTATCCTTTTCTTCTCATTTGCTATAAGAACTATTTAGCATTAGTGGTAGGTAGTTACACACAATTTAAGCAGAGAATATCCTATTTTAACAACTGTTCTTTCCAAAGAGAACAATCAGCAAAACAAAAAGCTTAAGCAAGTCTAAAACTATTATTTATTTTACTGTTAAGAGGAAGGTAGCTATGGTTTACAGCTGGCTCATTTGGCATCATCTATCTTCAGTGTATCTATCTTTCGTATGCAATGGTTGTCTTCAAATGCCTCAAGGTTTCCTTAGACTGCTTTCAAATATATTGATTTTTTGCTTCTTATTTTCTTTTCTTCTTAATTTTTCATAACTTTCAAATTATCCGTTGACTGAAATTATATGATTTCAGGCCATTTGGCTGATTTTACCTGGAAAGTCTTTGTGATTGTATGCAACTACCTTATTTCATCAAATAGTCATATTGAATGCTATGTATCAAAGTTTGCACTTGGGCCACAGGAATCCCAGGCATCCGTACAGACTGGAAGGAGCGGTGCTTGAAAGCACCCCTCTGGAGAAGGACCTGGGGGTCCTGATAGATGAAAAACTTAATATGAGCCAACAGTGTGCTCTTGTGGCTTGGAGGGCAAATGGTATCCTGGGCTCCATCAGAAGATGGGTGGCCATCAGGGACAGGGAGGTGATTGTCCCCCTCTACTCTGCTCTTGTGAGGCCCCATCTGGAGTACTGCATCCAAGTGTGGAGCCCCCAGTACAAGAAAGACAGGGAGCTGTTGGAGATGGTCCAGAGGAGAGCCACAAAGATGATCAGAGGACTGGAGCACCTCCCCTATGAGGACAGGCTGAGGGAGCTGGGCTTGTTCAGCCTGGAGAAAAGAAGGCTGCGGGGTAACCGCATTGCAGCATTTCAGTACCTAAAGGGAGCCTACAAACAGGAGGGGAATCAACTCTTTGAAAGGGTTGACAACTGCAGAACAAGGGGAAATGGTTTTAAGTTGAGGGAGGGGAGATTTAGGTTGGATGTCAAGGGGAAATTCTTTAAAGAGAGTGGTGAGTTACTGGAACAGGCTGCCCAGAGAGGTTGTAGATGCCCCGTCTCTAGAGGTGTTCATGGCCAGGTTGGATGGGGCCCTGGGCAGCCTTGTCTAGTATCAAATGTGGAGGTTGTTGGCCCTGCCTGTGGCAGGGGGGGTTGGAGATTCGTGATCCTTGAGGTCCCTTCCAACCCTGGCCAATCTGTGATTCTGTGATTCTGTATATAAAGTCCACCTCTTCTTAAAAGCCCATTATCAAAGCAGTTTTTCCCAACTTTTGAACTGTTACAATGTAAGCATCTCTGAACTACTGCCTGTGGTCTATATAATCCAGAACAGAGACAAACACAGGCATTCTCTTGCTCGTTTAAATGTGTTGAATATGAGGCTGAGTGGATGCAAGAAACAGATGGAGAGAGGACAGGGTAGAAACTAGACAATTATGAGAATGGTAAAATTCAGAGGTCACAGAACTCCAACAGAATAGCCATATTTATACCTCTTCTATCCCCATGTTTCTTTGTGAGTCCTTTAATTAAAATCTAGTGTCCTGTTTTCAAAGCTCTTGAGAGCTCGGAACTTCCATTGATTTCACAGGCAGCTGTGGGTGTCTGCAATTAGAAAGCTGTGTTAAAAATATTCCTATTATTATTATAAAAATACTCATATTACTAACTTCATGAGATTTTTTCTTTAAATGTCACTAACAGAAAAACTTGATAGTTATAGCTTAAATAATGGAATACTGTAGGCTTCTGAAAAGTATGATAATTTCTTTCAGAGCTCTCTTCCCTGGTCTTGTTTCTCATGCTCGACTCCTCCTTTCTTATCCATTCAAATTGAGGAGATTGGAGGGATGGGGGGAGGTTTTTATAGATAACCTTATTTCATTTTACTGCAGCAAAACTACTGCACTTATGATTAGAAAAATGAATATGAATATTCTAGTAAGATACATGAAGACAGCTAAAAATAAATTTAACTTTAATGTCTATCTATGTTTGTATTATCAAAATACACCTAAAGTTAGCAAGAAATTTCTTTTTTATTTGAAATGGTAGAATTTGCTTGTCTTCATAAAAGATTAAGTTAATTTACTATGTCCTAGCTCTTTCAAAGGGTTCTTATTATTCTCATTTATGCTGACAGTTCATAACTTCCCTTCAACTTTATTTCAACAGAAATCATTATGGATATCCTACAGGTTACAACAAAAAATCTTTCAAAGATGACCAAGACTTTGACTGTGCATACTAGACACTTCATTCTGTGGGACCAGTGGAACTCCCTATTAGATGTGTGCATTGCTACATTTCATTATTAATTTGTCAGTGAAAGTGGAAGAGCCATTAGTGTTTATAACATTTTTTTGCTTCACTCTTCTATTTCACAGTTTTGTTTTTACTTAGGTGTTTATGATTTCCAAAGTCTCCATTACTTTTTGTCTTTGTATTGACACTAATACTGATAATATATTTTACTCTTCAGATATATTGTATTAGCATAACGATCTTTGTAGCATTTTTAGGGTACAGTGTCTTAAAATCTTCAGATTCCTGTAGATCCAGCTTGAAACAATTCATCCAGTTGTCTGTATTATGAACCGATATCCCCAAACGTCACCATACACATTTTCTAACTTCATAGAGCTTTCCGAACACTGGAAATCAGTGTTCATGAATATTCATGCAAGTAAAGTAAAGCCATTAACTTTAGCTGCATTTGAGACCATTCTGTGTTCATTTGCTATAAAATTTGAAGTGAAGTGGTCATTGTTAAATTTTTAGCTGACAAGATTATCTGACAGCCAGTTTAAAACTGGGAATATAATTAAAGATCAGTATTATCCTATATTTTTGTATGCTTATGACTGCATTGATTTTAAGGTATTATGTCTTCTTATTTCAGATGCATAGCAGCTAATTAAACAGCTTAGATAACAATTTTTCTTTGGCTTAGGAAATGCAAGCAGTTTATTTAACATCTGTAATTAAAAAAGGAGCAGTATTTCCCTCAACTGATGAAGATGAAAGACATAAATCTCTGTCTACAAATTTTAATTCTGTAATACAATTCAAAACTACAAACACAATTATTTTTAATACATATTACATTTATGAAATATGTTTTACATATAATTTTTTTTAACATTGGTCTAAAAATCCGGTGACCTTGGCAAAGGAACACAAATTTGGCTTTAATTATCATCAATTTTTTTATATTGTTCTCTCTTCAGGTATTAAATGTCATAATATGCCAGTTCTCATTACCCATTTGAATTTTTCTTTTTTCATCTTAACCCCAAACAGAATATGTTGAAAAGGTCAGGGAAATGAGCAGATCAACATTACCAAAGGCCAATTTAATTCCTTTTGCTGTCAAACGAACTTGGAAGGAGATGGTATTTAAAGCCCATAGCCATTTGTATTTCTCCGTCCATCCAAAGTAAGTATTGGCTGCTTGCTAGCCCAAAGTTATGAATGTCTGAACTTCAATTAAAAAAAAAAATATCTTGATATAACATTATATAGAGCTTTGAAAAAAATATTGAGTAACTAGACAAAGACAAAAGTATATTTTGATGAAACCCACATGTTCTTTGTTACTTCTTTTTGAAGAAGAATCATAGGCAGGACACAAAGTTGCTTTCATTCAGCAAACCTATTAGTGAGGCTTTAACTTGGAAAAGTCAGAGGTAGTTTGTGCATTCATTACATTATTACCGAACTTAGATTGTATCTGCTGAACAAGAACTATTTAGACTATGTTTGCTTGACTTTTAATCACCACACTGCCTGGAGAGTGAAATACAGATTAACAAACTGCAGTTAGGGATTAAGACTGTATTTTCTTATATTGCCTTGTGTTTTGACCATTTCCTCAAAAGAAAAATGTTAAGCTAACTCAACTGAAAAACAAGGCTGTTGGCCATGGAGGCAATAACTCAAAACAGAGGGATGTCTTACATATAAATAATTTCTATGTATATCATTTGCAAATAATCAATTGTATATGTCAATGTCTTAAAACTGAGCTTTATGATTAAAATCATGGTCTTTGCTGACTATAGATTCCCTTAATATCAAGTCAATGGATGTAGCTATCAGAAGTAGTTCTTAATAAGTTTATTAAATTAGCCATAAAACATACATTATAATATATCAGTTGGTTGTGGATTGTTTTTTGTTGTTTTTTTTTTCCCCAGAAATAGCTAAAATTCAATTTGCATCACAGGTGTTTTGATTTCTAGTTCAGAAACAGGCACTTAAGCTAGCAGAGACTTGATCAATATCATCTCACAAAAATAATGGTTTCCCACCAAAACAAGATATTTCTGAAGACTCAGACTATGAATATTCTATGTCATGCATCCATTTAACAAATAACCAAGTAAATAGCAAGTTTTCACTTTTCTCTTGGACAGGACATACTCCTTTATCTCTGGTGTCCTTCCAGAAACTGAAAATATAAAAACATTGATTCTGATATTGTACAAGAAAAAGACAGATTTTCTCAGAAAATAAATAAATAAATAAATGAATCACTGCATTTAATCAAACAAAAAAAAAATTAAATCAGAAGAATTAGATAACACTAAACTTCAACTAAGCACAATCAAATCATGTTATAAAAATCATTTGCATATTTCTCTACAGCGTTCCTTTAGAGGGTCATTTAGAACATTCAAGCACTGATCTTGACAGCAACAAAAGGTAGAGTTCTTGGAGTTGGCATTTTGTTTCTCCATGCAGATGTAATAATGCAATAATGGAAAGTAGAGAGCAGATTCTGAAAGCATATTCCTTTCATGAACTTGTATTCAGATAAAATTTATTTCAGGTAAATAGATTTAAACAGATCCCAATGTATACATTCAAATATATTCTTGCCATTTTCAGGGAAAATATCAGTAAAAGACCACCCAACAGTATTCCCAAAATCTAAGTTTCTAAGGTTCCAATGCTGGATTTTGTTGATTGCATTCAAAGGTATACATGAATCCTACCTAACTATTTGCACCAAAATAAGTAATTTTCAAATAAAGATCATGAAGGAACACAGAATGACTTTATTTCTGTCCTAAGCAATTTAACTGCTTAAGGTTGAGGTAAGACAAGTTGTCACCAGATTTCTTAATATTATTATATAAAATTTCTGTTACCTGTTCTATCATTTGTTGCCATTTGCTGCCATACTTAAATACAGCTTTCCAGTGTCAGCTGATTTATCACCATTGCACCAGAATATCTTCCCACATTTCTTCCCATAAATATTACTCAAATACTGGTTTTCATAAACAAATGAACAAAAAAGAAGCCGCAGTAGATCCACTGGATGTGGTAAGACACTTATTAAATTCTTAAAAAGATATAATAAATGCGGTGATTTGTAACTGTTATATTTCTGTTTTATATCATAGATTTTAAAAATTTCTGAATATACTGAAAAAGTAGAAAAGGGCAGTGCTGAAGTTACTGAGCATCAACTACACGCTGTCATGCTGGTAGGGGGTAGTATACAAATTGCAACATCTTTAACCATCAGAATTTGGATTGATGTCTGCATGCAAAAATGTGTCATAGAGAGCACAAAATACTCACAAAACACATAAAAGGAATTCTTTAATATGATTTATTTGGGTTTTATTATTTTTTTCCAGTTTTCCATTTCATTGAACTGAATGGAGCTGTACAGTTTTTTCTCATTAATGTCGTCATCAATATCCAGATTCCTTTCTCAAGAAGAATTACTTACACTGCTGCCACCTAAATTAATGCAGTATTTCCAGAATATACTTGAATGGTGCATATGTCATCAGAAATAAACATTTTCAGACTTCTATTCTGAACCTATGAGAACCTATGAGACTAGTATGAGAAATGACATGGTGATTTATACACGTTTCTTGATTAACTTTTTACCATCAAATTTGTGACAGCTAAAAATTCTTTCAGTTTTGATGATGATTAATCCATATAATGTGGCAGATATCCACTAAGTATGATACTGTGTGTTTGTCTTGATTTTCCTATATCTACTAAAATATGTTTATTCACTTATTAATTTCTGTACTTTGTGTCAATGTCTTACAAATTTTTATTTTCTCTCATCTCTTTTTTCTTCCCAGAAATAATTCTTGTGAAGCAACATCCTCATATAACTCATTGACATTCCAATTCTTGATAATGTTTCTTGTCACATCTCTTATTACATAAATCCTACGTGAATTTCTCTGTAAGGCTCTGGACAGAAACAGAAGTCTGACATTTGACAGCAAAGACCATAATCATATATAATAGTAGACAGCATTAGTAGTCTTCTCAGCACAATCAAGAAATGCTCAGGTATTCATTCTATTCAAATATATGATGATTATTTATTTATTTTTTTTTTTAAAGTGAATGATCATAGCCATTGACAAGAAAAAATTATGGATCTTAATATTAAAAATTCCCCTGTGAATTGGTCAGATTTCTGCTCCAGAAGTCCACAAAGGAAAATGTAAGTTATCTTGATTTCTTTATTGTTATTATTATTTAGCTGTATTGTACAGCATTACGTTGCCCATTTGTTTGGAAATATTTAGCTAGCAAAAAATATCCATACCAGATTCTGTATGTACTAAACCCCCAGCCCTCATCTAGACTTCAAGGTCTTTAGAGACTGCCACATTAAAGTGCTAATGCCCATATCAGCAGTACAGGTCCAGTTGTGCTTGATTGGACTTCTACAACCAACAGTCAGCAGTAGCAAATTTGGCCACACTCAGTGAGAACGCTTGCAATTACAGTTTCACTCATAATGCAGAGCACCTTCAACTAGCTGCATTATGATGGACTTGTAGGATGACTCTCAAGGAGCTTGGCTAGTCCTAATGAGAACTTTTATGACCAGATTGTAGAATAGTGCTCTTTATTGGAGCAACAGATCGCAAATTTTTATGAATTGCTGGTGATAAATACACAGTATACAGAGCATGTGCAAAGATCAATAATGTGAATAATAATGCCAACTGCAAATGCATTTAACTATGGAATGACTGTATAGTGATTTCTAAGTTTCCCAGGAGAAGCACTCAGTGTAACTGAGTGCGTGAATCTTGATGATCGGAGGCTGGAGCACCTCCCCTACGAAGACAGGCTGAGGGAGCTGGGCTTGTTCAGCCTGGAGAAAAGAAGGCTACAGAGGGACCTAATTGCAGCCTTCCAGTACCTAAAAGGAGCCTACAAACAGGAGGGGAATCAACTCTTTGAAAGTGTTGATAACAACAGAATAAGTGGAAATGGTTTTAAGTTGAGGGAGGGAAGATTTAGGTTGGATGTCAGGAGGAGGATCTTTACACAGAGAATGGTGAGGTGCTGGAACAGGCTGCCCAGAGAGGTTGTGGAGGCCAGGTTGGATGGGGCCCTGGGCAACCTGGTTTAGTATTAAATGTGGAGGTTGTTGGCCCTGCCTGTGGCAGGGGGGGGTTGGAGATTCATGATCCTTGAGGTCCCTTCTAACTCAGGCCATTCTATGATTCTATGATTCTTTGAATCTTACACAGTAGGAGCCCCTATGTAGGGAAAAGAGAGGCCCATTGACTGGTCCCAGAAGTCAGATGTGTTCTCCTGTCTTGACTGCAATGGTATCTTCCCCAGTATTCCTCTATTTTTTTACACCATTTTTATTCTATTTTCTTACTTTCAGATAGAGCTCAAGTCAAATACCTACATTTGCTGTGATTTGGCAAACAAAAATTGAAAAGCTGCTCAGCCAGAATGACTCCTATGCAATTTTTCAGTTCCATACTGCCACCAAGTTCCCATCCCCGTGATCTTATCATGGAGTCTAAGAAGTTTCATACCTCACTCCACTTCCTATGCTCTATCTCTTAGAATACCAAGCTCCCCTAATGCATCTAACTATCTAAAGTTTTCAGATGTAGCAGGCCAAAGAAAAACACCTTGTCTGTGATATGCCTAGAATTGTCTCAAACACTTGCAAGATAAGACCATCACCATGACAGCAAACCGAAGGCCAAATAGTTGGTTTGGAGGAGAGAGTCTTGTGTAAACAGGATGATCTTCTCTGTCCACAACTTCACTGTTTTGTTGCAGAAGTTTTGTCTGAAAAGCAGCAACCCGCTTTTGGCAAATTTTTTTCTTGCAAACTTGTTTGTTGCAAACTTACAGATAAGCTTGTGACAGCAAACCCTGTAAATCTAGTAGGCATTGAAGGAGGTCTGAGAGAATCTCTGGGGAGCTTTGAGATTTTGAGACTTCTGGATGAGTTCTCCCACAGACCAGGGACCACCACTTTGGCTGGACTAACTCTGGAACCGGGACTGGTGATCTCTTTCTTTGCCTATTTAGATTCCTCTCTCCCTTCCCACCTCCATCTCTCGGTCTTTTCTTTCTTTTTCTCTCATATGGTTTTTAATTAATGTGAGACTTATTTGATTTCTTATAAAGTCACATAGTTTACCCATGCAGTTTTGAGAGATATAATCATAAGAGTGCCAATACTTTTAAGATAATTGTAGCACAGAGATTCTCCTTAAAAAATGTTGATTGTGTCTGGACCTTGAGTATTGTTTTACCTTGATCTAAGTGGGGGGATTTGTGAATCTGGTCACCAGTCCCTCCCTTCAACAGAAAGGAAGTGACAGCAGTGCTGTGTTGCTTAGGAAAATCTGGACAGGCTGGATAACTGGGCTGAAGTCAATGGGGTGACGTTCAACAAGACCAAATGCTGGGTCCCCCACTTTGGCCACAATAACCCCAAGCAATGCTGCAGTTGTAGGGCAAAGTGGCTGAAAGACTGTATAGAGGAAATGGACCTGGGAGTATTGATTGATGCTTGGCTGAACACGAGCCAGCAATGTTGTCCAGGTGGCCAAGAAGGCCAATGGCATCCTGGCTTGCATGAGGAACGGTGTTGCCAGCCCAGGAGCTGGGAAGTAATTGTCCCCCTGAACTCAGCTCTGTTGAGGCTGCACCTCGAGTGCTGTGTTCAGTTTTGAGCCCTTCACTGCAAGAAAGACATTGAGGTCCTGGAGTGGGTTCAAAGAAGGGTAACAAAGCTGGTGAGGGGTCTGGAACACAGGCCGTATGAGGAGTGGCTGAAGGAGCTGGGAATGTTCAGTCTGGAGAAGAGGAGGCTCAGGGGAGACCTTATTGTTCTCTATAACTACCTGAAGGGAGGCTGTAGTGAGCTGGGGGTCGGCCTCTTCTCTCGTGTCGTTAGTGACAGGACCAGAGGCAATGGCTTCAAGCTGCGCCAGGGGAGGTTCAGGCTGGACATTAGGAAATACTACTTTTCAGAAAGGGTGGTCAGGCACTGGAATGGGCTGACCAGGGAGGTGGTGGAGTCACTGACCCTGGTGGTGTTCAAGGAACATTTGGATTTTGTGTCGAGGGACATGTTTTAGTGAGAACTATTGGTGATGTGTGGATGGTTGGACTAGATGATCTTTTAGGTCTTTCCCAATGTTGGGAATTGTTGATTCTGCGATTCTGGGATTCTGGGATTCTGTCATTTTACAAGTGAAAACAATTTAAATGGTTGGTATTTAGGATTGAAAAATGAAATCATAAAATTGTTTGAGTTGGAAGGGACTTTTAAATAATTTCATTGACATTTGATTATCATAAAATCATCCACTTATTCTAAACACCAATGGAAAAAATATGTCTTTGTTTAATTTTAAATTACCATGATGCCACTGTATGTACAAGAAAAAATTAAACTGACTAGGCAATTATTCCAACAACAAAAAAATGACATATTGACTTTTTTGATTGAAGAAGGGTCATTACACTGACAGTAAGAGAAAGTCACTTTTTTTTGTACTGACATGTGTGTATTGTTTCTTCATGACATATATTCTGATACTTCTTTTGCTTATCTTATTTCGATATCGCTAGAACAAAGGAAAATAAACAACAGTAACTGTGTAAAGGAGGGTCAGCTGCAATTTAGATTGAAAGAAGGAAAAATGTTTAGTGTGAAACTTCACTTACTTGCCCCAAACATGCCTATGTTCATGGTGATTGTCTACTAAGAAAAAGCATGTTGTGGTTGCCTAATTTACTACTCAAGATAGAGGGAAGAGGTACAAAGGAGTCATGTTTCTGTGTTTTCCCACCAGTCTTTTCTGTCAATTGAAAATATGAAACAGACCATTTTCCTTTTTTGGACATTCTAACTACTATTCTCAATTCATTATAGTGCTTATCCTCCTTACCTTTTGCAGCAGTCAGAGCTGTCAAAATGTACAGGCATTTTTTCCTCAGCAAATACTTGTGGTTCCCTGGCAGAACTCTCAGGAACCTGAGCTTGCAGCTTTGGTGCTGTCACTTGAACTGTTACGTACATGTACTGCTGATTAGTTCTTCTTGCTGTTGTATTCACCCAAATCATTGTTGCTTATCTTGTGGATGTTATCTTTTTTTCATTATAGCTCTTTCATTTTTTCTTCACTGAGGCTTCCTTGCAACTGAGAGTTATTTTTTGTCTCATCTTTTTAATCACATCACATAAGAAAAATATGCATAAAGGGATCATTTTCTCATTTAGTTTTCTTTGAGAACCATGATATTTCACTGAACATATGCATATAATGAAAGTTTCCAATCATGACTGGATCAGGTAAGTGAAATTGTACACATCTGTGTTGTACAGACGTGAAAGCAAAAAGAAGAAACTTAAGGGAAATATGGCAGAGTCATAATTGTTTTCTTACCATCAGTTAGGTTGTTCTGTCATCTTCATAATTTCATCTAGCCAGTTTCATACATGCCATGATATCTAACATAATTTTGGTAATGTTATTCTTGATATAAAGTGGAAAGTCCAGTTTGTGCAAAGGAGAAATCATAAAAAGGATTTAGAAATTAGTAAGCAAAAAAAATGGTGGAGGAGATGGAGCAGGCTAAAAGGCAACATGAGCTTCAAAGTTAATGCTATGATTAAAAGAATGATTCAACTTTTTTGTTGATGACAGAGTAGGTATTAGAAGGCAAGTCTTTTTTGCACATGTGCACCAAGTTTCATAACAGTAACAGAAATAAATAAAAAACCACAGTGTTGTTACCCAGTATGAATAAATAGAATTACAGAAGATGAAGGAAATTTCTTGATAATGAGTGAATTAAAATAGTTTGATCAGTTTTTTTTTTTAATCAGTAGATTTATAAGTATCACTATAGCATTCAACATTAAAAAAATCTAAAAAACTCAGCTGTTAAAATCTATTAAAATATTTTAATGTTGTTATTTTCATTGTGAAGTGCAATTGTATTTTGTTTATGCTTTAGACTTTTCAGTGAAATCATTCTCCTAAATTTTTCAAAATGACAAAAGCATTTGTGAGATAAGAAGTAATTTACTTGTCAGGTCTAATTACAGTGTAATAATACTTTCTTGGGTAGAAAACGCTAGAGCTTTATTAACGAAAAAGAGAAAAGTGTAACAAGAATAAGCACTAGAAATTCAATCCAGATAAAATCAAATAATAAAGATTTATAACCCCAGACATAAACAACCATTAGAAGCAGTAGATTCTTCATCAATGAATATTTTTCAAAATCATGATTGAGTCCTGTATACACGCCTACCTAGTGTACCATTTCAGAACAGCCATCTGATTTTTGTTTTTCAAAATTCAGTGAACATGAAGGCAGGAATACTGTAGGTCTAGATGGAGTTGACATGTCACGATACGATAGTCTCATGAACCATAAATATTTCCAAGGCACAGAACTATAATACACATATTGCCAAGATGTGTCTAACATGAAAACAGTTCTTTCTTTTTTTTTGTTTACAGATTCTAACGTTAACTTCAGCATGAAAAGAGATGTAAGGCCATCCTATTCTATTTAAATTATTTGATAGCCTGTGAGTTGGTTAATTTACTCCATCCATGTGACTTAGGGGGTTTTAATTCTTTCCAATTTCTCTGCAGCTGCTCTCATCATTAGATTGTTATGCTAAAGACTGTATGGCACATTTTAGAATGAATGCAATTGTTTTTTTTTATGATTTGCACTTCATAAAAGACATTGTTTCATGTTTGATTTCAGTGAATCTCCCAGACTGGTACTTGTCATACCAGTAATCCCTGTACACAGTCTCTAAATACAGATTAAGCTCAATCCAGAAAAGAACTTCTACAGAGTCAGTTGCTAGTGCTAGGTTTTTGAGAGACTCTTCAGCCCAGAAGGCATAGTGATGATTTAATTTTTGCAAGCAAATATTTTAGGAATAAAATAGGTTTTATTGATCGCTTCCTTAGTCATAGAGAAATATTTCATTTGCCTGCCCACTCACCTAATCTTAAACTCGTTAGGAAATTATCATGACTGCTCTCCTAAGAAAATAAGTTTTAGTCAAATATATGTTCTTCAAAGAAAAGATAATTGGCTGTAACTTTCTGTTTGCTCATAGATTGTTATCTTGATAAAAATCAAGAAGAGAAACTCATAGTTTGTGAAACCAATGTTTAATTATAATAAAACTTTTATTTTTCCCCAAAAAATGATCCAGAAATAAGCAATTGTCTCGATTAGATTTTGCATATTAATTCCAATTTTAATTCTTCAAATATCTTGTGAATAAATTTGTTATTTTACACACCAGGAAATGTTTGTCTCTAGAAAGATTTATCTTTCTCTATTTTCATGGGAGTATAATCTGAGTTTTAACCCATCATTTACATATTTACCAGGCCTTACCAGTACTGCACACTCCTCACACAATATTTTTTTTGTTGCTACATAAAGGGGTAAATAAGTGTGATATATAGAGGAAGTTTGGGGAGATTTAAAGATAAAATTTTCAAGTCATTTTTCTAATGCAATGAAGATCTTTAAAATTTTGGAGGAAAAGCAGAGGTGTTTTATTCTAAACCTCCATGTCTCTATACAAATATTGTCATAAATAAATGACTTTGTAAAAAAACAGGTAAAAAACACATCTAACCAAAGCCTCTAACTCTAAAGGTGAATGGATGTATCAAATAGCTGCATAATATGTTTATCTTCACTCATATATTCCCTTACATTGAATAATTTTAGTTAATTTATTACTTTAATAATTTAATAATTAATGATTTCAACAAAAATTAAATAAAACTTAGAAAGGATGTAATTGTAAAAGGCTTCAAGAGGCAGAAAAACTGAAAAGCTTGAAAAGCACTAAACAAGGGGGAAGCCTCCTAGAATTAATTTAAAAGCCTGTGGATGCCAGGAGACATTGCCATGTCTTCTGTCTTACCATCTGGGATCTATTATAATTCCTTTGAAGACTCCCCTTATGTGAAATTGAAGATGAGAATTTAAATTTGTACAACAAGTACATTAGGAGCAGGAGGGAACGATGCAATACAACCTGTCCAGCATTCAAAGCAAAAAGCTGGAAAGAACTAGCCAGCAGAAAAAAACTTTATAATGTCTTCCTGTCTGCATTTTGCTGTCTCAGCCTATTCAAGTGATAGCCTTGTCCTTGGTAAAGGTCTGTAATACTTTCAGTAGAATTTATACATTCTTAAAAAGCTTTCTTTCTACTTTTAGTGTGATAATGGTCACAGGATCCTTTTTTCCTGATGCTTGGAGTATCTGTAGTGCACAAAAGCTTAAGCCCTTCTTGTGGCTGAAAAGACTCAAGTACACTGTCACCTCTCTAAAGAAAATACTCTAAATTATTCAGACACTTTTGTAATCTGTGTTATCTTAAGCAGGTGTTTAAGGTATTTCATTTTTATTTTCTTCTCTCCATTGATATTAGAAACAGCTAACCATAGGCAAACTGTTATAAAAACTGTTTAAAATTGTGTTACAGGTAGAGGGGAAAAGAGATAGTAAAGAAGGTAAGGAACTTTGACGCTTATCATGTCAAAGTGCTGGAGAGTCTGAAAATTTGACATCCAGCTTGGAAGTGAAATCCATTAACCTGAATTAAGAGCCTAAGAGTGCTGCTTATTGATGTTTTCCTCTTGTGGCAAAACTGTAAGAACTTTCTCCTCCTTATTGTCCAGCTATTCTTTATGACTCTACAAACAAGTTTCCTGTTTTCACAATCTCTTCTGATGCAGGTGTGTGCAGCAAATGTTGAAAAGAGATTTGCTGGGTTTCAGAAAAATGAGCTGAACAACACTAACAACAGCTAGTGTTTTCCTAACCCCAGTCACTTCTCTGATCCTATACATAATATGCACATTCACTTGGTTAACAAAACAGTCAACTATGGTGTCAAAATGCATGGTATAAATGGAGAGCATATTTACTGTCTGAACTTCCAGAGAAAATAAGTCTCTGCATCTTTGCTTGAGAACACGTGTGGTCCTGTAATCACATCGTTTCATGTTTATTTCATACTACTTATGTTGCTGGATCACATAGCATGGCAGGTAAGTTTGCAGAGTAGGTCTGCATTTCTGTCCAGCTACTCAGGGATGAGATTTTTAGGCTAACTTTATACTGTTAATCAAGTTTTATGTTTGCTGTAAGTCTGCACATGACACCTGAAGCAGCATAAAGATAGAATGGTAAAGACAGGTGATATTCTGTCTAGCAAAAGTCAACAAAGGAAAAAATTATTCCTTCAAAGGCTTATAAACCTGTTTGGAGAAACAATCATTGTGTCTGAAGTTTTTTGATCCAGTAGTGAGTATTCTAAAACCGTATTTATTGTCATATTAAATCACAGCATGAAATAGCTTACATCAACACTTAGCTTGGTCAGTAGGAAGAGTTAAAAAGTAGTCTAATTGAGTTTTTCTTGCATAGCAAAAGATGTCTTGACTGTGAAGGGATATAAAAATTTTCACTCATGCTATGCTATTTCTCTTCTTTGCATATTAGCCTATCTGTTAAATTATTTGAGCAGAAACTTGAAAATGTGTGTTCCAGTCTGTTGCAGTGTTAAAATACTAAAATTCTTCTGCTGAATATTTACTACTGCCTTAACCAAGAAGCTACTGAAGCAACTGAGTTTTGCAGTAGGACAACTAGGTGACCAGAAACATTAGACTCATTCACCCAGAGCTGAAAGCTGTGCTTGGGAGTTCTTGTCTTGTTCCTAAAAGTCTTTATGCCTTTTAATTCAATACGTTCTAGAAGAATAAGGAAGATTGCAAGTTCCCATCTTTCCCTTTCTACAGCCTATGAACTGCTAGTATTAACTGGTAATTTCTGTGTAGGAATCAGGAACTCATATTGTGCCTCTTTTTCTGGAAAATGGCCAACCAAAGAAAACAGCACTAAACACAACTTTTATTTTATTGGGATGGTATCTTCAGGACAAAAGATGTAACACAGTGCAAACAGAAACAAAAACCATGTCTATTCTTAATAATCACAAAATTGCTTTCCAAACCTGTATAGGATGTCTCTCTGGACATGATTAGAGTTGATAGACTCTTTTCCCTTTCACAAATCTATGGACTAGTACAGTTATTTCAACTAGAGCCAGAGGTGACTCTTTCCAGATCTCATTAGTTCTATTTATAAGTTGGACAGGGATGATCAATAGCAATACAGAGTGCCTATTTCTCATATAAGAAATACAGAGATAACTCTTTTCTTCAAAAGATGATTTATGACTACCTAGAGTCACTATCTTGGACAGCCCACCAGGTTATTTGTAATATGATGTGAAAGGTCTTTATTGGAAATGTAATAAAAATAGTATTACACCTAAACTACTTATGTGGTCTCCACTACAGCAGCTCATGCGTCTCTCACAATCTCACCCCATTTTTACCTACACAGATTTTTGGATCAGGTTAATAAAATTGGTCCAGATTACAACTAGGGAACAACATATATTCATCTCTGTTTCTACTAGAGAGAAATCTATAGCCTTAAGTCAATTACCTGGGCTTCCTATTGAGACGCTTAGCTGCCCTAGAATACATTATATTTATGTCTTGCATGGGCAGACTAGCAAAATCATGAATATATGAATTTAGTATTTCCTTGAACCTCAATACTTCTAATATTTCTAGATTTAATTGACATTGAGAACATAAAAGGATGAATAACTATTTGGATTTTGAAAAGTGGTTAATGATCACAATAATCAGTTTAGTGATCTGAACTCTCAAATAGCTTGAAGGAAAACTGTGTCCATTCTCCTCACCCAAATATCCAACATCAGCTTTTCAGAAAATAGCACTTACCTTTATAATTAGGCATGTTCAGCAAAGTTATTTTCAGATCTTCTCAGTTTTCAGTGAATTTATGATAAAACTTGTACTTACAAAAGGCATTAAACAGTTAGGTTTGATTTTTTTTTTTAAACATACATGTATTTTTGTTATCTTCACATCAAAGTATAACGTCATTGAAAGTCATGATTTGCTCTCTTCTCAGAGTTACCATTATGTTTTTCAGAGACATCTGGGCAATTCAGGATAAAAAAATGCCAATTCTCTACTTACTCTTTGATGATATTTTTAGGCATTCTTAAGAACAGCAGAAGACTTAACAGAATGATACAGAAAATATTAAAATAGTAGAAACTAGAAAGGTGGGTATTTTTTGTTTGTTTTTTTTCCAGTATAAGTATTTCAGGGGTATTAGTACCTAAGAATTGTCTTTGTAACTGTCTGCTATAAAAGACAAGAAATAGCTATTGGGAAACACTGAGAAGATATTCCAATATTTGAGTCTCTGATACATCTCTGATACATCTCTGCAACTCAACTGACAAACTGACAGCTAAATCTGTCCCTTTTTTTTTTTTTTTTTTTTTTTTTTTGAGGTTATTAATATTTTACCTCTAGAACAGGCGTAGAGAACTAACATGACTGGTAACCACAGCAGGCCTCACCTCAAGTACTGTGTTTGGTTTTGGGCATCTCAATGCAGAAAGGACATGGAGGTGCTGGAGCAGGTCCAAAGAAGGCTTGAGAAGGGGTTGGAGAATATGCCCTTCAAGGAGAGACTGAAGAAACTGGGACTGTTTAAACTGGGCAAAAGGAGGCTGAGGGGAGACCTTATTGCTCTCTCCCAGTATCTGAAAGGTGTTTACAATGAGAGCAGGGCTGGTCTCTTCTCACTGGTGACAGGTGATAGGATGAGGGGAAATGGCCTCAAGTTGTGCCAGGGTAAGTTTAGGTTGGATATCAGGAAAAGCTTCCTTACAGAAAGGGTTGTTAAGCACTGGAATAGGCTCCCAAGGTTGAGCCACCGTCCCTGAATACGTTTAGAAACCATTTGGATATGGTGCACAGGGATATGATTCAGTGGAGGGTTGTTAGAGCTAGGATAGTATGGGTAGGTTGCGGTTGGACTTGATGATCTTGAAGGTCTTTTCTAACCTGAGCAATTCTATGATTCTAGCACTATGTATATATATTCTATGTTCTAGCACTGTTCTTCAGGGACTGGGAGTATGTCCAGATCTCAAAAGTGAATATCTGATGAGAAATGAGTTGTACAGCAATCAAAATATGGTAGTCAAACAGTAATACCACAAACAGGAACAAGTGAGGATTCCACACAGACTGGATGACCTGGCAAGATATTTGTTAAATGACTGGGCAAGTTCCCAGCTGAACTGCTCTCAAATTGTGTTTGCTAAAAATAAGTCTGAAAAAGTCTGGGAGATCCAATAAAACAGCCATCACCCTTCTCTCCTGCTTTTGCACATGAATCTGTTTTTTCTACCAGTGTTCAGAATCTAATTCAAAGATTGACACCTGAGCAGGGATAGCTTAGAGGTGGAGGAATGAAAGCTCAAAACCACCAAGAAGGAGATAATAGGTGCATTTTTATAAGACTTCATATTCTCTCTCTCTCTCTCTCTCTTGTTTGTTGTTTATTTTATTTTATTTTTATTTTATTTTATTTTATTTTATTTTATTTTATTTTATTTTATTTTATTTTGTTTTTACTTAACTTGTATAGTGGTCTATTAATTTTTTGAGAAAGCTACGTACTTCAGTAAGCCAGTTAGATTCAGTGGATTTCTATTCCCAAAGCTGTTGCCTTTAATGGGAAATAATTTATTTCATTCCAGGCAGTCACACCAATTGGAAGTAAACTACTCAACATGCTTGCTGCAAAGTTTTTCATCTCAGTGTATTGATTTTAAGGCTTGTACCGATTTCTTCCAAATTAACCTTTTATTTTCCTGAGTTATATAAATAAATAATGTGAAGAAAAGTAAGTGAAACTGAAAGGAGAAAAATCAACTGCACTTTGTTGAGATTCTGAGCAAGCTAGTCTGAGCTTTCTTCATGGAAAATGCTTGTGTGTTTCTCATCTCTATTGCTATTAGATGCGTTTGCTCTATTGATTCCAGTAATACCAAACAGAACAGAATTTAAAAAATCAATTGTCGCATCCCAAGACATAAATCACACAGAAAATAAAAATACATGTAATCATTTCATGAAAATATTTTATTTTTACATAGTCCCTTATATTCCATAAGAATATTAAAATTTCAAATTTGAATTACATACAGAATTTCTGATCAAAACTCCAAAACTTTCCTTTTTGTCTTCTTATGTACCTTTAAGGAACTGTTTATCAACACTTTAGCCTGCAAATTCTATCTATGAAAGAAATTGAGATTATAGACAAAAATATTCTATGACAAGTCTATGAGAAATATTTGCCAAATATTGTGGCAAAATTACTCTAACCTCTTGTACTTAACTCAGCGGTAGATGCAAATTTCTGCCCTTTCCTACAGAACTTCAAGGTCCCTTATCTGCATTAGCAGAAGACACTGGACTGCTTGAAAGGCAAGTTCCCTCCTACACCATCCAACCTTGTGTTTCTTCACAAAGACTGGGAGAAAAGCTTCAACCTGGGAGGGCAGAGAGAAAAGCATTTGAAAAGTTGAAGGTCTGAAAGGTGATAATTTTGGGAGGGAGCAAAAATAATAGAGAGGTAGAAAAAGAAAAAAGAAAAAAAGAAAAAAAAAAAACAGAAACCAACAAAACAAGAAAGAAAACAAAAAAAAAGATCACCAAACCTGGGATTTATTTGAGTAGCGAATAACTATCGTATTTTATTATTTTATTCTCCAAATTACCTCAATTTTTCCCTGTTGTTCGTATCATCTTTCAGTTCTGTTTTGTTCATATAATTCATTAGAGTCTGCAGAACTATTCAGGATGGGGTTGGATCCATATTATTTTACCCTTTGAGTAATATATTGAAAGGTTTTCTATTCCTGGCTCCACAGGGCTTAAGAACCCTATTTCCATTCTCATTTGTGGTTTCATTTTCAAATTTGCAACCACAGTCCTGTTTACACAGTTCATATCTCCTCATGCTTGAGAATCTCTGTTTTAGGAACTACTGGAATATGAAGGATAAATAATAATGAGGTGAATAAAGAGAATAAGAAAAATACTCAGAAAATCAAAATCATATCAGAACAGAGAGAAGAAAACAGACAAATGAGCAGAAAACTGTGTGAAGATTAACAAAAAAAAAAAAAAAAAAAAAAAGGAAGAAAGAAGGGAGGAAGGGAGGAAGGGAGAAAGGGAGGAATTGAGGGAGGAAGGGAGGAAGGGAGGAAGGGAGGAATTGAGGGAGGAAGGGAGGAAGGGAGGAAGGGA